>NW_022145570.1:3765000-4222500 GCF_000002235.5 Strongylocentrotus purpuratus | reverse complement strand
GGAAATCTCCGCATAGTCGACTTGTGAAGCACAAGTCTCTACGAGGAAGGTTCTTCAGATTAATTTACACCCAATGTATACCTGTTTCGGGGGTCAGACACAATGCTCCTGCGAAAATTGTTACGGGCTTTATTTCGTCAAAAGTATATGGTTCGGGTCGGGTAGTAATAACTGGGTTTTAGGCTAGCTATAGGTTTGGGGTAGGATCATCGCTATGGTAGGGTTCAACGGTTCAAGTAAAATATGGTTAGTGTAGGAAAATATCAGCGGAACAATAGGTGTCGCCATGGAGCCTTTAGAACAGATATCCCCTCCTCACAAATGTCTGGTGTTCCAGGTGCCCCCCCCCCATAACAATTGAAAATGATTAGGAAAATATCAATTATTATCCAACAGAACTGTTAGTAACAGTTGTTAAGCTTAAAAATGTCCAGTTTTTATACTTCAAAATTGTACTCGATTTTTCGTCTGGTCATGTATTGCCGGTTTCAAGAGTGGCAATAAATATTGCCAAAGGACGTTAAAACTTGATTGACAAACATTGACAATGTCATACTTACTTCCCCAATAATCCGGTTTACATGGTCTCCTTGGCGACAAGACCTTAACTTTGACCTTCTTCCATCCAGCCTTCTCGGCCTCGGGTTGGTCCTCCAACTCTCCTCCCATCAGGGATCGCATCATCTTTATATCACCATCTCCGCTCTCCATAGTTATCAATCCACTAAGCTGGTCTAAATTTCCATCAGAATGTCACTTATCGAAGAATTCTGTCTGGCGTTAGGCTTTTAGTAAGATTTGTCATTAGAAACTACGGGTTCTGTGAATAATCTTACTGCAATGTTGTTATTCAACAATTTTAATACCCGTCGATATTCCTCCCTATATGTGTTCATTCTGCGTAAGAACAGTTCGTTGGGACTATGTAATTCTGTTAAAACCTTACCGCTTTATCGCTATCAAACGATGATTATATTATTAACTATGGTTTGGTTATATTTCTTCGTTGTGTTTTGATTCACTCCTTTCTTACCGCAAAGCCGATCGAAGGAAGATTAATTTCATGCATTAAAGATATACCTGATGTTATCTGCGGTGTTTAGATTAAACAACGACGAAGTGGTTCTGATAATTCAGTTCTGTGAGTCACCAAGGCTGATTGTCATTTCGAAAATCTTATGCAGATATCATAAGCATGATAACGTTTCCTTATCTTTATAATAAGTCCGATCGCTCTTTTAGATGAGGGATTCGTTTAGGATCCGCCTCTCATACAAAATAAAAGTCAGGTATCCACAATATGCCAACGCTTTAAGGGGAGACCTGTCAATTAAAAGTTATGTTGAAACAAATGAATAGCCGAGACACGTTGAGTCTGCTCGAAGGTTCCCTATCACCAAGACAATCGCTATAAATATTGTTTAATGATGATGATGATTGAAAGGTCTTGATGACGATATTGTGGTGTTGAACGTGTACACGAATATGCAAAGGAATCTAGAAAGGGGTTTGAATTATGAAAAATTCCACACCTGCATGGTATCCTGGCAATTCATTTTATAGCAATCATGCGATGGTGCAAATGTAAAGGGTTTGGAATGCCCGATTGGATGAAGGTGAGCTGCTCTCCGTCGTTGTTAAAATTGATGAGACGGTTGATGGCGACTAAAGCAAAAGTACCACGAGGATGTACACACACTATGATGATGAATACGAACAGACAGAAAGAGCGCAATCATGATGATCTAAAACTATCTCGATGATTATGATGTTGGCACTGATGTTGATCGCTGTGTAACTATCATGAAGTTAACTAGACAAATCTCTCAGCAAATCGTCATGATGTACGCTTTTTTTATACGTAGTCAATTAAACTCTAATTCATTTCGTTGCCATAGTGATTTGATAGTCAATATCTATAGCTTGAGATATTATTCTATAGATGTTCCTAAATGAAATGAACAATCAATCCAAGTGGAGTTAGAAGACTAAAGAGGAAATAGCTGCTGCGATTACTGACTCAATAGTCGAGTGAGGCTTTCTGGGGTCTTTGTGAATGATACAACGAGGTTTCCATGGAAACAACCCATCAAAATGAATATTCATCTCGCACCAGTAAGCGAAACAAGAAATGCGCTGTCAACCTTCAGAGATATTAAATGATGAAATAAACCAATTATGAAATTACTTCACTGGAAGATGGATCGAGTATTGTTATCGAGCTATTAAAAGCAGATGTCTATTGTTGTCAATCTCCCACGAGCTGCCTCAGCGATGCTTTCATAATTATGCAATATTTTCCACCGTAAGCACAAAAAGCGACACTGCAATTTCTCCACGTTCAGAGCGAGAAAGAAATTCCTTTAGATGTCCAGAGGCAGTGTCATTTCTATGCCATATCAAACAGATTAACATACTATTGAGTGGCTACCTTGGGGTATTCATGTGGGGGCGTTTAATTATCTTTTCGAGCCATGGAGGGCCTTGACTTTCAAATCAATTACAGGTGTCAATTTCTGTTTTGTACCACTTGATGACAGTTGTATAATTATATTAAACTGCCACTTCCATTAATTAGCAATTTAGCTCTGCCATTGAAATAAAAGCTTACATTAACAAGCCCTTCAATTAATTCATTCGAATGCTTTTAATAATTGAATAATTTATTTAAACTGACTTCAATTCGTTCGGCACCTCCCCCTCTCTCTCTCTCTCTCTCTCTCTCTCTCTCTCTCTCTCTCTGTTTCTTTATGTCCGACATAACCCCTGCATGATCATATAATGCCCCTTTTCTCTTTACTTCATCTCTTCTCGCCCCCTTCTCCCCCCCCTCTCTCTCTCTCTCTCTCTCTCTCTCTCTCTCTCTCTCTCTCGCCAGTCTTTATATTTCTCAGTCACAATCAATTTGATTTCAAAAAGTCAAAATAAATGTTATATCACAAATGTTTTGTGGGATTTCGCTGCTCATGATTTATGAGAGTAATGTTAAAGTATAATAATAATGATATAATGATAGGCCTACATGTATATAGGGCTCACTAATTCGTAGGAATGTATCTATTCTTCTCAGGCGCGTACACAGGGGGGGGGGGGGGGTTTCGGGGGTTAACCCCCCCCTTTGGGGGGGGGTTATTAAATGATGAGATATTAAATGATGAAATAAACCAATTATGAAATTACTTCACTGGAAGATGGATCGAGTATTGTTATCGAGCTATTAAAAGCAGATGTCTATTGTTGTCAATCTCCCACGAGCTGCCTCAGCGATGCTTTCATAATTATGCAATATTTTCCACCGTAAGCACAAAAAGCGACACTGCAATTTCTCCACGTTCAGAGCGAGAAAGAAATTCCTTTAGATGTCCAGAGGCAGTGTCATTTCTATGCCATATCAAACAGATTAACATACTATTGAGTGGCTACCTTGGGGTATTCATGTGGGGGCGTTTAATTATCTTTTCGAGCCATGGAGGGCCTTGACTTTCAAATCAATTACAGGTGTCAATTTCTGTTTTGTACCACTTGATGACAGTTGTATAATTATATTAAACTGCCACTTCCATTAATTAGCAATTTAGCTCTGCCATTGAAATAAAAGCTTACATTAACAAGCCCTTCAATTAATTCATTCGAATGCTTTTAATAATTGAATAATTTATTTAAACTGACTTCAATTCGTTCGGCACCTCCCCCTCTCTCTCTCTCTCTCTCTCTCTCTCTCTCTCTCTCTCTCTGTTTCTTTATGTCCGACATAACCCCTGCATGATCATATAATGCCCCTTTTCTCTTTACTTCATCTCTTCTCGCCCCCTTCTCCCCCCCCCCCCCCTCTCTCTCTCTCTCTCTCTCTCTCTCTCTCTCTCTCTCTCTCTCTCTCGCCAGTCTTTATATTTCTCAGTCACAATCAATTTGATTTCAAAAAGTCAAAATAAATGTTATATCACAAATGTTTTGTGGGATTTCGCTGCTCATGATTTATGAGAGTAATGTTAAAGTATAATAATAATGATATAATGATAGGCCTACATGTATATAGGGCTCACTAATTCGTAGGAATGTATCTATTCTTCTCAGGCGCGTACACAGGGGGGGGGGGGGGGGGGGGGGGGGGGGGGGGGGGGGGTTTCGGGGGTTAACCCCCCCCTTTGGTAATTTTTTGTGTGTAAACCCCCCCTAAATTTCTCTAAACCCCCCCCCCCCCCTTTTGGATTTTTTTTATTTAAAAAAAAAAAAAAAAAAAAAAAAATTCCCATGGTTGACCTAAAAAAGCTAACCTTACCCCCCCCCCCAACGGAGCAAAATGTCAAATTTTCAAATTTCGAGACCCCCCCAAAAAGAAAAAAAAGTGTCCTCCCCCCCCCCCCCCCCCCCCCCCCCCCCCCGCTTATTTAGCGTGGGACCCCCCCCCCCAAAAAAAAGTGACCTTTTACCCCCCCCCCCCGCTTATTCAGCGGCTGGCTGAGTCGTTGCGAAATTTTCGGCCCGATTTATAAATGTTAAACCCCCCCCCCCCTTGAAAAAATCTTGCGTACGCGCCTGATTCTTCTTCTTTTTCTTTATTCTTCTTCTTCTTCTCCTCCTCCTCCTCCTCCTCCACCCCCTTTTTTTCTTCTTCTTCTTCTTCTTCTTCTTCTTCTTCTTCTTCTTCTTCTTCTTGAATACCTTGAATACCTTGAATACCAAAGCTTCTGGAAGAAAGCCGTCTCCAGCTGCCAAGCTTCCAGGTCTAACTTCAAGGGGGGGGGGGGGGGGATGTCCGAGCTTCCGGGTCTTGCACCATAGTCATTTTACATCAGTATCTTGCTTGCTGGGACATATCAGGATTGTCATAACTGGAGTGTCTTCTTCTTCTTCTTCTTCTTCTTCTTGGCTTTCTACTCCTTTCCTTTGCATATTGCTTGTTTTTTCACTGAATTAATAAGTATAAGTATAAGACTAAACTGAACTTCATGGATGAAAGAGGGGAAACCCGGATGAAACCCATCTCACCCAAAATGCAAGCAAAATTGTGATATGTAATTACGAGAGAGGGCGCTATGTCAGAAATAAAAATAGAATTATTTCATTTTCAGTGTCAAACATGGCATCCCAGTTGGAAGGATTTGTGAATTCTGTGGTTTCCCTGTCAACTGACGGTAAGTTATAAGTGTATTACGAAAAATAGGTCTTTTATCGCTAGTGTTAATACATTTGATGTTTTTTCTCAATCTCTGGAAGCTTCGAAGAATATGATATTGGATTAGAATGATTGCATTGTCCCATACACTGAAATCGGTGTTGGATAGGAGCAAATGCTTGGGTTTCACATGAAGTTCCATTCTCTTAGCTTTGCGCCGGTTCCGGCTAATCGCAACCATACCTAGGTAATAATCTAATATGATATTGATATCACCTAACCTTAACTAGCATCCATATAGATTTTGCATGAAGAGGCGGGTAAACAAAACCTAAAATGCCGCCGAAACTAGAGTAAAGGAGCCGGTAATCGGCCAGCTCCCGTTTTCGGCCGATTGGTTGGATGCAAGGTAAAATCACTCTAAAATACATCGCATAATAGCATAACACATATCCCACACATACCATACCATGCCAGTGTCACTGAAGAACCACATTTGCAATGGAAAATATATCCTAAAATATCACATTTTAGCGATGTAATCGCCGGTCCCGCTACCCAAATCTGAAAAATCGAGTATCTTACGCGTGTCTGTAAGAAATATGGGTACCATAAAATGAGCTTTATTTCAAGTATTTTTCAGATTTAGAGCCCGATTTTGTGCTAGTCGCAAGCTCAAAAGTATCTCATCGCATGTATTAAATCGATGCAGCCGCACACCGCGACGCACACACGATATCTCTGTCTAATTCAGATTCCAACTTCCGATCACCGCTGTGCCTGTCTTCGGCCAGGCGAGCACCAGGGAGCTCCGGCGTGGGATACCTGCTCCGCCCGCTTGTGCTGTACATCAGCGCGGAAACGCACGGCGCGCGCGAGCGCTTCCTATTGACTTTGTACATGCGGCCGTAAACTGAAACGCTCGGCCGATAACTGGCTCCAAAACAGTGAAAATTGAAAAGAATATTGTCATGGCAATTCGTGATTTTTTTCTGGGATTCTTTTTTTGTTTAAATAATAATAATATTTGCTTCATGATTTGAACAAGAAATGACAATAAATAGGAAGTAAAGAGTCCTAAAAATAGGATTTTGTCTTAAGTGGCCGAAAACGGGCTCCTTTACTCTACCCCTTCCCGCACCTGTCGAACATTGCACAGTCGGCTTTAGCCAGTGGTTTCGGAGTTTGCTAGCACTCCAGCAAAGCATAGAGAGTCAATGCTAAAGCGTATTGACCTCTAGCACTGCATACATGCTGTGAGGCAGGGACCTAGAAGTCTATACACAAATATACACACCACACAATATCGCATAGACTGTACACGATCACGTCGATGCAGCTGTAAGCAAAGTTTGACACTAGACTTACAATTTGATTTTTTAAATTATTCTTTTTAACATCAGTAAGTTTAAAAAAATATTTTTTACTGCTATTTAGGTGTCATCAATTGTCACTAAAGTACCGATTTTTAGTGAAATCAGTTGAGTTTTGTACAGTGGTGTTTGAAATGTTGAGAAGAATCAAAAGCACAGCTTTTACTACACAGCCAGGATAGTGATGCTTCTATGTGTGTTTGCTAGTGGACTCTTCTTTCTTCTCATAAAAAGTACTTAGACTTCGGTCAGGAAAAAATGTAAACTGTGAGATTTTGCTACCGGAGTGATGGCAATTTGCTAACCTTCCATCATTTTACATTACAAAAAAACACTCCAGCAAAGCATAGAGAGTCATAGACAGAAATAACCGTCTGATTTGGTCATTTCTTTTATAAAACTGACATTTGTTGACATTCCCAAATACAGACGGTAACCCAGGGATCTCGTACCGTGGGGGTGGCTAGAGACACCGATGTACATCTTTTCGTTCAAAACATTTTCTCCCTGATTTTCTTTATTTAGATCTTATTTTCTGATTTCTAAATCAGATGTAAATTAGGTCGGTATATATACCTCCTAATTACAGTTTTCAAAATTTGCTAACCTATTATAGAATGTGAAATTTACGGACTTACTTATTATGAGTTATCCAATTTTATCTCAGAACCGCGAAGCAGTACGTTCATGCATTCAAACTATTACCCGGCGACCGATAAATTTCCGGTTCAACCTACCAAAACATAGCCAATGGCCAATCAGAGCACTCGTTTCGTGGGAGTTCGTTGGTCAAGCCGGGCTGACTCGTACGTAGCTACGGTAGCTATTGGACGTTCGAAAAGAAAAAATGAATATTCATCAACTAAAACCAAGACGGATAATGTTGACGACGAGACTTTCTCGGATTAATCATTAATTTAGGATCTAAATGAGCAAGCTATCGTAAGTCAAATAAGCTATATACAGTCAAACCTGTCTATAGCGACCACCCAAGGGAAACACAAAAAATGGCCTTTGTAGACAGGTGGTCTTTATAGACAAGTTCCTATAGTACATGATTCAATGAGAAACTATTTTTAAGGGAAACAACAAATGTGGCCTTTGTAGACAGGTGGTCTTTGTAGACAGTAAGGCTGTGCACAACAGTGTAATGGGGTACCTGAGTACACTCCCATGCTTACAGGCGAATACTCGAGTATTCGGACGCCATGTTTTTTTTTTTTTTTTTTTTTTTTTGTTGATTTTTTTTGCCACCACCATACATACCACTGGAACAGTAAAACATAGTCTAATACCATATTATAAATATGTTAAATTACACTCAGTACATTAAAAATATAATAACATAATGTATTAAGAAAATAAATAAGAAAAAGTAACAGCAATGATAAAAGGTATGATAAGATTACTGAATATCTAAAAGCTTGTGTAGGTGCTATCTTATATACATATTTATGTATGGTGTGTATGTGATATAACAAATAATCTGCACGTACTGTTAAGAAACACTAACAAAGCCCATGAATGTTTTGCTTACGATATTATTTTACGATACTATCTTAAAAGATAGATAAATATAAAACGAAATAAATATATTTTTAAAAAATCCAAAATTGAGAGATATAACACGTGCCGTAAAGTATTTTGGCGACAATAGTCAAATCACTGACTAATCGCCAATAACTCAAAACACAACAACAACAACTGGAGCAGTATCCCAGTTCTGTCGCCGAAAACGCATGCAATTTTACTTTGAGTTGCAGTTGAAGGTGCCGATTTAATAATAATAATAACAGTGAACAATGCTGTTTTAAAAACCAAAGATGGCAGAATAATCCATTTTCCTCCAAGTCCAAGCAGAAATCCAGACATTTGGTCCCAGTTTCTGAGTGGTGAGTTTGACAGTGCTTGAGTTGGGAAACATTTTTACCGACGGCACCATGCCAGCGGCCGCCGCTCACCCAGGCACGGGTAAGCGTCGGCCTGGACATTAAAAAAAATTTTGCGGCCGAATATTCGGGTACGAGAAATCGTACCCGAGTAGTTGTCAACCGTGCGGGTACTCGAGCATTCGACTACCCTTCACAGCCTTAGTAGACAGGTGGTCACTAAAGCAGGTTTGACTGTATATGTTATTTTTAATTTTTATTATAATTGCAGCAGTTATGAGGATGTAAAGAGTGAAAATCTCATTGCATATCTCATTCATCGCGGTCCGGTCGAACCGAACCATTTGTTCCGTACAGTCCCGTACAGTCCCGATAGGCCATACTTCAGTCTCTATAATCGGTGGTCTAGTGGAGCCAGACGTAGTCTCAGTGGAACAACCGACGATTAGAGAGACTGAAGTTTTCGGTCTAAGAGAGTCAATGCTAATGCTAGTTTTACGACAGTTTACAATGTTAAATTGACTCGGTAACATTGTTGAAGGTTGATGAAAAAACTTTGTAATTTTTGTATAAATGGGACACTTATTATATTCCTTCTACTGTCAAGCCTTAAATTAAGCAGCCAGGAGCAAGGGGCAAGTTATTTTTAAAAGTCGCCCCTTGCCCGTGGGGATTTACCAAAGCAAGGGGCAATTTCTTAAGAACCAGGGGCAATTTTCCAAAAAACAGATGATGACAACTAATTACACAATTTAAATAAGTGCAAAGTAGTTAATTTCATAATGTGAATAGGGTCTACAATCAACTTAATAACTTTTTAATCTTAACAAGATCAACAGGAAAGATTGATTAAGAACATCAACTAAAAATATTGATGAGCAAATGAATAGACACACAAACCTTCTGCCACACTCTCGGCAGTAGGAGCAAATTTGAAGAAATTGTCTTTTTAATTGTTGTATAACCAAAGAAATAAGAAGAAAAATGAACAAGTATTTGTACTAAAAAGTTGCGTAACGTGCGTTCTCGAAACCAAAATTGTACCTCGCACACACACTCTCACCATACCACGAATGGTCCGTCGTGCGAAGCTAGCGGCCTAGGAGTTTGCCAACAAAACCAACGCACCTTCGTAAGTGCGCACGCCAGCGCCACAGCATCTAGCGATCGCATGATCTGAACGTACGTACGTGCGCTAGCCTATAGTAACAAAGGGCGCATTTTCACGGAAACACTTGCGCCTTATTAACGCACTAAATACGAAGCTAGTAGAGAGCTTGTTGTTGCGAGATGCGTATGAGCGCTACGTCATTGACGTTCTGGTTGAATATTCACAGCCGTTTTTCCATGAAAATAAGAAATAGGCTTTTAAAAATATTTCAACACTTAAATATTTGAAATGGTATATTGAGCCAATTCATTGCTTTGTGACGACTTACAATCACCTACAATTTAATTCCATTAGTTTTCCCCAATTTTTATCAGTAATAATGGTCTGTTTTCACTAAAACTTTCAGATTATCTTTAATTGGACATCTAGTATTGAAGTCACTACCTTAGCACCATTTTCTCACATCTGAACAATGTTACAAAGTCCCTTTAAGTCTCTTCTTTCGTCCCAGCCAATGATTTCATCATGTTTTGTGTTTCTTTGTATCAGGTAATTATGCTCAGCTTTGTGAGGAGGTCACCAAGTGTTTGGAGTTATTGAGGAAGAATGCAGCATACCTTGATACAGTGTTAGAGACCCTGGATCCACAGCTTCATTCTATAGGAGTCCTAGCCATCCTGTAAGTGTGATTTCATCAGCTGAAAGAACAAAGACTTTCACCACCGATTTTGGCATGAATTTTTCATCTTCCTATAAATAGATAAATAGGCAGCTTTTTTCTCACAGTGACTTTGTGACATTCAGGGATGCTAATTTTCAGGCCCTGGCGAGTTACATTCAGAGCATAGTTTAGACTTTTTTGTGTACAAAATAGCTCATTCTAGGTTATTTTCAGGCCCTCAGATTAGACTACCATTAGACTATACAAATAATGTTATTAAACAATGCTTTATGGATTTTCCTTTCCTTCATGCAATCAATGTCACTTTTCATCAACATCAATATAAAATCCTCAGGATGTTACATATGTTTTGTTAACAGCCATAAGGGTGTTAGCATTGTGTTAAAGAATACAAGTTGACATCCTTCTGTTTCTCAACAGACAATAAATTGATTACTCACTGATGTAAAGGTGTTTTTGTATTATACATATTGTTTAATGCCTTCCTGGTAAAAGAGTTAGGCATGAGAAGTGATTGTAGAGTCACTTGGTACACTACTTCTGGACTCTTGTCTTTTTTCAAATTCACCTTATTGTATGTCGTTGACTTGGATGTGTATTGATGACCTAATATCTTTGGCTTGCCCAGCAATATTTCCTCAATTATGAATTCATATTTTGTTTCATGTATTCTCTTTTACAGTAATGTTAAATTTCAAGTAGCCTCGTCTCCCTCAGCGACGGAGTTTGAGACGCTCTTTTCTCAGACCCAACTCTTCTTCTCAACATGCAATGGAGAGCAAGTCAGGTTCACTACAGAAAGCTGTAAGTCCATCCACATTGGAAATGCAAATTGTAAATGTAGAGCTATGTGAAGTTGAGGTATTAGTTCACAAGGATGTTTGGAGTAAAGTCGATTTAAAGGCAAGGATGGATCCAGGATTGCAGATTTTTTTTTTTTTTTTTTTTTTTTTTGGGGGGGGGGGGCGGGGGGATTCCAAGACATTGATTCTTTTCCTCAAAAGTGGGGCCTTGGTTGTTTTGGCTATTTCTGGATCTGGATCCTCCTTTTCCAGAGTTGCTGATCAATCTATGTGGCACAATGAGAGAAAATGACAATCAGTGATATGTCTGTACAGTGATTGTATAACCTGGAGACCTTGTCTTTCAGTTATTAAAAATAACTTTAAAACTAAAAATTTTGCAATATTTTAACTTGATTTAAAGGTACTATGTCCCATTTGCAGGCCATAAAAATGAAAAGGTTAAATTCCAATGGCATTTGAAAGATAATACTAATTTAGAACTTCCCTAAAGCAGGTGGGGCTTGGAAATGTCTTCAAGTGGGAAAATAACGACTATTAGTTATCAAATCGATTTAGGAGCTATAGAGCCAATAAGTAATAGTCTTGATTTTCAGAACATTGTACCGAATGGTCATTCGTGTAATGCTGCGCAAAGATTCAATCAGTTTAATTTGGGCCATCATTAGAAGTGGGTTATTGATGTATACAAATGCTCATGTACCCTTTACAGCTCATGTACCCTTTACAGCTCATTTTATGTATGTTATTACCAAAAAAAAAAAAAAGCCAGTTAGTCACTCAATAGTGTCTGACATTGAAGTCTAGCAAGTAAACGGGTTTCCTTGCATAATTTGAATATTAGGACACTGCTAACATTTAAATTTCACAGGACATACATGACATATTCATAATTCCTGCAAAGTTCTACAGAATTTGAGGTTGGCTGCAAAAGGGACGTAGTACCTTTAATTGCTTTAAAAATGCTTACAACAACCAATTTTATTTTAATTTATTTTAAATTTGTTTTGGAGTGAGAAACTATGTACAAATTGCAAGAAATAATTAAGTCTCCACAATTCTGTTATTTTAGTTATTTTAATCATTTAGTGCTATAAAACTCTTTCAAACCTTGCCTAATTTTTATAAATAGCTGAATTTTCACTGCTGCCATGTATTTTCCTTTCACTTGCATATTTTACACCTCCGTTTTTTTAGATGCATCTCTTGCGCACCATCTGACCAAGGGTTTAATCCAGAGGAACCAAGCCATTAGGGGTATCACCATCCTGCGTAGCGCCATCTCACGGATCCAGATACATCCTGGTCAGCTGACGTCGTTACATGCAGACCTGTGTCAGGTATGTCTAGAATGGCAGTTTGCCTTGTCATGTACGGTGCCTGTGTGTTCTGACGTAAGGTTACTTGGCAAAATGAAGTGATGCAAAAAGATAAAAAATGTGTAACGATTCAAAGTGTGTAACAGTTAGTAATGTTGGTGATTTTTTTTCTTGACATATCCAAATGAAATTTTGAGTTATATGAAGCCTCATCAAGGTAGTTCTTGTATTCATTGGTTCTAACTCTGACTGAACAAAATTATTAACTGTTATATTTTGCTTTGTGGAAAAATCTATTCTAGGCGCACTGCTGTACATTTTGCTAAGCTAGTACAAGCTACAAACAAACATCCAAGTAGACAGACTGCCCCTGAAACTGTCGTCCCATAAGACTGACATTTTGGTCTTGGGAAATATCAGTCTTGTGGACCCTCACATGATTTATCAGAAGACTCGCTAGACCAACATTGGATCTTGTGAGCTGTAAATTAACAAGTCTTTTACTCAAAGGAAGCTGAATGCCTTGGGGCAACAGAAGTTTGATTCTCTTATTGCAATCTTACCAAATTCAGTGCAGGGGATTTTTAGTTGATTGATGTCACTTTGGGTGAATATACAAATTTAAAGAGCATGTTGCAGTTGTTCATCCTTTCCTAATGCATGCACAAATTTGTTTTTCCGGATTTCTTCAATCATACATATATTGTATTCCTTTTGTTGCCTGTTATTTACCCTCATGTTCCTGTATTGGTTTATCATTTAGCTGCTAGATTACTGTAATATGTATGTCTCTATCACTTGTTTCCATCAGCTCTGCTTGAAATCCAAATGTATGAAACCGGCATTACCAGTTCTTGATTCAGACATTACAGAAATTAGCAAAGAGGTGAGTACACAGAGACACAGAGCTCTAAAGCTCTCATGGCTCCCAGGATAATAATCTTGGTATGAATCATTTGTTTTAGTTTACATTTTGAACCTCTCATTAGTGCAAGTTTTCAGACAGTCAAATTCTAAATATTTATGATCACAGAACGGTTGTTTAGAGTTTGCTGTAAGATAGTGAGTCTTAATGTCAATGCTTTATGGTGATTAAAAGGCAACCATGTTATTCAAAGATTCATGTATTTGTTGCAAATGATTTGACACGCGAAGGATGCATTGGTCTAAAACCAAGACAGAGAGACAGAGAGGGAGAGAGAGAGAGACAGAGAGACAGAGAGAGAGAGAGAGAGAAATAGACAAGGGAGGGGGGGGGGGCAGAATCAATGAAAGAGATATATCTTCTTGAGGAAAAAGAAGAGGTGTGTCTTGTACCACTTTCTTGATGTTGGTTGGAAAACTTTGAAACTAAAGGGAAAATACCTGGAGAAAGCCATTTCAAACTAATTTACGTCATGATATGTACGTGTCACTTTTGTTGTTCTTACATCTTTCTGTGTACTAGGGCGGTCATTTTGACTCAACACATTTCTTGTGCTACTACTACTATGGAGGGATGATCTACACAGCACTCAAGAAATGGGACAGGGCTGGATACTTCTTTGAAGTGGTAAGCAAGAATTTAGATGAAATTATTTGTAATAAGTGAATAAATAACAAAATTAAAACAATTTAAATCTAAATTTAAAAAAATAAAATGCACCCAACAAAAGTAGACTGTTTAGTGCCATGCCCAATGTAAAGTGAAATCTCTCGGTGTTATTTAAATGTAAATTTGATGCTTCAAAATTAGGATTTGGTTTCTGTATTTAATTGGCATTATGGTATTACTAGTTTTATTACATACTTACTGCATAGCCTTTATTGTGGATTTATTCTTACTGAAATTTACATGTATCCAGGGTACATTTATCATGAGTTGTTAACTTGGTATTAAGTTGATATCTAATTGTGTAAATACATGTAGTATCTTACACAATCATGTGTAATATGGATTTGAATTGAATGTCTTGAACCCTGCAGCTAATGTACATGTATCAAGGACCTTCTTAAATGTCAGCTTTCCTGATTTTTGGGGTTTTATTGTTTATCAATATTTATATAATACAATTGATCATGAGTAGGGTTCTTCATTCTTTTCGTGTTTTACCCCCTCTGTCTGTCTCACCGTTTTTCTCTTTCTTTTCCCTTCTCTCTCTCTCTCTCTCTCTCTCCTCTCTGTATTTCTGTCTCTTTGTCTATGTTTCTCCTTTTTTTTGTACCCATCCCATACATTGGTATTTGTGTTGGACATCTACTCTTTCCAGGCAATCACAACACCCTCCATGGCAGTGAGTCACATCATGTTAGAGGCATACAAGAAGTTCATCCTAGTCTGTCTGATTCAACACGGCAAGGTCCCTAACCTACCCAAGTACACATCACAAGTAGTCAGCAGATTCATCAAGGTTTGTATATGCCCTAGGCTTGTTGACAGCCCAATTTGAGATGCCCTGTGTTCTGATAATGTTCTGACAATGTACATTTACCTATGGAAACTTACAAGACTTGGAACAATGCATGAAATATGTGTACATTTTCAGAGCTTTTGCTTGTGCTTTTCATGTAGTATTACATTTTGGTGGAATATACTGTAGGGGATGTCAGAACAACTTTTGGATTGACTGGGTTGGATAGTTGAGGCTTGTTCAGATGGCAACTGCGTGCACCAAAGGTCCTGCAAGATTTCACTTAGCTTTGTGTAATATAAGATACAAAATGTGAAGCGTAAGTACACTTTCTTTCTGTCATCATTAAGACAAACTATGTTGTTATGCCACATCATATCTGAACGTGTCAATAGATTTAGTACAGATTTGATCGTAATTTAGTGGATAAGGGTGGATGGTATGAAAATAACATGTAGGATGAAATACAGGTTGGATGTTTACTGGTAGAACTACAGTGTAAATGTGATAGTTGTCTTCTTTTTACCATATTTCTATGTAGTATAATCTGCCATGGAAGATCTTTTTATAACATTTTTCTGTAAATGTACATGCACATTTGTTGGATCCCAGCCACAAGTCTTCATAGTAAATTACACTCAACATAAATCTTTACACCCACTAAATTAAACACAACGTACTAAAACAAATGACAAATATTTTTTTTTGGGTTATTTGTTATTCAAATATTATCATTTAAATGGTGATTGTGCAAGAAAAAATACATTGATTATAACCTGGATTTCTATAGCACTTAATACGAAATACCACCACTAAGCATTTTACAGATATTATTTCCCCGGTCATTGGATTCATTTACGCACAATGTGCACCATCTCCACTCTTACCATATGGTCACCATGAGGGTATATGGCAATTACTATCACAAAGGCTTTGGTCATCCTACCAGGTCCCCATTTCTCTCCTGGGTACGGAGTGGCAAATGTAAATCAAGTCCTTGCCAAAGGACATTAGTGTCTTGTCAGGGATTGGACCCGTGACCTTTGCATTTCAAGTCAAGTGCATAACCCTCTCGACTACGACACTTCTTCTCTACTACTATGTTGACTTGTTAATTGAAATTGATACATGTAAATGGTAACAATACAAAATATCTTAATATGGACTGTTCAGTTTTTTTCTGATAGCTATATAACATTCATAGTGTATGTTACAAAGGCAATCTAAACTTCATATAGTCTATATTATAAATATTTACATGCTTTTCAAAGAATTGCATTTAGCACATACGTCATTTACAAATATATGCCTCCTGTGCATGAGGCATGGGATAACAAAGTAAACATACAGAATGGATAATGTTAACAATAGAATATATCATATTATTACCCATACAAGGCATTTTAGCTACTAAATAAAAAATCGTATTTTGCATGCTGCTCCGATTATGAAAACGGTGCGGGCAATATTTGCCATATTGCCCTCTTCCGGGTTTTCCTCATAGACCACTGTACTAAATCAGAGGGCAATATTCTGCCATATTCCACTCTTTCTTGTCAGTGCGCTTTTATTAAAGTGAATACGTGCAGTCGCGCAGTATTGTGTATGCGCAGTAAAAGTCATTGTTACGTCACAATCACATACCTGCCTGAATCACCTGAAATCAAATGGACTGGCAAATAGACGTGAGTAAAAAAAATCATGCTTGATTCTAAAGTTGTATATCATTTGTAAAAAAATGCCTTGTATACGTAATAATAATTATATTGACAGGGCTTCTTTCGGGGTACATCAGAAATATTGACAGCGCTTAAAGACCATATTGCCCTCGTCTCCGACTTGGGGCAATATGATCTTAGCGCTGTCAATAGTTCTGGTATACCCCTCAAGCCCAGTCAATATAATATAAATATGGACTGTACATTTGTTTTTATTTATGCCCCTTTAGCTATATAACATAGCATAGTAATATTACAAAGGCAATCTACACTTCATATGTAGTCAATATCATAAACATTTGCATGCGCTACAAAGAACGGCACTCAGCACACACGTCATTGACTATTAAAGGAGTCACACCAAGAAGCTAAAGTGTATTTAATTGATGCAAAATTCATATCATTGCGAAGGGGAAGCCTTACTGATCAAATACAACAAATTTCCTCTCCAAAATATGTTTGGGGCCCGCAGAAATCAACTTTCAAAAATGTTAGTTTTGAGATTCAGATTTACTGCCTTCAGCAGTCCTTCGTATGACGTCACTATTGTGACGTCACACCCTGGACACGGCTGTCTAGCTGCAGACTAATACACGCGCGACTCCGGTATGTGGCCGGTACTGAGCTGTTTGTTCAGGGTGTGACGTCACTATTCAGAACAAGGTGTTCTAAAACAAAAGTAACAACAAGATGTTGCAGTACAACATGTAGCATTACAAATTAATGTAAAACAATGTTTTTTTTTAAAACCTGTGTATGTCCTCTTACCCTTACTTGTACTGTATTAGGCGGTGAAAACATGAATTCAACAATCTACCTATCTAACACAAGAAATGAGTTTGAGTGCAAGTACTTATAATATTTTTTGACTGACAGGCTCCTTGTTCGTCAATTTTTTGTATTTTGTTTAAGTGATAATATGGTCCCAGTTGACTTCTGTTCATTGAATGATTAGGAATAGAGTTCCTTACTTTTTCTTCTGTACTTCTTCTTCTTTCTTTTTGAATCATCTTACATTGTACAAGCTAATCATGCTTTGAAATGTAAAATGTATGCAAATTATATGATACATTTGACTGACACCAAGTTGTATTTATGCCCCCTCACAGATATATGTTTTCCTGAATGCAATGTAAATTACATGTAGTAATACATAAATATGTTTTGTTATGCCTTAAATATTGTGTTCGTCCATATCTGATACTGATGTATGTCTATATTCATATTTGTTAGACTCTCTTTTGCCTTGTTTCAATTTCAATATCAGCTTTAAAACAAAAAAAACGATTGTCACTAGTAGAGTGCTGATTGAGATGATATACATGTATGACCAGTAGACCAAGAACATTGTTTTTTCTGGTCCAATTTCAGTCTTTTTGGTAGATTTGGCTAGCATAGACTGAGAAACTGAGGAGCTTGGCATTGCAGTGGTCACCAGTTGGTCTTGCTTGGGTGTTGTGGAAACACAAGGGTTTATGGTTCTATTCAGTATGGTACCATGAGAAGAATCCCATTGAAAATCACGACATTCACAACTACCTTTAGGTTGTTCTAGGATAGAAGTACAACAAAATACAGGGTCTGTGGTCCTCTGAACTAGTATAGTCTGCTCTAAATGTCTACTTGTTTCAACAGGTTTGATCTTTGGAGGCATTCTTTCTCCATTTTGATAGCAATTAATTTGACCTGATAGACTCCCAACTAAAGCTATGCAATTCAGTTCTACCCAATTCCAAACCATGTACTCTTCATTCAGTGTACATGATGCCTTACCAGGCAGAAAATCAACATGTAATCCAATTGGGTTGATTGTAGTTGAACCATCATCAGCATAGGCCACGCAAATATATGTACCTGCATCAGTTCTTTTTGCTGGAGTGATACTAAGATGGAGTGAACATTCATTACTTTCATTGTTGATTTGGACAGTGAATCTGTTTGTTTGTTTAGGAGCCAGTGAGAGAGATTCAGAATCAGCTAAAGTATAAAAAGGCATTCTCATTCCACACTGTAATGTAACTCTTGCACTATCACATGGATATGGGAAATTGAGATCTGCATGTTCATCTTCCGTGATATACTGAAATTGTGAATCACATCTTACAACAAAAATAATAATGAAAGCGATAATGAAGCCTTTCAATCCCATGCTGAATGTTTGAACTCCGAGATAGAGATCGTTGAATATGAACTAAATACAGGCTAGTAATGAAGGAAACAATACTACATACAAATTGTAGGCGTGCATGTATATCAGTTGTCCTATTTACTTTTAAAGCGTACGTTATATATGTATGTACACTGTACTTAATCTGCATGTATATGTATCACACTGTATTCATATGTAAATTAGCAGTAGAATCAGCATTTGTATGTTCAGCCGTCTGTAGAACTTGAACTTTTAAAGCTGTTCATTAGATGAAGAAGTGGAGAAGCTGAAAATCAATGAGCCAGGTCTGAAGATAATATATCATCTGGCTCCAATGGTTGCAGGAACTTTCTCGTGTGTGCAGTAATAATGCTATGTGTATTTGTCGCATTCTCCTTTTCAACTTCACTAAAATTTAGATCAGAATTCCCTGACAATGCAGAGCTCATTCATAGCCTTGTAGTTGATCCCCTTGTGTTACTGCTGGTCTATTTCTCTTTTGAAATCAGTTATATTCGATCCTGCTCAAAAATGACAAGCACAAATAGACACTGAAGTTGGGCTGAACTGCTTGCAGAAACGTCATGTGCAAAGATGTGAGATTCACATAAATGTCCAAAAACACTTTTTTTTTTTCTTCATTACTCTGTAAATCTTTAAAAGTAGTCTGCCACTCTATTTTCTGATTGGGTTGATTTGGGTGATCTTGCTTGAGCGTTATCTGCAAAGAACATAATTGTTATGTGCATTAATTTTACTTTTATCATTTAGTAAATACACAAATTCATGTCCAATTATCCCAGTTGCTTGATTTGCATGGTACAAAATGAATTTCAGATCTTTATTATAATCTCTTTCAGTCTATGATTTGAGCTACCGGTAGATTCATATTAAGATTGAAAGTTCACTGTTTTCATTGTGTTTTTTTCTTTTGGTTTAACGAATCAAAACAAGCTTTTGAAAATGCCTAAAAAGGCTTGGAATGGTCAATCAAAATAATAGAAGCATTGCCGCTGGCTCACTATTGGTACAAGCATACTACATTTATCATGTTATGATTATAAGAAGCGTTACCACACACTGCTGCACTGCTGGATATAAAAATTCCCAGATTTTCGTCTTTATTTGAAATTTAGATTACTTTAAAACTTACATACATGTAGATACAAGTATGAATAAGTAATAAACATAATGGTTACCTGTATGCTGATGAAGTAATATGATCAGTCTCGAAGCTCTATCCTTTCAAGCTGATAGCATGAATGTGTGTACAGTGTACGTGTACCCTTTGCCGAGCCCGAAGAGGAGGATGCTGCACACTGATAAGACCATATACGGTAGTGCCCTAATTTCATCATTCTCTCATATCCGATTGGAGGAATCTATTCTCTGACATCATTATACATGTATAACATGATGTGTCAGAATCGGTCGATATTAGAATTTGCATTGTTCCTGGAGTTCAAAGAACTCTTTGAAGCAATAAAGATGCGTGTGTACTAGTGGATGAATAAATACATGGTATAAGGAGAATCAATATTTACATGTACATGTATGAATTATCAAGTGGTTCCAAGGTCCAGCAACAAGTTGGTACTTGGTAAATGCTCTCATACATGTCCAAAGTGTAAAAGTCTAATATTTTTAGACTTAACCCACACCCAATGAATGGCTAGAGCACTTGATATTCAATATTTGTGTACGTGCAGAATATCTGGTATGGTGTTATTTGCCTACCAGTTCCAATTTTCTTTTGTTTTATTTTGTTTCTGTTTTTCTTTCTGCCCATCTACATGTGTATATAAAGAATATCAGAGTGACTAAGTTCATTCCAATATTGCCTCGTTAGGAAAATTGCAACCTTTTATATGGGCAAGATCAAAGCATTAATCTATTCTACCAATAGTATCATTGAAAATTGAATTTGTTGCAAAAAAATAAGTACCCCATTCTTTTTCTTTCATTCTTTATAACTTTAAATTTTACCCCACCATATGCAAATGTGCTGTTCTGCTGGATGTGTTTGGATCTTTATCCAAAAAATCATCATCATCATCATTATTTATTAAAGTCAGCATTTTCCCTATTGGAAGGGGTTACTGACTTTCCTGCCATGATGACACTCCCTCCCTCTACTTCCCCTTGTCTAAAGTAGTCTCATCATTTAGACCAACCTTACTGCTTTCTTTCTTCACCAAATTTTCCATGAAATATGCAGTCTTCCTTTCCCTCTTATGTCATCCACTTCCAGATCCCACACTCTTTTCACAGGTGCATCATATTCCCCTTCTCAACACATTCTTAATCCACTTCTCTTTACCACTTTCACCAGTTTTATCTAGACCTACCCTTTCCATGAGCTCACTTGTCTTCTTTCTATCGGACAGTTTACAATTGTTTTATTTCTGGTTCCAGCAACCCATTCAAGTGATTGGCTTCATGTTTTGTGCGAGTGTGGATTGTTGTACATGTATTTAAAATGAGTCACAAGTCCAACATATGTCGTAATGGTCCTAGTCTATTATTAGGGCTAGAGTCTTGGTTGAACTTGAACCAGTAAATTTGCAGTGTTCATACCATAGGCTAACATTGAGCAAACATCACTTGTACATTCAGATAAAAGTATTAAAAAAGGATAAAAGAATAAAAGTTTGATACAAAAGTATACATTTTTTGGATTCATGTGTAGTAGTACCAGCTAAGAAGCCATTTTCAATGTACATCTCTATGTAAGTAAAAGTACCCTGGTACTCTATTATGTAATGTATATGCCTATTATGTATTGTACATGTATGCCTGGACGAACATGAATCACTGGATTCACTACCAAGCACAATGGGACCGTTTCAACTTGGACTTTTGTTCACACTCTGCCTGTATGCTACTTTGAATAGGAATGTGTACTGCAGTGAGCAATCCTTCATTAAACTGTCAATTAATGAAAACTTCATTAGAAAACAATATCTTAAAACGAGGATTCCATACAACCCGAATAGTACAGCATCTTTTCAACTAGAGCTACTGCATGCGGGTGATGTACATCCCAACCCCGGACCAGATCGGGATCAAGATGGCACTGTACCATCTTTTGCCATTCATCGTGACCCTCCCCTTCAGCGTAGAATTCACTACTCTCCAGGGGAACTGTTACAGTGGAGATCTACAAAGCTTCGACTGTCGTCCGACGTTCGCGATGTCATACATTCTTTCGGAATACAACGAAGAAAGACAAGGAGAGGTAGGCGCGGTAGCTGCAGAAGAAACTGTCTCCGACAATCAAAAGTGTCAAGATCATCATCATCATCATCATCATCATCATCTCCAAACCTTTTACTTTGTTCCATGAACGTTCGCTCAGTGCGCAATAAATCAGCCCTGATCCACGACTTCATCTGCGACAGTAATGCTGATCTTATTACAATGACAGAAACCTGGCTAACGGACAATGACTCTACAGTTCTAAATGAATTTGTTCCTTCTGGCTATAAATTAGTTCATCATCCTCGTAGTATCCGCCGTGGAGGGGGAACTGGACTTGTCTACAGAGATACCATCAATGCTCTTCAAGCCACAGCTGGTGAGCATAACTCTTTCGAGTATGCAGAGTACCAAATTTCATGTAAATCCTATCAGTTATGTGTCATTAATATATACAGACCACCTTACTCTGCATTACATCCTGTATCTGTATCATGTTTTCTATCAGAATTCAATGATTATATTCAAAGTCATTTATTGTCCAATGTTCCTTTATTAATAGTTGGAGATTTCAACATACATGTCGATAGTTGTAGTGGAGACTCACAGTCTTTCCTAAATCTTCTTGAGTCTCTGTGTTGTACACAGTAAGTTGATTTTTGTACCCACATACACGGCCACACTCTTGATCTGTTAATAAGACGGCAATCTGATGATAACATTGTCATTGGAAAACCTCAGGCACATTCATCTTTAATCTCTGATCACATCCCTGTAATGTGTTACCTTAATTCAAGTAAACCTCGCCTTCCTGTTAAAGAGGTTTCATTTCGCAGATTATCTGCAATCAATACTGAGTTACTTAGAAAAGACTTAACTGAAAGTCGTCTTTGTGATGGAACACCCAGTGATGTCACTGAATTAGCGATGTTATATGACACAACTCTCAATGACCTCTTAGACAAGCATGCGCCAAAGGCAACAAAAACTTTTGTTTTGCGACCTAAGGCGCCATGGTTGACCGATAGTATATTAGAAGAAAAGAGAAAAAAGAGGAAAGCTGAAAAAATTTGGATGAAATCAAAAACAGACAAAGACTGGAAAGCATTTAAGTCAATTCGTAACTCTTACTCCTTCTCATTGTATGAGGCACGGAAGAGTCACCATAAAGATTTAGTGTCTGAACATAAAGAAAACACAAAAGCATTGTTCAATATTGTAAAGGGTTTGCTAAACGTGTCAAATAAACAACCCATTGTACCTTGTAACGTTGATTCAAAATCATTTGTCAACAACTTGGACAAGTTTTTCTTGGAAAAAGTTCAGAAAATTCATAACGATATAGATTAAAAACCTGGCAATGTACACGTAGACAAACTGATCAATGATGACGTTCCAGTCGATTCGCAGATAGTGGCGCTGACAAGTTTTAAATCACTGTCCGAACAAGACGTCGGAAAATTGATAATGAAGCTCAGTAAGAAGTCCTGTCCATTGGACCCAATGCCCACAAAACTATTGCTGCAATGTTTTGTTTTATTTTGTTTCTGTTTTTCTTTCTGCCCATCTACATGTGTATATAAAGAATATCAGAGTGACTAAGTTCATTCCAATATTGCCTCGTTAGGAAAATTGCAACCTCTCCGACAATCAAAAGTGTCAAGATCATCATCATCATCATCATCATCATCATCTCCAAACCTTTTACTTTGTTCCATGAACGTTCGCTCAGTGCGCAATAAATCAGCCCTGATCCACGACTTCATCTGCGACAGTAATGCTGATCTTATTACAATGACAGAAACCTGGCTAACGGACAATGACTCTACAGTTCTAAATGAATTTGTTCCTTCTGGCTATAAATTAGTTCATCATCCTCGTAGTATCCGCCGTGGAGGGGGAACTGGACTTGTCTACAGAGATACCATCAATGCTCTTCAAGCCACAGCTGGTGAGCATAACTCTTTCGAGTATGCAGAGTACCAAATTTCATGTAAATCCTATCAGTTATGTGTCATTAATATATACAGACCGCCTTACTCTGCATTACATCCTGTATCTGTATCATGTTTTCTATCAGAATTCAATGATTATATTCAAAGTCATTTATTGTCCAATGTTCCTTTATTAATAGTTGGAGATTTCAACATACATGTCGATAGTTGTAGTGGAGACTCACAGTCTTTCCTAAATCTTCTTGAGTCTCTGTGTTGTACACAGTAAGTTGATTTTTGTACCCACATACACGGCCACACTCTTGATCTGTTAATAAGACGGCAATCTGATGATAACATTGTCATTGGAAAACCTCAGGCACATTCATCTTTAATCTCTGATCACATCCCTGTAATGTGTTACCTTAATTCAAGTAAACCTCGCCTTCCTGTTAAAGAGGTTTCATTTCGCAGATTATCTGCAATCAATACTGAGTTACTTAGAAAAGACTTAACTGAAAGTCGTCTTTGTGATGGAACACCCAGTGATGTCACTGAATTAGCGATGTTATATGACACAACTCTCAATGACCTCTTAGACAAGCATGCGCCAAAGGCAACAAAAACTTTTGTTTTGCGACCTAAGGCGCCATGGTTGACCGATAGTATATTAGAAGAAAAGAGAAAAAAGAGGAAAGCTGAAAAAATTTGGATGAAATCAAAAACAGACAAAGACTGGAAAGCATTTAAGTCAATTCGTAACTCTTACTCCTTCTCATTGTATGAGGCACGGAAGAGTCACCATAAAGATTTAGTGTCTGAACATAAAGAAAACACAAAAGCATTGTTCAATATTGTAAAGGGTTTGCTAAACGTGTCAAATAAACAACCCATTGTACCTTGTAACGTTGATTCAAAATCATTTGTCAACAACTTGGACAAGTTTTTCTTGGAAAAAGTTCAGAAAATTCATAACGATATAGATTAAAAACCTGGCAATGTACACGTAGACAAACTGATCAATGATGACGTTCCAGTCGATTCGCAGATAGTGGCGCTGACAAGTTTTAAATCACTGTCCGAACAAGACGTCGGAAAATTGATAATGAAGCTCAGTAAGAAGTCCTGTCCATTGGACCCAATGCCCACAAAACTATTGCTGCAATGTCTCGATGAATTGATACCTGTTATTACTTCTATGTTGAACTTGTCTCTATCAGCAGGGCAATTCCCTGCATTGTGGAAGGTCGCTCTAGTGAAACCACTATTGAAAAAACCGGGCCTCGAAACAGAATTGAGTAATTTAAGGCCCATTAGTAATCTTCAGTATATTTCTAAGTTGGTAGAAGGTGCTGCTACCCAACAGATTCTTGAGCACATTGAACATCATTCACTGTTGCCGCTCAATCAATCAGCATACCGAAAATTTCACAGTACTGAAACAGCACTTCTTAGGATAAAAAGTGATCTTCTTATGTCAATGGACAACCAGAAAATAAGTCTGCTGCTTCTCCTTGATATGAGCAGTGCTTTCGACACAATAGATCACTCATTTTTACTGAAAACTCTAAGAAGCCATTTTAGGGTTGATGGCAAGGTTATCGAATGGATTGAATCTTACTTGTCAGATAGAAAACAGAAAATTGAAATTGATAACGTTGTCTCTGATGTATTCAATGTGCCTTTTGGCGTTCCTCAAGGGTCGCGATTAGGCCCTCTGTTGTTTACCTTGTATACAAGCAGACTCCTTACAAATATCCATACAGAGTTTCCTAGTATTAGTTGTCACTGCTACGCAGACGACACCCAACTATACCTATCTTTCTGTCCTAACACACCGGCTGAAGATCATTGTATTTCTGAATTAGAATCATGTGTTGTTTATATTAAGATTTGGATGTTGCAAAACAAGTTGATGTTAAATGATAACAAAACAGAACTTTTGGTCATTGGTACTCCACGCCAGGTTTCTAAATTTAGGTCGCGTAGTGTATCAGTTGGTGACTCAACCATAACCCCATCTGATACTGTTAGAAACTTAGGCGTGTCTTTTGATACCCACCTGAATATGGATTCACATATCACTAAAATATGCAAATCAGCCTATTTCATGATTTATAATTTGAGACGCATTCGAAAATACTTTGATCAGGACAGCATGAAAACTATCATGCATGCATGTGTTACTAGTAAACTAGATTACTGTAATAGTTTATTGTATGGATTGCCAGACTCACAAATTTCCAAGTTGCAGCGGGTCCAAAATACATGTGCACGACTAATTTGCAGCCTCCCAAAATTCTCTCGAATAACCCCACTTCTAAAGGAACTACATTGGTTGCCAATTCGCCAGAGAATTACATTTAAAATATTAATGATAGTCTACAAAGCTCTAAATGGTCAAACTCCTAGTTACGTTACTGAATTGTTGCACATCAAGTCTCAAACTCATGGTCGTAACCTTCGTAGTACACAAGACACATTTATGTTGCAAATACCCTCATATAAAACCAAAGTAACCCTCGGGGACCGGTCATTTCTCTGTGCTGCTCCTAGATTATGGAATAAATTACCACTAGAAATAAGGAAAGCCCCATCACTAGATAATTTTAAATCAAAACTGAAAACTCACTTGTTCATATAGTATGTATAGAACAGCATTTACGAGCTCTTGCAGCGCAATAGAATATATCCACATAGTTATTGCGCTTTACAAATGAATATTATTATTATTATTATTATTATACTTACATTGAAATTTAGGTCAAACTGGGAAAGGTCTTTGCCAGAGATTGACAACCTGTACATATGGTTAGAATATACATGTACATGTATGTCATAATTCTCTTAACTTCTTCACAAACTTGTGTATCTTCTTTTGTTGAATGAATTTCTATAGCCACTGAGCCAGCTGTACCAAGAGATTGCCAACTCTTACTCCACCAACAATCCATCTGATGTGAGCAGTGTTCTAGAAAAACATTCTGACCAGCTCAATAGAGTAAGTAACATCTCTTTTTCTCTTACAATATATGAGAGTAATTTTTGTATTGTCTTTTATTTATGTAATACATCGGCATGTAGATCTTGAATATCTTGAATTCAAACCTACCATGTAGGCCTACATGATGATAATAACATTCTAGAAAAAAACAGTTTTATTTTACATTGTTGTATATGACTACCGGTATGTGTTTACATGCATCTTTGTTCTATGACAGCGGATACTGATTGTCTTAAAGAGCCCATTACAAAATTATGATGACTCTCTTTAAAGAATAATGAAAAACCAATGTTTTGAGATTGTAGATGTTTGCATTGTATTAAATATCTTGAAATGTTCTTACAGATTTTTTTTTTGAGCAGTAATTTATCTTTATTTTTGTTTTTTCCCCATTTCAGGACCAGAACATGGGCCTTGGTAAGCAGGTGGTGTCGTCACTTTATCGGAAGAATATCCAGCGACTTACAAAAGTAAGCATAGATTTGTAGATGTGTGAGTTGTAGAATGAATAGGATTGGTAGGTTTTTAAGGGAGGATAGATTACAGACAACTACTGACATCCAGTCTTTGAAATAATAATATTAATATCTCAAGCCATATACATTTTTGCTGTACAGAAATTTGCTATGTAGAAACGCCGGCAGGCATTGTGAAGTAAAAAAATAATGTGAGGTCCTTAGATTCATGTATCTTATCACAAGATCTGGGAGGAAAATAGCACTCTGCCCATAGGAAAGAAATGAGCCTGCCGCATACTCCTGCGGCAGACTTGCCGCAGATCTGCAGCAGACCTGCCGCAGACAGTCATCTTTTTCACATGCAAATTAGTTTTGCCGCAGACTTGCCGCAGACTTGCCGCATACTCTTTCAGTATGATGAAGAGTCTGCGGCAGGTCTGCCGCAGACTTGCTGCAGACTTGCCGCATACTCTTTCAGTATGATGAAGAGTCTGCGGCAAGTCTGCCGCAGACTTGCTGCAGACCTGCCGCATACTCTTTCAGTATGATGAAGAGTCTGCAGCAGGTCTGCCGCAGACTTGCCGCATACTCTTTCAGTATGATGAAGAGTCTGCAGCAGGTCTGCCGCAGACTTGCCGCATACTCTTTCTGTATGATGAAGAGTCTGCGGCAGGTCTGCCGCAGACTTGCTGCAGACTTGCCGCATACTCTTTCAGTATGATGAAGAGTCTGCGGCAGGTCTGCCGCAGACTCTTCGTCATGAATATTCATATGTCATATAGACCTGCTGCAGACCTGCCACATACTCTTTCATATCCAGTACATGGCAATAAAGTATGCATGTAGAAGAACTAGTGATAAACTGATTGATACTTCATAATCGATATTGGCAATATCGATATTACCAATTAGGTGATACCAATACATATCGATATTACCAATTAGGTATATTCTATTCTCAATTGTATTAACTTCATCACTTTGATCATTTGAAGTGTATTCAAGAGTAACATTTAAAGTGACACAGGCTCGTACACATATACAGGTGTATATACTAAATATGTATATTGTTTCTTGGTTAGTAATCATAGTTTCTTGGTTAGTAATCAATATATCTATTGCTTAAACGTGAATGTAATTGTAACATGATCAGACAAAATAATCTATTGGTTAATAATGACAAAAGGAAAATAGAAATCACAAAAATGATGTGCATTGTCTTAATTTGCTTAACAAATCATGATAAATGTATTTTTCTGTCACACGTGTAAAGTAATAATGAATATGCATGAGATGATTGGTTTCAATTGGCCCTATTAGACTTTAATGGGATTTCCTGTGGCAGACCTGCCGCAGACTGTTCCTGTGGCGTACTGGTATGCGGCAAATCTGGAGCAAAGTTTCGCCCTGCCGCAGATCTGCCGCAGACTGTTCCTGTGGCATACTAGTATGCGGCAAGTCTGCAGCAAAATTTCATCCTGCCGCAGATCTGCCACAGACTGTTCCTGTGGCATACTAGTATGCGGCAAGTCTGGAGCAAAGTTTCATCCTGCCGCAGATCTGCCGCAGACTGTTCCTGTGGCATACTAGTATGCGGCAAGTCTGCAGCAAAATTTCATCCTGCCGCAGATCTGCCGCAGACTGTTCCTGTGGCATACTGGTATGCGGCAAGTCTGCAGCAAAATTTCTTTCTGCCGCATACTTCGGCATACTCTTTGCCGCAGACTAAAAGTCTGCGGCAGGTCTGCGGCATACTTTTCACTTTCCTATGGGTGGTCTCCCTTTAGCCCAATTTTTTTTCAGGGTCATAGATGATTGCCCAGCCCAGATTCTTTAACTATAATTTTTTAATAATGACAAGTTGCCTTCCTTAATTTTAACTTTATACTTCCTTGAACACTGTCCATGATGACCACTAAAAGAAAAGAATCATATTTGCAGCAATTGTCTCACAAAATCTTACGCATGTACATGTATACATGATAGATTTTTTGAACTTTGGAGCCATTAAAAAGAAAATTAAGGCGCGAAATGCAGTCGAGTTCAATTGCTACACAAGAGGGCGACATACTAGTGAAGTAGATGTGAGAATTGAGTTGTACAGTAGGGGATGTTCATTGTCAGTATTGATGTTTCTCTTCAGACCTTTCTAACGTTATCTCTGAGTGACATCGCCAGGAGAGTTCATCTACATGCACCGCAAGAGGCTGAGCAGTATGTCAGAAATATGGTAAGAAAGCTAAGTTTTATTTGGGAAAAATTGAAAAACCGTACAGAGTGATGAAATGAAAATGGGGCCTATAAGGATGCATTTGCCCAACTAGAAAATTGGATCAGTAAAACACTCATTATAAAAATATTTGATTTGCAGAACTACTGGTATACAATTATATTCAATACCAATCAATAAAAGTCTTAAAGTTTCTCATTTATTTGTTCTTCTCATTTTTATTTTGATGACGGAAAACATTTTGAGAGGTTTTGTAGAGTGGTTACGGAGCAACTTGCAATATGCATTGCTCTATAATTGGAACTGGGTTTAGGGATCCAATTGAAGATAGATAAAGATGTACATGTACCTGACTGAAGGCTTACAAAAGATTATCATCTGATGAAATGGCTATGAGATAATAAATGTTAAAATTCGAATTTTTTTAGTCTAAATTGATAATGGAGATGAAATTTTTATTTTGCTTGAAGTGCAAATTACACTGGAAGTGTAATTTTTTTGGTTAAAATCAATGGTGCCTCAAAGAGATTTGTATGTACTTTGAATTGTAATAAACAAATATGATTAATATATTTCAGATTGAAGATGGTGAGATCCATGCAACTATCAGCAAACAGAATGGAATGGTCCATTTCCATGACAACCCAGAGAAATATGACAACCCTGCAGTACTCAGACACGTCGAACAACAGGTTAGCCAATTTTCTCTACGAATGCCAAAGCATCATTTATAGCCATAGCTTTAACCCTATTTTTCACGATTATTTTTTAACGCAAAAAAATCTTGCACCGAAATTTTGTGACTTTTTTCTTTCGAGTCTTGCGCATCTTTTGAAAGAAATTTTTCGAAAATCGGACCTCCCATTACAAAGTCACATGTCCTTTTGTCTTAGCATGTCAGCCCAAAAATCGCTCATTTTTGTGATTTGTGTACAAAACATATGGAAATCTCATTTTTCAAATTAAGAGATAAAACATTGGTTATTTGGTCTTGTTTATAGTTTAGATGTTTATTTTGGGGTCAAAATAGTTGAATTATAGTTGAAAATGAAATAAAAACAACAAAAACAATAAAATAGATAAGTTAAAAAAACAACGAAATACATAAGAAATTATCAAAACAATAGATAACATAAGGAATAACCCTGGTTTTTCAATTTTTTGTGTTGTATTATTATTCCAAATGGTCTAACAAATATATGTAGTGAGAAAGAATGTTTAAATATGAATAATGTCTGATTTATGGGCAAAAATGTGAATTTTATGACCTTATTTGCATAAATTACCATAAATATGCAAATGAGTGAATTTTTCAAAAAATTGAAATTACCATAGTGTTCTATACTTCACTTGACATGTATGCAAATTTTCGCGGCGATCGGGACAATTTCATAACTTCAGGCTCGATTTCAACTGTGACAACGATCACTGAATATTGTAAGATCGTATATGCTTCCAATATGGTCATTTGAACCAAATTCATGACCCCATACCAAAACTTTGTATTACCTTTAAAGTATAGCATTTTATTCATATAATTATTCTTTTTAATTTAGCACAAATCCTGTAATTTGTCACATTGGATTTTGGGGTCTGTAAGTTGGTATTTTGATGAATTCTTATCCTCACAGCTGTAAACAAGTTAGGAAATGTTATCAGTTGGGAGTTCATGTACAGGCCTTTAGATGTCATCTGCCTCACTTGATATATCTTTTATCAATTTGTATGCCCTCCGTTACGAAGTAGCTGGAGGCACTATGTTTTCGGGTTTTCCGTCCGTTCGTATGTACGTCCCGTTCTCGTGATCGCGTTATCTCAAGAACCGTTTGATTGATTTCTACCAAACTTAAATCATGTATGTATCTTGCAGAGCCAATGAGCTTGTGATCGCATTACTATTAGAAGTAGAACCAATGGACGGTTACCGTCAAACTCAAAACATGTATGTATCTTGCAAAGCCAATGAACTGATTCGATTTTAGGGTCGTGAGGTCAAAGATAAAAGGGTCATACATGTATATGAAAAATAGCTTGTAATCACGATATTCTTAGAACCTGTTAATGGATTACAATTAAACTTGGATTTGAAAAATTGTTTCTGCTTTGGTTTGTGATATCGCTCTATGGCGGAAGCATCATTTTCGACTGCGCGCAGTCAAAGTTCCATCTAGTTTATCACTTTCTGTGCATATCTGCACGGTCACTGATTTGCCACATGTGCTATTTTGTGACTTTGAAAAATAAACATTTCTGGTCTTGATTACCTCCATGACAACCTTTTTTTTTTACACTGGTATAGGCTGATCTTGCACTGGAAATGGTTAAATGATGTTGAATACAAATGAATACAAATCCCATTTAGTCTTCATAAAGAGTGGCACTTATTGATTCAAATACAAAGTGCAATAATGAACTTCATGCAAATTAACAGAGCATAATTGGGAGAAATGTTAATTTCTGTATCTAGGCAGCTACGAAGGTCGTACATTTTTGAAAGATCATTACACAAAAACAGCATATTTCCTTACAAATACTGTCACGACATAAACTCATATGATTTCTTTTTTTCCATCTGCAGTTATCAACATTTCCCCCCAGTACCGGTACTTTTTTTTGGGGGGGGGGGGAGGGAGGGGGCTGAGTCCTAGTAATCAGGGAGTTTGAGTCAAAATAGTTTTTCAAGTCCATGATAATATGTTTTATATTCTGTCATGTTTTTATTTTGAATTACTAATTTTTCATCACAGATGCAGCATTGTATCAGTCTAGATGAGAAGCTTAAGAGCATGGATCAAGAAATAGCTGTTAATCCACAGTATGTTCAAAAGGTGAGACATGTCCGGGGATACTTTTCGAAGAGGGGGTGGTTGGGATTGAAGATGATGGATGAAAATTCAAACGATAGAACTCCTAGGGGCGATTTGTCGGGCCATTCTTGTTTTTTTTAGTCCAATTGTATATCTTGTAGTTTTTCACATACAGGCATATCCACAAATCAGGAAAATCAACAAATCTTTCATAAACACTACATTTTAGAGGTTGACCTGAAGGCTTAGCCTCCCCACTGATTCCTCAAAATTACCAGGCTATAATTATCTCATTCATTTTCATTTCCATCAATGTCTGATGTGTTTGTCTCTTCTGCCCTCTACAGAGCATGGGAGTACGAGAAGACGATGAAGTGGGCGGAGTCTTTGGAGGGAAATAGGACACACTGTATAGCTGAATGTACATAATCATGGTGGATTTGTGAACTGCGGGAAACAGGAAAACAGAAGAATGACATAACCTATTTATATATACCAACCCTTTTTTCAAAATTCAACCCTACATGATATTGTTATTTAAACATATTTGTGGCTTACACCCAGTAAATAAGATCGATTGATTGATCTGTATTGAAAAACAAGTCAGAAAAAATCTTGGAACCAGCGGGACTTGATATTGTTATCTTTCTTTTTCTCGAAAAGTAACAAGTCATTTAACATTTTCCTGTACAGAAAACAAAGTTTCATTCATGCATTACACGTAAAGTGTGTATTCCTGAAGAAATAACCGCATATACACATGTAATTTAGTTGCTCACTGCAGTTACACAGAGCTTGTTTAGGATCTTAGAGACTTGCCAATGGTTTGGCATGTTTATAAACACAGCTTCTTGAGTATCATGACAAAACTTGAGCTTAAATGCCATATAAAGATGTATTTCTCCAAGGTGTGTAACAGAAATAGGTATCATAACGTGTAACCTGAATCCGTGGCAATCTTGTAGACTGTTATTCTTTAATTCTTCCCCCAAATCCTTCCTTCCATTTCTTCTTTTTTTTCTCCCCCTCTCCTCTCCATACATTTTGGAAGCAGTGGTAATACAGACCTGTGTAAATGTTCTCCATTTCACTGTATTCTTTCAAAACAGATTAATAACAGCATATGATATTGAGGTACAATTCAATGAACATGCTTTTAGGACAGAAATTATGTAAATTGCTTGTCCAACCAGTATTTTAATGATTTTAATTTTTTTGTGATTTAAAATTTCCAAGTGATCGTCACATATGATATCTCATTTTGATATCAGAAAATAAAACTTCACAAAGTGTATCTGAATTACTGATTTTTTTTTTTATAATAAATTTGCCAAATATTGTATCAAATATAACCAAAACAAAACATGTAAAAGGAACATTCAAACCTAAGCTACTACCTGAATACACAGGACATTACAAGGTGGAAAATGATTGAGATGAAAACCACAAGTCAGAAAGCATCCCCAATTTCTTAATTCAGTCGTTGCGAATCAAATTGTGCACATCTTATTGTCATTTTAATGTTCATGATTTGCCATTCAATTCCAGAATTTATAGGAACACATATGTACATATATTTGTAGAGCTCTTTTGAGTGTTACTAAAAAGGTGCATTGTGAATGATATGGTTAATGATATTGTATGTTTGGAACCAGAAGAAAATTAACTTATATACTTTTAAGAGTTTACACTCTTCTGGGTCTAAGCAGACAATGTACAGGGCATATATTTTTCCATCAATTTATTTTGAATTTGAGCTCCAGAGTTAAGTTTCATGAAATTTGATACGGATAACTAGCGACAAGAGTTGATGAGTTGGTAAGCTATTGAAATCAATGCATTTGCTGTATTTGTTGGAAAGTTCTGAAACGTGAGGGTAAAGAAGAGACTTTTCTGATTCAATTCAAGAAGCAAAGTGGGCAATGACAATAAAAAGGTGGGCAAATATTGTTAAAAGTTGAAAAATCCAGGTCTTTTCAAGAGAGGGAGAAACTTATTACATGGTACTTATTAAAGTCTCTAATCTATAGATGCCTGTTTGTAGGGAAATGTGAAATTTATCTTCCTGTATCCTCTTGTATTATGTCCTTTGATATGTTAACCTTTAGTTTACAAGTATTTGAATGAGTCGCATCTTGTTTTCTGATTATTAAAGCTACTTTATTCAACTGCAATTATAACGTACAGATGATGAATATGAAGGAGGGAAAGGATTGAAGGATAATAAATATATGTCACTTTTGTGTGAACACATTTGTGTAAAAAAAGAACTGGGTTATTGTTATATTTGATGTTGGATATGGATAAATGAGAGGATTGTGTAATTTAAAATCTGTCATCATTCTGTTGAAGTGGATCATGATATGCTTTTATTGAGAGAGTATATTAATGAGAAAGAGAGATTTAGGGAAAGAGTATAGTGACTGAGAGAGAGAGAGAGAGAGAGAGAGAAGAATGGGGGTTTATATCTAGTTCATGTGTCTGTCTTTGTCATACTTTGAGTTTAGCTAAGAATATTTCTATTCTGAATTCGACCTTAAGTTTGTTATTGCCATAGTTATGATAGAAGTCGCCTACCAGCACCGTTAAATGAAAAGAATAACAAGTTGTGACCTAACGATATGGCGGATCCAGGCGATATATGGCTGAAGAGGAGGGAGGTTGCAAACTGGAATTTAGTGTGATAAGCTCCTCTCTTAAAAATGAGTTATGAAATTTTTCAGTAGGTATAGAGGGCACATGCCCCTCCTTGCTTCTTTCAGGATCCACTGCTGAACATCCTTCGATCAAACCCATTTTGACTTTCAACCAATCAGAATCAAGTGTTTGCCCTTGCGCGAAAAAGGCCACTGGCTTCGAAACAGAGACCAATAGCAACTGTCCAAGGTCAATGAAGGACGTGGCCTCTATCTCTTTCGGTTTAGGTTGCCTTTTTTCTCAAACCGCGAGAGTCTTTAAATCAGGCCCTAGGTACACTCCATCACCGTTTTGCTAAGGGAAGATATGTGAAACATTTTACTGCAAGTGACAGGTCCACCAGAAAGTTTTTTAAAGGGGTTGCCTCCACCAGCAAATTTGAAGAAATCTGGATCTGGACCGGGATCCTCCTTTTCCAGAGTTGCTAGTCAATCTAGGTGGCATGACGAGAGATAACCACAACCGGGATGCCGCAAGAGAAATCTAGTTAGATCATCAACAAAAATTGGAATAACGTTGATTTTGTGATAACTAATTTCAGAAACTGTTTGAATTTGTGATTTCTTGCTGGCTGGCGACATTTTAACAGCGAGGAATCCGAATATAATCGTATCAAATCTTTTATTTCAAAATTACATTTTTACTACACTTGTAATATTTATAAATGTGGTTTTAACAAAATCTGTGCAACGAGATGCCCGAATAGCCTCATATTCAAGTATCGAGGTCATAGCCGAATATATGATTTATTATTGATTCACATTCAGCGGCGAGGTACCAACATACAATACTTTATAGCTTTTCTGGTGTGTTAACTGCAAATATATTCTTATCATTTTAAAAAATTAACATGTATTCAAGCTTCTACAAAACTTTAACAGGCAAACTTTTTATAAACCCATGTGGACTTTCTCAAGCCAAGTGATTATTGATACAGTTTCTTACTGTCTGCTGACTTGAGATCACTGGAGCGAAGATAGGTGACATCAAGTCCAAGTTCAAGTTCATTTATTCAAAACCACACAAAACATGATATTATCTTTTACATGAAAAAAAGACTGGTAATAGTACATTAATTAGCATATATTGATTACATCATTAAATGAATGGTTTTAGGACCCCTGTAGAAGCTAAGCTTGTGAGCGAGGTCCTATAATCAACAAAATACATACATTAAACGATATGGCAAGGTGAATATAAAGAATGTAATTTTTATACAAAGGATGGAGATAAAAAAGAAACTACAGAATATAGAACACAAACAAAATATATATTCACATATATTCCAATACACACACACCCACACACACACACGTTCACCCCTGCACGCACACGCATACTCAATCTCTCTCTGTCTCTCTCCTCCCTGTGTATTTCTTTCTCTTTGCCTGTATGTGTTATTTTTTCTTCTTATCTTTCCTCCTTTGCCGTTTTATTATCCTCCTCCTCTTTCTTATGCTCCTTCTTTTCAGAATTTTTCAGAATTGTGAGTTCATATAATTTATATCCTTAAATTAATACTCCAGTGCAAAATTGTTCACAGGATCCTGGCTATCATCTTTTAGTTCTAGCATCATCTCCTCTTGAAAGTATCTATTTTATCTTTGGATTGAACTAAATTCTTTTACCTGCTCACAATCACTCCTCCCATATTGAAGAATATCTTTCTACATTTATTTTATGTTTTCTTAGAGGCATACAAGAATTTCATCCTACTCTGTCTAATTCAACATGGCAAGGTCCCTAACCTTCACAAGTACACATCTCAAGTAGTCAGCAGATTCATCAAGGTTGGTATTTGGTTAAGGGGTTTTAGCTTGGTGAATTACATTTGAGAAAGGATCAGAATTTTCCTAAAATAATTGTTGGCAATATTACCCCTTTGCCCCCTTCCCTCTTTTTTCTCCTTTGTAATTGTGCATTTGCTGGGGTTTATTTTATATAATTCTTTGTACCGGTACATTATATTTTATGCTGTATACTGACATGCAGTCTAAGGGAGCTGCACCCATTACAAGCATAATATTCTGTTGGCTTCCTTTTCATTATCTGTGTTGCTGTAGTGATACAGTAGCAGTAGAAAAATGTCATTCAGGGTGTCGTTCACTATTCTCCTGTAAGCTATTTGGTGTTAAAATATCCAAAGTATATGGACATTAAGAAGATAGCTTTTTACTCAACCTTGTATGAAATAGTGTTGGCAATTCATTTATTCTACAAAACAAAACGAGCAATGAAGAAGTATTGTTGGAAATTCATTTATTCTACAATACCAAACAAACATTGAAGAAAGTATTGTTGGCAATTCATTTATTCTACAAAACCAAACAAACATTGAAGAAAGTATTGTTGGCAATTCATTTATTCTACAAAACCAAACAAACATTGAAGAAAGTATTGTTGGCAATTCATTTATTCTACAAAACCAAACAAACACTGAAGAAAGTATTGCTGGCAATTCATTTATTCTACAAAACGAAACAAACATTGAAGAAAGTATTGCTGGCAATTCATTTATTCTACAAAACAAAACAAGCTTTGAAGAAAGTATTTTCGGCGATTTCTTTATTCTACAAAACAAAACGAGCAATGAAGAAAGTATTGTTGGCAATTCATTTATTCTACAAAACCAAACAAACATTGAAGAAAGTATTGCTGGCATCTTCTTTATTCTACAAAACAAAACAAGCATTGAAGAAAGTATCATAATCTCAGTCGTGAAGAATTCAGTACGTTTACATGTACTTGCTCAGCTATATACAATGACACACTGCTGCTAGAAGCGACCATACAGGATGTGGTTAAACCAGGGACTTGATAGAGAAGGACTGGAATCAAGCCGCTCTCCTTTGACCCCATGCTCCACGCCGCCGAAAAGTTATGCGCTAATCTGCAACTGCTGACCAGGTGGTGAGATAAAAGAGCGCATGAATTTCAGGATTTAGAATTCCTACATCAGAAAATGGTATCACAGCAACTGTTCGCTGTCCCTTTCAATGATTTCTCATCCATTGTTGAATGTGTAAAGAGTAGAACAAGCGAACACAAACTTGTGTAATTTCATCCTTTTTTCAACTTCAAAAATACAAAAAACACGCAAAAACACGCATTAGCAAACTTAATGTTATTGAAGATTGTAAATCATGGATCAAATAACGGGACATTAAAACATGCACAAATTAGCGCATCATTCTAAACTATTGAGTTTTTGTCAGGATGCAATTTTTCTTTTACCAACTCTGGCACACAAATTATAGGAAGGACGGAGTTCTAAATTTGGAAATGTGTTTGATGCACTATTCCCAATACAATCCCCCCAAAAAGTTTTTGATTTACACTGAAATTTTGCCGGTAATTTAATATTTTGTAATAAATGTAAAACTGGTGCCTGGCTTCCGAAAGTCCCCGCAGTGGAAGCGCGGTGTGGAGCATGGAACTTCAAAGCCAAGTGGAATGTTACACATCCCATTGTTACGCTTTAGAACTCATGAATGCGTTGAATAAATTACAAGAGTTTCGCCGGCTTGATTCCAGTCCTTCTCTATCAAGTCCCTGGTTAAACTTCCAGATTCTTATTTTTTTTAAATAGTTTTTTGGTATGATGATGCATTCAAAAGGCCATAATAGAAAGAAAAATGGGGATGGATCAGAGGGGAAATATGATGGCATCTCTCTAATTCTCCCAAGAACATGTACAGCTAACAGTTTGGAAAAGAAAATTAATCTTTTTAGTTGTGAAATGAATAGCCCTTTGATAAAACTTATGGTAATATTTTCTCAAACACTTTAAATTCTATGACATGAAGACTAATTATATTAAGACAAAATTAAAACAAAGAAATGGTAACACCAATGCATGTCTGACACCTAAATAAGCTACAGATGCCATGTTATCTTTTTTTAGGCCTTATGTCTCCGCCACACGTGGTGAGTACCGGAGGCATTATGTTTTTAGGTTGTCCATCCGTCCGTCCGTAATTATTCTTATGAACGAGATACCTTAAGAATAATTGAGTTAACATTGTTAAACTTATTTAGAGTAAGTATGACATGTAAAGATTTTAAAGGTTTTAGTTTTGAAGGTCATTGGTCACCTACATAGATTCATGTAATGTTGAGTACAGGTCGATATACAATATCTGCACCTCCAAATTCAACATTTCTATCATATTAAAGAACATCATAAAAATACATAAAATGTCTGGGGGGTAGTCGTACTAGAGGGTGGTTGCCCTAGGGGGTAGTTGTCCTACAGAATAGTTGTCCTAGGAGGTTGACTGGGGGTGGATGTCCAGGGGGTAGGTGTCCTAGAACCATATGAATGCAATGCTGAATTACAAATTCAATCTGGGCATGTTGCCTTTGTGAGATATTACATCACTTTGAAATTTCTGACTTTTTCGGTTCATAGTTTGTTTTAATTGAACGCCGGAGCATGCAATATTTGCAGAATAATTAATTTATATTGGACATACGTTCATATGTTACATATAGACTTTGATCCTGACCTGATCTAAATTTACATGTATATCTTGGAGATTTCTTTCTTGAGTTTCTTGCTCTGAGCTCTGCAATCACAAGACTAACTAAACCAGCTACTAGCAGAATAGAACCAAGACACAGAACCACATATTTCCATGGCACTGAACCATTGAGTGAATTGATCTTGTTAGTTGTTGCTATTGTGGATACTGGTTTTAAGGAAGTGAACGCAGTATCACTGGTCTCTATTAGATGCTGCGCTGATGTGGTTGGACTACATGGATCTATGACTGAGCTAAGATTGTTGTCATTGGCTAGGTCCCATTGAAAATCATTACAATCACACCTATCTATACTGTGGTCCCAGGGAGAAGTACAGCAGAACACCGGGTGTTTTTTTATTTACATGTATGCTTTGCTTCAAATGTTTATGGGTTTCTGTAGGGGATGTAATTGGAGGCATCTTTTCTCCATTTTGATAGCAATCAATTTGACCTGATAAACTCCCAACTGAAGCCATGCAATTCAGTGCTACCCAATTCCCAACTGTGCTCTCTTCATTCAGTGTACATGATGCCTTACCAGGCGGAAATTCAACATCCAGTCCAATTCTTTTAAAATAGCTGCGATATATATCATCTTCACTATACACAAAGAAAATGTATGTTCCTGCATCAATTCTCATTACAGGGCTGATAGTAACATTTAGTGAACAATGATCATGTTCACTTTCATTCCTGAAAATGAATCTGTGTACTTGTACAGGTGGTAAAACGATAGATTCTGTATCTGCCAATGTGTAAAAAGGGGCTCTGTTTCCATACTGTAGTGACAATCGTGTACTGTTACATGGATATGGAAAATGAAGATGTACACTAGCACCTTCTAAAACAGTCTTCAATTCATCTTCAGCTTTACACACGTTACACATGGCAGAGGCAATAAATATAAAAAGGACTGGAAAATTCATTTTGACTGATTGCTTCTCAAGACTAGAATATCATCAAAGTTTGTACAGATTTGGGAAATCAAGATGCATCAAAGGAAGATCAATCAATCATAATTCCTAAAAAGGGCATTCTGTATTTAGTATCAAGTTGTTAACAACTGTCCGAAACGTTATATTCAGCAAGATGGTGGAAATGGGTCAGGTCCAATTAAAAGTATTGCCACTGTTTATTGACATTCAAACATATGTACGCTCCAATGCAACTTCCTTTCAGAATATATCTTCGTTGAGAAAGTTCCCCTTTTTTCTGCTTGACTGTATCTTCAAAGTTATACCATGAAATATACTATGTTCAATTTCAATTTCAATTTCAATTTATTTGCTCATAAACCGGAATATATACACGAAATGATAAACCTTCCATGTGTATGTAGTGTGCCTTCACTGCTACATGTAGATGGCACTGGCTCTGGCTACAGTGTATAATTATGCTTATTCACATTTATCAAAGTAAAGTCCAGTCAGTTTAGGGTAAAATCCCATTTACTTGATGGTTGAATGGGATGTATTTCTCTGAATTCACAGTAAAAGTCCACCCGTATTTTGATTCTATGGTTCCGGTTGATTCTTTAGCTGCAAACCTATAAGAATTCAGTTAAGAAGCATGTATTAGATATCTATACCATGATATAACATTTAAATCTATTTTGTTTCAATATAATACTGTGATTTTATATGTAGTAGAAGAAAAATGAGTAAATCTTTTTACACAATAATCTGTCCAAAAGCTTTACATTTATGTTAAAGCATCATTAAACTTTGCTTTGTCTTAGTACATGTATCTACCCAAGCAAACAATACAACACATGTACATGTGTATCAGTTTTATATGTAACAAATGGTTTTTATAACATAAGAATAAATTTGAAAACGTACCTGTATACTTCAAAGTTGTCACACTAGCATTCAAACAATTCATTATGTGATCCAAATTCTAGTACAGCTCCATTTTGCAGACTAAAAATAGGTTTTTTAAGTATATATTCCGGTTTTGTTACCTTGAGAGGGAACCAAAACATGGAAAATACCGTCGTGGCAGTTTGTTACATGTCCATGTGTGATTGGTTGATAGGACATGAGAATAATGATTGACACCTCGACATGTTTCTGCAGGAGGGTTGAACCATCTTCATAGCGGGGTAAATATAGCTGAAGAGTATGCTGCTTATACACGAAGGATGTACAATCAATTCATAACTAATTGTGCGAATTCCCCGGTCCCCCTCTAGTGAATTGATTCTCCTTTGTCTTGAACCTGAAATAAATTACCTTAATCAAGATAATAAGTAAATATAATAAGTAAAAATTCATGTACATGTTCATGGCTTATGATCAAGGCTTTGTTAACATTTTGTATGACCAAAAAAATGTAGCATCAGGTGTCGATATGATAGAGCAGGTGATAAATAGTACTGTCTTCCAGAGAGAATAACTACTGGTACATGTATTAAACCTGAAGAAAGATAACATAAAGCATAAAGTTCAGAGATAACGTTATTTGTTTAGATAATATAGTCCCGGTGGGGTCACTCAATTTGACTGCCGGACCGCATGACCGTTACCAAAATCGCGGAAAAAGGGGTCAATTTCAAGTAATGTCCGCGGACAAAATATTCCTCGAAATAAAGAAAATAGGGGTGCACAGGTGTCCTCGAAATTGATAAATAGGGGTAAGGAAAAGGGAAAAGAGAAAACCGGGAAGAAAAATTCTCGGAGCCGAGTCTTGTCCTTGAAATATGGTGAAATAGGGGTAAGTTTGCGAAAGTGTCCTTACAATCTTATAAATAGGGGTATTCCAAAGTACGATTTTGTCCTTGTTTTGACGTAAAAAAGGGGGTTAAATCTCACAAAATGTCCTTGAAATTGACCGCAAAAGGGGGTTATCTGCATTTGTGGTAACGGTCATACGTGTCACTCTCTGCAGGGGAGTGACCCCACCGGGAATATAGTATTACAATGGGAGTTAAAATATAATACCGAGAAAAAAAGGAGTTTGATGAAAACCAGACAACCAATTAAACATCTATGATAATGAAAAAAATATCTTCAGGAAATGATTGGCAAATCCCTTTTGGGGAATAAAAAGTGGATGGGATAAATATATATATATATATATATATATATATATATATATATATATATATATATATATAGCAATTTGTGTAGTGTCTTTCTAAGTTTTTCATACTTCTACAAAAATTTATAACTTCCTTATTAGTTATCCGTTTTTATTAAAATTTAGTTTGCTGTGTATCTCTTGTTTTTCTGCATCTATTAAAAACAAAATATTGTTGGAGTGGACTTAGCATTTAAACATGGACCTACTACACGTGCATGCATGAAGGCATTCACCACACTTTTCTACTATAAATTCACTTTTCAAGAAGTGGTTTGAGGTCGACTGTAATAGCTGTAATTCTGCCGAGCCTTGGTTTCTTCATACACATGATTGATTAACATTTGTAACATTTACAGTAACGTCCCATTTGCAATGGTTATGTAATCATGGAAGGCGCAGTACACCTGACTATTGGGCCAATTCAAAAGTGAAATGTTGCAAATCGCATTGTTTAAATAAAAAATATTGAAATTCAGTGTCAGAAGTAGAGTTAAAAAGTCACCATTTTCATGTTTTTTTTTAAAGCAGGGTACATGATTAAAGAAATAGTTGAGCGCTGATAAAGAAGGAAGTTAATAAATCTTGATTTATGAAGAATTTATGAAATACAAAATACCGTTGTTGGAGATGTTTTTAATGTAAATAATTATTAAATTAGTGAAAGGTATGTACATATCTTTGTAATACATTTCAGAATATTGGTAAGATTTTTTTCAGCTTTAAAGGGATCCGGTAACTTTGTCTCAGATTCTGAAACAAAATTCTGGATTTAGCTCATGATGCAATGACAATTATAAACCTTTAGGTCAGTCAGGAACCCCATGAATTTTACAAGCCGATCGCTTGTCTGATTATCAAGATATTTATGATTGGAATTACAAATTTTGGAAAACCGTAATTCGCCTGACGGTTTTCATAACACTACAGTCTATTGGGGAAAACGAGTATTGTAAAACCGGTCACTTGAAGATTTTACTTCTTTGAGGCACTTCTTGATCATTTTGAAGCGCAATTTTTTTAGGGCTTCAATATTACACCATATCACAGACACTGACAACACGTAGGGCCGTGTATCTCAGATTTAACATTGTTAAACGATCCCTTTAAGATGAAATGTTATCATTTGTAAACCAGTTGAGGAAAGCCTTTTGGGGGTCAAATGGGAATGGTCAGCGATCAGTTAAACTTCATTGTGCACATCTTCTGAACTATATCCTGTTGTCTGACATGTACATGTATATTTTACCCTTTTTTACATGTGATTAGGACATCCTAGTATATGAATGTCATACTTTTCTTACATTTCTCACAAACATGGGCATGTTCTTTTGTTTCATGAATCTTTCAGCCACTGAGTCAGCTGTACCAAGAGATTGCCAACTCTTACTCAACCAACAACCCATCTGATGTGAGCATTGTTCTAGAAAAACATTCTGATCAGCTCAATAGAGTAAGTAACATTCTTGAAAGGCTCAATAAGATATAATGTGGCAAAAAAGAGAGGACCTTTTGATAACAAAAGTACCAACAATTTCATCAGAGGTAGAAATTTATGATTTCAAGCTGTTTTCAAGGCGTAGCAGGTCATATGGCTTTATAGCTTATGATACAAAATGTAGTATCATTAAGCAAGTTAGGATGATACAAATTTCATTTCCCTAGAGGAGCACATTCAAATATTTATGGCTCATACAAATCTGAAGGGCCGTCCAGAAGCATATAGAGTCACAGTAATAAAAGTATAATCTTTTTGAGTAAACAATGCGTAATCCGTTTCAATTGATCCTAGAAACCTATGATTTTTCATCTGTGTCAATAACAAAGTACCAAGACTGTTATGTTGACTGATATGCCTTATATCATCTGTTTGGAGCTAGAAGGGTGTTAACTTATGCCTTTAAATAGTAACAACAACCTTCTGTCTTCCAAACAGTAGTACATGTACATTACTTTATACCTTTTTATATTGCAATATAACAAAGTTATAAAGTAATGTAATGTACGTCTTTATCCATACTGACAGAACAAAACAAAATGATAAATTTAACCAAACCTGTATTTACCTCCTTCTGCTGGGCCCACAGCCATTTCTGTGTCTTATTTACTTGGTGTGTTTCTTATCAGTATTTATAATTTATACAATGTTTATAAATATTGTTCTCTTCTTTCCCCCTTGAAGGACCAGAACATGGGCCTAGGCAAACAAGTGGTGTCATCACTTTATCGAAAGAATATACAGCGACTTACAAAAGTAAGCGATGACTTTGTTTTTTTTTTTTTTTTTTTTTCAGTTGTGAATTTCAAATTAATGAGTGGATTCCTGATATGTTTTTGTTTTTTTAATCTGTTTTCCTTCTCATTCATCTGCCAGCATCTTGAAATGGAAAGTGAAATTATTTGAAAGCTTTTGAATAGCCTATGTTTATACAGTAAAAACAATTATGTTCCTCTTTATCATTTTGTATACCGGTATGAAAATCTGAGTGAAGGCAAAAAAGCTTCCTTTTTATTTTTTTATTGAGGAGGTTTATATGTGCTAACTCCTATGCTAAATGACAAGGCAGAGAAAAATGAAGAAAAAAATAAATAAAAGAGAAAAACCAGAGAAAGAAAGGCAAAGGCAAAGGCATCATTAAAGGAGGTGGTACGAGCCCCCACCTCCACTTCCACACACAAACAAACACGCATTCTCTCTCTCTTTCTTTCTCTCTCTCTCTCTCTCTCTCTCTCTCTCTCTTTGTCTCCCCTCATTGGATGGCCTTGTACATGTACATCCAGATGGTCAGAATCCAATCCCTCCCTCCCTCCCCCACCTTCTCTGTTACAATACCGTAAGCAGCTTTACAGCGCAGTCAGGCACTGTGAATCATGTGAAGTGTACCAATAGGTCTGTGGTGAAAAACGCACTCCTTTTAATCTGAATTCTTTCAGTGTACTCCCAAAATTCAATGACAATAATTTTGGAATCATGATAACTTGCCTTCTTAATTTTGAGATTATAGTAAACTTCACTTAAAACACCCTCAACCATGACCAATGAAAGAGAAGAATCATAATTTGAGCAATTGTGTACACAAAATCTTCCACATACATGTACAAATATGATATATAGATGTTTATGAACTTTGTAGCCATAAGAAGGTTTTAAGGCATGCAATGCAGTCGAGTTGAATTGCCACACAAGAGGGCGACATACTAGTGCAGTAGATTTGAAGATTGAGTTGTACAGTAGGGGATGTTCATTGTCAGTATTGATCTTTCTCTTCATACCTTCCTAACGTTATCTCTGTGTGACATTGCAAGGAGAGTTCACCTACATGCACCGCAAGAGGCTGAGCAGTATGTCAGAAATATGGTAAGAAAACAGAGTGATGAAATGAAAATGGGGCCTACGAGGGTAAATTTGCCCCTCGAGAACATTTTATTTGCAGGACTATACAACTGTATTCAATACCAATCAATAAAAGTCTTTAAGTTTCTCATTTATTTTCTCTTCTCATTTTGATTTTGATGACTAAATATTTTTGAGAGGTTTTGTAGAGTGGTCAAGGAGCAACTTGCAATATACATAGTTCTAGAATCAGAATTTGGTTTAGGGATCGAATTGAAGATAGATAAAGATGTATATGTACCTGACTGAAGACTTACAATAGATGATCATTTGATGAAAATGGATTTGAAACAATCAGAGCTAGAATTTGAATGTCAGTTTAAACTGATAATTGGGATGGAATTGGATGTTAGATTGAAGTGTAAATTTACAGTGGTAGTGTAGTTTTGGGGGTTGAAATTAATGGTGCTACAAGGAGATATGTACATATGTATGCACTTTGAATTGAAGTAAACACATTTTGTTTGATACTGTATATTTCAGATTGAAGATGGTGAGATCCATGCAACTATCAGCAAACAGAATGGAATGGTCCATTTCCATGACAACCCAGAAAAATATGACAACCCTGCAGTACTCAGACACGTCGAACAACAGGTTAGTACATTTTCCTCCACCTATCTGAAAGCAACATTTATAGCCGTAGCTCTAAAGCGGAGCAATTACTTCATAGGACTTTTCTTTTGAATTTAGAACAAATCCTGTAATTTGTCACATTGAATTTGTGGGTGTATTGATGAGTATACAAAAAGGTTAGGAAGTGTTGTTTTCAGTTGAATGTTCATGTGAAGGCATTTTAGATTTCATCTTCCCCACCACACATATCCTTCGTCAGATTTTTATCACTTTGTTTGCTTTCTGCGCATCACTGATTTTCCACACATGCAATTTTGCACTTGTGTAAAACAATATGCATCAATGATTGAAGGATTGCTTTGTGCAATACAATTTATGGCTTTGCGAAATACCATTTAGGGTGTTAATTACCTCCATGGCAACCTTTTTTAGCATGGGTATAGACAGGTCTTGTACTGGAAACAATTAAATAATGTTGAAGCCAGTGGTATATCTCATGATGAACACAAGGTGCATAGGCAGTTAATTTGTGCATTTTCATATTTCTTTTACAAGGATATAGCTATTAATAAATACTGATAATAATTAGTGTTCATGAAGAGTGTTGATTCAAGTACATTTTGTATTTCATGTAAAAATAAACTTCATTTGTGAAGAATCAGAAAGCACAATTGCGAGATATGTACATTTCTGTGTCTAGACAGCTTTAAAAATCATAGATTTTTCAAAAGATCAGTAAACGAAAAACAGTATACTTTCCTTTTGAATAGTGTCACAACATAAAGTCATATCATTTCCCCTTTTTCATCTGTAATTGTTAGGGGGAGGCTGAGATCTGAGTAATGAGGGAGTTTGTGTTAATTAAGGGGTTTTCCAAGTCCATGATAATATGTTTTATATTCTGTCATGTTTTTATGTTGAATTAACAAATTTTGAATCACAGATGCAGCATTGTATCAGTCTGGATGAGAAGCTCAAGAGCATGGATCAAGAGATAGCTGTTAATCCACAATATGTTCAAAAGGTGAGATATCAAACAACTATTTATTTTAATGAAAAATCCAAGGACTTCTTGTGTTGCATAAGTTACCAATTATCTTGGAAATCTAAATGCATGATAAACATCAATAGTATCATTATCCTTGATGTTTTTCCTCTGATCCAAGCGATAGTAGGGCTGTCAATGATGCCAGAAAGAGAGACACTAAAACATGTGCTGCAGTCAGTAAAATAAAAAGAAAACACATTGGACTTTCCCCAATACACTCAGTTTCACTACCAACAACAACAAAATAGAAGATTACTCGCAGGGAAATACAACAGAATCTTTCAAAAATGAATGAAAGGATAAACTACAGAGAGAGATGATATTGCTGCTGATCATGCGCATAGCACTCGTGATCCCAGTTGGGATACCCAAGTAGACCAAAAGGCCATGAGACTGACAGCTCGCAAGATGTTGGTCTGGTGAGCGATTGGTCTCATAGGTTGTCAGCCTTGTAAATTTCTTGATAACTTTCAGGATTAGGCAGATGAGCAGTTCTGTCTGATGGGATGTATAATAGTGGGATGTAGCCAATCCTTGAAAGGGTACAAGTAGTCATTAAGTGGGGGGGGGGGGGGGGGGTTGGGATACTTTTCGGAGGGGGCAGGGGTTGGTAATGATAGATGAAAAGTTGAATGATAGAACTCCTGGGGGTTAGTTGTTGGGTCATCCTTGTCCTTTACTCCACTTGTATACCTAGTCATTTGTAATGTACAGGCATTTCCACAAATCGGGGAAGCCACTAAATGTTTCATAAACAAGTTACATTTTAGAGGTTGACAATAAGGCTTAGACTTCAAAAAGATGAGAGTGTGAATAGTTTTAATTCCTTAAAATTACAATGCTATGATTATCTCATTCATTTTCATTTCCATTAATGTCTGATGTCTCTGTCTCTTCTGCCCTCTACAGAGCATGGGAGTACGAGAAGACGATGAAGTGGGCGGAGTCTTTGGAGGGAAATAGGACACACTGTATAGCTGAATGTACATAATCATGGTGGATTTATGAACTGCAGGAAACAGGAAAACAAAAGAATGACATAAACTATTTATATATTCCAATCCCCTTTTTCAAAATTGAACCCTGCATGGTACTGTTTTTCTTCCGTTTTTTCAAAAGTACCAAGTCATTTAACATTTACTGTACAGAGAAGACAAAGTTGCATTCATGAATTTCATGTAAAGTGTGTATTCCTGAAGAAAAAACCCACATACACGTGTAATGTAGTTGCTCACTGCAGTTACACAGAGCTATTTTAGGGTCTTAGAGACTTGCCAATGGTTTGGCATGTTTATAAACACAGCTTCTTGAGTATCATGACAAAACTTGGGCTTGAATATCTTATGAAGATGTATTTCTTCAAGGTGCGTAACAGAAATAGGTATCATAATGTGTAACTTGAATCCTTTGCAATCTTGTTGATTGTAATTCTTTTATTCTTCCCCCATAATCCTTCCTTTTATTTCTTCCCTCTTCTCTTCATACATTTTGAAAGCAGTGATATACAGACCTGTATATGTAAATGCTGTTCATTTTACTGTAAATCTTTATAAACAAATTAATAACCGCATATGATATTAAAGGTACAATTCAATGAACATGTTTTTTAGGACAGAAATTATGTACATGTATGTGCAAATTCAAAAGTCTATGTAAATTGCTTGTTTAACCTTTATGTTACTGCATTTTTGTTAAAGATTTATATTTTCCAATTGATCATCACACATTATATCTCATTTGGATTCAGAAAAAAAAACTCACATAGTGTGTCTGAATTACTGATTTTTTTTAAATAATAAATTTGCCACATATTGTATTGAATATAACAAGACAAAGCACGTAAAAAACGAACATTCAAGCCTAGGCTACTGCCTGAATACACACAGCACAGTACAAGGTGGAAAGTGATTTAGATCAAATCCACAAGTCAGAAAGCATCACCAATTTCTTAATTCAGTGATTAAGAATCAAACAGTGCACATCCTACTGTCATTTTAATGTTCATGATTTGCCATTCAATTCCAGAACTTATTAGAACACATATGTACATGTATTTTTAAAGCTCTTGAGTACTACTGACAAAGTGCATTATGAATTATATGGTTAATGAATTTGTATTTTTGGACCACAAAACTAAAAGGGCATTGACTTATATATTTTTAAGTGACTTAACATTGTTCTGGATCTCAACAGGCAATGTGCAGGACGTATATTTTTCCATCAATTTATTTTGAATTTGAGCTCCAGAGTTAAAGTTTCATGAAATTTGATACAGATAACTAGCGACAAGAGTTGATGAGTTGGTAAGCTATTGAAATCAATGCATTTAATGTATTTGTTAGAAAGTTCTGAAACGTGAGGAGAAAGAAGAGACTTTTCTGATTCAATTCAAGAAGCAAAGTGGGCAATGACAATAAAGAGGTGGAAAAATATTGTTAAAGTTGAAAAATCCAGGTCCTTTCAAGAGAGGAAGACACTTATTATGATACTTATTACAGTCTCTAATCTATAGATGCCTGTTTGTAGGGAAATGTGAACGTTATCTTCCTGTAGCCTCTTTCAGTATGTCCTTTGATATGTTAACCTTCAGTTTACAAGTATTTGAATGAGTCGCATCTTGATTCCTGATTATTAAAGCTACTTTTTTCAACTGCAATTATAATGTACAGATGATGTGTATGAAGAAGGGAAAGGATTTAAGGATAATAAATGTTTGTCACTTTTGTGAGAACACATTTGTGTAAAAAGAAGTGGGTTATTGTTTTATTTGATATTCGATATTGATGAATTAGAGGATTGTGTTATTTAAATCTTTCATCATGCTGTTGAAGTGGATCATGATAGGATTTTATTGAGAGAGAGATAGAGAATTAATGAGAAAGAAAAATTAAGGGGAATAAAAATAGTGACTGAGGGAGAGAGAGAGAATGGGGGTTTAATTTCTGGTTCATGTGTCTGTTGTCATACTTTGAGCTTAGCTTACCCCCGTATGTCCTAATATGTGAGTACCCCCCCCCCCCGGAGGTAAATCTGTGCAACGAGAAGCCCGAATAACCTTATATACAAGTATAAAGGTTATTATTAGTGATTCACATTTAGCGACGAGGTACCCGCATACAATATTTTATAGCTTTTCTAGTGTGTTGATTGCAAATATATTTTTACCATTTTAAAGATAACATATATTCAAGCTTCTACAAAAACTTTAACAGGCAAACTTTTTATCCACTCCTGTGGACTTTGTCAAGCCAAGTGAGTATTCATACAGTATCTTACTGTCTGATGCCTTGAGATCACTGTAGCAAAGATAGGTGACAATGAAAAGCTAGTCCTATTCAGTGAAGGACTAATCCTTATTATCCAGATGGATTCGTTAAATTTTCTGGATCAGAAATGTGTTTCAAAGTCAATAATATCATATATATCGTATGGGTATCATTCCATACATTTTGTTTCCAATATTAAGGTCGTGTTCTATCTGTTACCGCTATTAAAGATAGATTTCTCAGTCTGAGGGCTATTTTGAGTTCTTTCTATCGATCTTTCCGTGTTCAATCTCCCTGTAAATAGTGTGATTGTTGCATTCTCAAACTCTTGACAGGTTTTCTTACTTAATAAGGTTATTACCCCCCCCAGCACACACACACACACACACACACACGCGCACACACACACACACACACACACCCACACCCACACACACAGACGCACGCACACTCACCCTCTCTGTGCCCTCCTCCTTGTGTATTTCTGTCTCTTTGCCTTTATGTGTTAATTTTCTTATTCTCCTTCTTCCTCTTTTACCTTCTTATTCTCCTACTTTTTCTTATCCTTCTTCTTTTCAGAAATTTTCAGAATTGTGAATTCATATAATTTCTACCCTTAAATTAGAACTGCAGTGCAAAATTGTTCCCAGGTTCGTAGTTATCATCTTTCAGTTCTTGCATAAAGCTCCTCTTGAATGTATCCATTTATCTCTCTAAATTCTTTTACCCAAGCGCGCTTGTGTAAAAGAATTTAATTTTAGAGGGGGGGGGGGGGGGTAGTGAGCCCGCTTAACGTGCGAATCACTTACAGAGCGTGCGAAGCGCGGGTGGGTGCAGGGAGGGGGAATTTCATTAAAAGCTTTGACGTTTCATTAAATTGTTAGGGAAAGAAGGCAATTTGTTGTACCGTTCTCGACTCTTATTTTGTGTCTGAATTCAGTTCCCCCCCCCCCTCCCGCGCGAGGCGCGGAAGCTTTGACGTTTCATTAAATTATTCGAGAAAGAAGACGATTCGATTCACCGTACACGACTCCATAATCCCTTTCTGAATTTTATACAATGTGTCTATGTCTGCTCCTTTTTCTTCCTACGTCCTCTTACTTATTTCTCGTCTCTCTCTCTCTTTTTGGGGGCCGCGTTTTTTTTTTTTTTTTTTTTTTTTGGGGGGGGGGGGGGACCGCCCCACCGCCCCTCCCCCAAGCTACACGCCTGCTTTCACCTGCTAAAAAACACTCCTTCCTTATTGAGGGATATCTTTGTATTTTTTTTCTTCATATTTTGTAAATATTATCAGTCCAATAAATTTATCTTTTTGTTCGATATTGACTTATTCCAGGCAATCACAACATCATCCTTGCATGGCAGTGAGTCACATCATGTTAGAGTCAGGCGCAGATCCAGGGGCCCGAGCGGACCTTGCCCCTCCTCCCCCCCCCCCCTGCCTCCCCCCCCCCCCCCAAAAAAAAAAGAAAAAAGAAGACGGGCCAAAATACAAAACAAGCATTGAAGAAATTATTGTTGGCAATTTCTGTATTCTTCAAAACAAAACAAGCATTGAAGAACGTACTGTTGACATATTTTTTTATTCTATAAATCAAAACCAGCATTGAAGTGAGTATTGTTGGCAATTTCCTTATTCTACAAATAAAAACAAGCATTGAAGAAGTATCACAATCCAGTCATGTGCCATTCAATATTGTTACATGTACTTGCTCAGCTACGTACAATGACCCAGTTCACTGCTGGTAGTACCAATTGTACAGCATGTGGTTAACCTTTCAGATCCTTATTTTTCAATTTTGTTGGTAAGATGATGCATTCAAAAGTCCATAATAGAAAACAAAACATTGGCGATAGATAAGAGTGAAAATATGATGGCATCTCTCTATTTCTCCCAAGTACATGTACAGCAAACTGTTTGGAAAAGGCCAACATATTTTGTTTTAGTTGTGAAATGAATATACCTTAAAAGTTATGTAAATATTTTTCAAAGTATTTGAATTCTATAAAATAAAGATTATAAATCAAATAATTGTTTTATTACAAAAGCAAATACATGGTAACACCAATGCGAGTCTGGAAATAAAAAGGCTACAAATATTATTTTACAGCAAGAGCCCAAAATAAATTTGAATTCTAAAACATAGTAAAAGCTTTAAAAAAAAATTACATTTCATTTTCAAAAACTTAAGGAAAGAAACATCTGGAGGAATATTTTTGTTTGGTTCTGGTTTCTGGTTCTCTGAGCAATGTGAGTCTTCTGAGCAATGTGAAGCCTTCATTAATAGATTGTCTCAACAAGGTGACAATAGATTATAAAATCACATTTCCCTGTGCTTCACAACACAACATTAGCAACAATATGAGTACAAAACAAAATTATGTATTACCTGTGACAAACACAGTCGTAGGTTTTAATCAAAATCACTCCTTTTCAAGCAAGTCTTCTGCTCATGCTCATAATTAACCTACATGAATTTGTTTGAGGTTCGTAACAAGATACAAGTAACATGATCCTGGCTAAACAGTTTCCTATCACGCGGTGAAGTATGAACCAATTTACCAAATATATCAAACAAACAATGCATTTAGCAAAGTGCATCTATAGAAAATAGAATGCTGCAGACAATGTGTAAATAGTGTAAATAAACTACTTTTGTCATTGCTTAATGGACTAGTTAGTCTAACAATGTAAAGAATTAAGTAGGCCAATTGGTAATTGCTATAAATTATGCTACATAACAAAAACAAGCAAACAATACATTGATGATAGAGAAGGGTTGGTAAGTGCATTACATGCTTTCGACAAAACAGACCAAAATATTTGTTTTGTTCATATAAACTGATTATACACAAATCAATTTTGAAGATGGTTGGTCCCTTACGAAGATACAAATAATGTTCTGTTCAGGTCATGTAGTTTCATTTAGAAAGAAACTGTCACTTGTGGTTGATTACATACTAGTAAATAGTAAATATGCTTATTATATCAAAATATTAGTTTTATATTTACCTATATTGCATTTAATTGTTCCATATAACACCTTCAAAGTCAGAGTTTCCCTGAACTTAGGGCGGAGACATAAAAGAGACGCAGTCGCATTTGTCTTCTTTAAATTGATGTTGAACGCTGGAAGGAGCTTTTGTGTACACTTGCATTGGATGTAGGTTTATGAAATTCATATAGATTTCGATCCTGACTTGGTCTGAAATTTAGTGCTAGTTTGAGTAAAAATTTCTTTTTTGATTTTTTTGATCTGAGCATTAATACAATCACAAGAATGGCTAAACCAGTTATGAGAATAGAACTAAGGCAAAAAACAACCACGTATTTCCGTGGCGATGAACCATCGCGCACCTTGATCTTGATAGTTGTTGCTGTTGTGGATATTGCCTTTGAGGGAGTGAAAACAGTCTCATTGGTCTCCATTAGCCTTGCTATTGCGATATCTCAAGAATCACAAGAGATAGGCTTTTTTCTTCATTGTGATATGTCAAGAATAATTCTATCAATTTCCTATACTGAACTTAGGGCGGAGGCATATAGAAGACGCAGTCGCACTTGTCTTGTTCAAAGTGTTGTTGAACGCTGGGGGGACCATTTGTTTACACCTGCATTGTGTGAAAGTTTAAGACATTCATATAGATTTCGATTCTGAGTTGGTGTTGAATTCAGTGCATATCTGAGGAATTTGTCTTCTGATTTTCTTGATTTACGTAATAATACAATCACAAGAATGGCTAAACCAGTTATGAGAATAAAACCAAGGCAAAAAACAACCACGTATTTCCGTGGCAATGAACCATCGCGCACCTTGATCTTGATAGTTGTTGCTGTTGTGGATATTGCCTTTGAGGGAGTGAAAACAGTCTCATTGGTCTGTGTTTGATCCAGCACTGATGTGTTTGGACCACATGGATCTATGACTGAGCTCAGGTCTTTGTCATTTGCTAAGTTCCATTGAAAATCATTACAATCACACAAATCTGTAGTGTGTTCCCTGCTAGAAGTACAACAAAACACCGGGGTTTTATATTTACATGTATGCTTTGCTTCAAATGTGTTTGAGTTTCAGTAGGTTCTGTAATTGGGTGCATTTTGATCCCTCCCTGAAAGCAATCGATTTGACCTGATAACGTCCCAACTGGAGCCATGCAATTCAGTGCTACCCAATTCCCAACCGTGTTCTCTTTACCCATTGTACAAGATGCCTTACCAGGTAGAAAATCAACATTCAATCTGATTCTTTTAAATGAACTTTCATATATACCATCCTCACGATAGGCAAAGAATATGTATATTCCTGCATCAGTTCTCATTACAGGGCTGATACTGACATGCAGTGAACAATGATCTTGTTCACTTGTATTCCTGAAAGTGAATCTGTGTACTTGTACAGGTGGTAAAACGATAGATTCTGTATCTGCCAATGTGTAAAAAGGCACTCTAATTCCGTACTGTAGTGTAACTCTTGTACTGTTACATGGATATGGAAAATCAAGATGTACACTACTACCTTCAATAACAGCTTTGAATTCATCTTCAGATTTACACACATTACACATGACAAATACAATGAATATAAAAATGACTGGAAAACTCATTTTGACTTATTGCTTCTCAAGACTACAATAATATCAAATTTTGTACAGATTTTGAAAGGAAGATCAATCAATATAAATTCCTTATTAGGAAATTATGTACTTGCTGGCAAAGATGTGAACAACTATCCAGAACTTTATGTTCAGCAAGACGGTGGAAATCAGTCAGGTCCAATAAAAAGTATTGCCACTGTTTATTGACATTCAAACATATGTACGCTCCAATGCAACCTCCTTTCAGAATATATCTTCGTTGAGAAAGTTCCCCTTTTTTCAGCTTGACTGTATGTTCAAAGTTATACCATGAAATCTACTACGTTGTCTATGATACACTTTTCCATGTACATGTAGGGTGCTTTCACTGCTAGGAGGCACTGGCTTTGGCTGTATGCTCATGCACGTTTATCACAATGAAGTCCGGTTGACATGCCAACAATGTTTCTTAATGTGCAGTGTTCTTAGTTTCGGTGTGAAATCACAGTTACTTGATGGAAAGATGAGGTGGATTTCTCTTAATTCACAGTTAAGTCCATCCGTACTTTGATTCTATGCTTCTGCTGGATTCTTGAGCTGCAAACCTATATAAGAATTTAGTAAAGAAGCATGTATAAGGAATTTCATACCATGATATAACACTTTAAGTCTATTTTGATTCATTATAAAGACTGATATTGTAATTACCGGTATGTAGAGGAAAACGGAGTAAATCTGTTAACACCATCATCTGTGCAGAAGATTTACACTTTTAGTTAGTTCACAATCATGAATACCACTGATTGTTATAACATAATAATAAATGTCAATTATTGGTTCGCAATGCATTCCCTGGCTATTCAATAAGATATTTTGGTATACATTTCCCTCCTTTCGTTGGAGAGTGACTCCTCATGCCTTTACTCAATTTACATGGCGTTACTATTTGACACTCAGTACATGCGTATCCACTATTAAATATAGGATTAAATTATTTTTCTTTTGGAAACAGAAAAAGAGATAATTTTATGTAAAATCTAATTTCAATAATAAGTCTTTGTGAATCAACATATGGAATATTTTATAAAGAACATACTGTTAATTAAGGTGCATTCATGCAGTATCATGGGCATCGATATAGCCTGTGTAAAGGCATGAGGGCAACAGTATCTATCAGACAACATGTGAAAAATTCATATCCAAAGGAACTGATATACTGTAGTGGGCTAACAATATTCCTCGGTTCTTAACTCATGTAATCATTTGCCAGTTTTCTTCATAGCAAGTTTGGTAACTGTTTAGAATTAAACAGGGCAATGTATAACACTATAATTATTCTGTGCAGGATTTTAAAAAAAAATTAAAAAAAAGATATATGGAGGTACATTTATGATAATTCTTTTAACTTAAATCTGTATTTATATTAAGTAAATGGGCGTGATAACTGATAGGAATAAGTATTACAAAAACATACCTGTATACTTCAAACGTTGCCAAACTGCCATCCAAATAATTCATTTTATGTCCTCCAAACTTGTTGAAGAGATCGCTTCGTAGACTACATGTATTACGGTGCAACATGTGAAGCGGTTGATGCCAGGAATGTGTATTGCAGAGGGAGTCAGCACACGTAGGAGTGTCATGTTGTATAAAAGTTGATTGCTTGATAAGACATTAGAATATTGATATACCAGTACACAAACAATATATTGAGTTTATTGGCAGTACGTGCTTGTACCTTGTACCCTATTTTCCACCGCCACTGAGCCAGCTGTATCAAGAGATTGCCAACTCTCACTCTACAAACAACCCATCCGATGTGAGCAGTGTCCTAGAAAAACATTCAGACCAGCTCAATAGAGTAACATTCCTCCTCCTATCGCAGAAAAACATGGGCTGTATGTATGTGTTGTGGTCTGAACAGATGCATGAACAGATCTTCCTGTAATTTTATTCATTTATTTTTAGGAGAAGCATTCTCACCATCTTAACTAAATACATGAAAGTATGGATCTTTCCCAAAGCCCAGACAACCCTTATAAAGCCTACATATACATGCACAATAATATTATAGGTTGATTGGACTTATATGTTGTTACTGGTCATTCCAAGCGTTACAAAATGACACTTCCAGATAAATTTATATTCTTAATCAGGAATATTCTACACATATTAAGAAAATTCTACAAATCAATGATATGATGTACATATATCAACTTTTGGGTTTCCAACCATTCATCAGATTCATAAAATGTTAAATTTCATATACTTGTTACGGAATGATATAGAAGGTCAACTTTTGGTCATTTCATAACAAATCTATTTAAAATACAATATTTTATATAATCATTTGATAAATGGTTGATAGGAAACTTAACTGTTGTGAAATGACCTCATATAACCTCATATAAGTTTATGTAGTATATCATTAGTTTGTAAATCTTTATTAAAATATCTATAATGTTTTATTTTTAAAATTGATAATCATTCTGTAACACAGAAAATTGACCTACATTTTACCCTTTTTTTTAAGACCCTAATTTGTTTTGTTTACTATCAGGTATATTAGCATTTCGTATCTTGAGGCAAGAAAGATGACAAAAAATATGATTAAGCTTTGTATAGAACAAATATGTGTCATAAGTGATGAGGAGACTCAGTAAACAGTGCCAAATTCTTGCTCAAACATTTTTTTATCTTAAGGCAAGAAAGATGACAAAAAATATGATTAACCTTTGTATAGAACAAATGTTCATAACTGATACGGAGACACAGTAAACAGTATTCAGATAAGCAGACCTTTAATACATGTATTTTAATATTATGTTTGCAGAGTGCAGAATGAATGAGATGAAAGGCAAAGTACAGACTGTTCACTTGTATGTATAATATCATTGTTTGGTGCCAGAAGGGCATCAACTCATATGCTTTTACATAGAGACAACGCCCTTCTACAAATCAATGATATGATGTACATAATCAACTTTTGGGTTTCCAACCATTCATCAGATTCATAAAATGTTGAATTTCATATACTTGTTACGGAATGATATAGAAGGTCAACTTTTGGTCATTTCATAACAAATCTATTTAAAATACAATATTTTATATAATCATTTGATAAATGGTTGATAGGAAACTTAACTGTTGTGAAATGACCTCATATAACCTCATATAAGTTTATGTAGTATATCATTAGTTTGTAAATCTTTATTAAAATATCTATAATGTTTTATTTTTAAAATTGATAATCATTCTGTAACACAGAAAATTGACCTACATTTTACCTTTTTTTTTAAAGACCCTAATTTGTTTTGTTTACTATCAGGTATATTAGCATTTCGTATCTTGAGGCAAGAAAGTTGACAAAAAATATCATTAACCTTTGTATAGAACAAAGATGTGTCATAAGTGATGAGGAGACTCAGTAAACAGTGCCAAATTCTTGCTCAAACATTTTTTATCTTAAGGCAAGAAAGATGAAAAAAAATATGATTAACCTTTGTATAGAACAAATGTTCATAACTGATACGGAGACACAGTAAACAGTATTCAGATAAGCAGACCTTTAATACATGTATTTTAATATTATGTTTGCAGAGTGCAGAATGAATGAGATGAAAGGCAAAGTACAGTCTGTTCACTTGTATGTATAATATCATTGGTTGGTGCCAGAAGGGCATCAACTCATATGCTTTTACATAGAGACAACGCCCTTCTGGCTCTGAACAGACGATATTATAACATGATAGTCAAAGCACAAAGACGGTGGTGTATTTCTTTTCAGTGATTATCATTTATACAATGTTTATAAACCTTGTTATCTTCTTTCCCCTGAAAGGACCAGAACATGGATCTAGGCAGGGATATGTGAGTTTAAATATCCCTGGTCTAGGCAAACAAGTGGTGTCATCACTTTATCGAAAGAATATCCAGCGACTTACAAAAGTAAGCAATATGATTTTTTGTTTTTTTGTTTCGCCAGATGCGGATTTCAAATTGATTGGTAGATTCCTGCAATGTTTATTTAATTTTTATCAGTTTTTTTTTTCATTTTTCTGCCAGCATCTTGAAAGGAAACTTGAGTTCATTTGATAGCTTTTGAATGGCCTGGGTGCATTGGGGAGGTTTACATACTGTGCCAACTTCCATGCTAAAGGTCATGGGGCTCATTATGCATGCATAAATAGCTTCTCAACGCATTCTCATTAGAACTGATGGATGGATTACTATCAAACGTAGGACATGTATGTATCTTGCAAAGCCAATGAACTGAATAGATGTTAGGGTCATGAGGTCAAAGATCAAGGGGTAATACATGTATATGAAAAATAGCTTGTAATCACAATATTCTGGGAACATGTTAATGCATTGAAAAATTGCTCTTTGGCGGAGGCATCATTTTCCGACTGGGTGCAGTCGAAGTACCATCTAGTTATGATTATTTTAATTTTGTTTACAATTATTATTATTGTTATTATTATTATTATTATTATTATTATTATTTATTTGACAAAATTAAGATCTAACAATCCATGTGAGTTTACATATTAGGTAAAAAGCAAGATACAACAAACAATGAATTGCAAGTATATTGAATTCGAGAAAAATATAAAAATAAAAAATTATGCTGCATGATGTACGTCTACATAATCATGCAGGAGGCACGATAGCTCAGTGGTAGAGCAGTGGGCCAGTAACTGGGAGGTCCTGGGTTTGAAACTGAATCGATAAGCTAGTGCTCTTTGGTAAGGCAATAATCCTCATGCACAAGCATCTCAGAGAGAACTTACAGCCGTCGGTCTTCTGGTTGCTTCATTACAAGCATACTCATTTCTAAGCAGTCAGGTAAAAACAAACAACAAAAAACAACAAACAAACAAATATTTCTTTCAAAGAAAGAAAAAAAGAAAGGAGAATACATGTATACATCCTGAACATGAAATAACATTATCCTTACGAGGACGCTGTCCAGCTGGAAACAATTTGCATGTATGTGTAATGTGGATGTTTTTTCTTTAAAATGTGGTTTTTCAATGATTTTTGCAATAATCTGCTTCACAGTGCAGTTAGGCACTAAGAATTATGTGCAGTTTATCATTATGTCTGTTGTGAAAAAAGGCACTGCTTTAACCTAAATTCTTAGATGTTCTACATTACTTTATACTTCTCAGATTCAATAACAATAATTTTTGGAATCATGAAAACTTGCCTTCTTTAATTTTGAGTTTAATCTTCCTTAAAAAAATGGTGACAAATGAAAGAAAAGAATCATATTTTTAGCAATTTTTATTAGAAAAATCTAACACATGTACATGTATGCATGAAATATATTTGTGAACTTTGGAGCCATAACGAATTCTAAGGCGCGCAATGCAGTTGAGTTCAATTGCCACACAAGAGGGCGACATACTAGTGAAGTAGAGGTGAAGATTGAGTTATACAGTAGGGGATATTCATTGTCAGTATTTGTCTTTCTCTTTAGACCTTCCTCACGTTATCTCTGTGTGACATCGCAAGGAGAGTTCATCTACATGCACCGGGTATAGCCACAATCAGGGTGCAACTATTCTACGTACAGTGTTACGCATCTCTCCTGAAAACACAAAGTCATCTAATCAAATGTCTTGTGGCCTGAAATGTTGGACCATATGAGTTCGTCATCAGGCAGCAACTTTCGTTTGACTTTCTTTTGTGTTGGCGGTGTGGGAAAGGTAATAGAGGGCCAAAAATGCCCCTTTTTGGCTGTTACTCATTTGCACTTCAACAATGTCTCTTTTTTCATAAGGTGCTACTGTGGAATTACACAAGATATGCCATATCCTTTCATGCCATCTTATAGTCCTTTTTATCTCCACTCAGTATTTTTTTACGGCTTGAGAATTGACCCAAGAATTGCGATACAGTGGTTATTTCTGTGAAGAGAGACGAGCGTAACGCTTTTTAAAAAAACAGCTATGTGCATAATTTTGCATCTATAATTCATATATTTTAGCACTATATTAATAGGTAATTGGTTATATTTTCTGAGTAACATGTTGTCCTATCATCAGAAACAAAAAATTAAACAAAGATACAAACGTTACAAAAATATATGCCCACATTCCGATCATAAATTGTGTCCGGAATTTCCTGTAGTGTCCGTAACGGTGTAATTCCTGCTATGTGAAAATGTTTTCAAAGTTCTTATATACTTTGATTTGTGCAACTACCCCCGGGGACTAGCTGTGGTATAATAATATTCAGCTAAGCATAACAGTTTTTTTGTTGCAATTTAATGAATGGCATTTGTAGTGTCCGTAACGTATGTAGTGTCCGTAACACAAGTGTGTGATGGTGTTAATGGTGTAAAAATACAGCTTGATAACTAAATACTACTAATTTGTAATTCAAATTTGATTTAATACAGTTGCTCTTCTCAATGAATAAAAAAAATTCTCTTTCCTTGGGAGGTTTTCTCCTGGATATGATATTTCGCAAACAAATAAGCTATTTTCCATTAATTTAATTTTAAAGATAAAAAAAAATGACTTACAAGTAATTTAATATCTATATTTTATTTCAACAATATCAGTTAGATGTAATTAAGTATGAAATTAAATGCATCATTGTGTTTTAGTTTCAATATTGAGGGTAGAAAAGAGTAGGAGCCAGTGTTACGGACACTACAGATATGTGTTACGGACACTACAGGAGGAGTAATATCAAGGCCTGGAAGCCAAACTATACCTCCTTTTCTGGATAACAGTGTTCTAAAATAAATTTTAACAATGTAAAAGCTGTCTATGACATCAAATATGTATGATGCATGAGAAAATACAATATTTTAATCATTTAATTGCCTACTTACAAAATGTATAAGTCACTACATTGTAGTTTATGTCCACACACACATAAACACTTTGGCACACACCAGTACATGTATGACTAGTATCTGCTGAGGACTATGGAAACATACCTTCTTTTGAGGACACCCCCTTTGAGGAGATTTACATATAAATTATGAAATATATCATCGTCTTCGTTTTTGCTCATAATTTCTCTTGATAAAGTAAGCTAACTATTTGATAGAGAGAGAGAAAAAAAATAGACTGAGGTCGCTTTTGACTTCTTTACAGACATTATTATATATATCTGAGGATTTTATGAATACTGGTTTAATTGCCACCACCAATAACGATCACCGAACATCTGAGGATTATCGAATAAACGTATCAGAATTGGTTATTGCGTACACCATAATTTTGCATATAGATTAATTATCACTGTTTTTCGGCGTACACTGTCTAAGGTTTTACAAGTATACCACTTAGTTGGTTGGATTACTCTTCATAAAGTACACACTGTGGTCTTTTTATGACCCCAATTTTTCCAACGCTATTTTAACGAGCTCCTAAAAATGGGTTCTAAACATACTGAATATATCCTGCAGCACGGACGATACAAGGACACAGTGGGAACTTTCTTTTCCAAACATATTGTTTTTTTCGGCCTCACTGAACAAATCTTGTAAGGTCCTATGAGTTCCTTCTCAAAATAATGAAGTACATCGTATTTTTGCATTTTCAAGGGTTTCCATGCTTATGTCTAATAAGAGGCTCACCTTAATTATGCTATACATGATGTACAGTATTATCCTCTTTTTTCTGTTCTTCCTTATTTTATTGTATTGTTCTTCCTTTTCCTTATTTCTGATTCTTATCCTTTTCTTTATTCTTCTTTTTCTTTGGTTAAGTAGTTATCTTTTTTATTCTCTTCTTCCTTCTTTCAATCTTTCCTCATGCTTTCCTTCTTTATATCATTTTTTTTAATGTCTTCTTTCATCTTCCTTAATTGTCTAAATAGTTATGCTTCTTTCATGTTCTTATGACTAAATTAAGCTTCTTTCAAATTTTTAAAGTGAGCAAAGAAGATGGAGAAGAAGAAAACAAAAACACTACAATTGGGCCACCCCTGGAACTACAGAGAACAACTTGTGTTTTCTGTTTGTCAGATTGTTCTGCTTCTATTGAAAGGGTGGACTTCCTAAGTCCTATCCAAGAGACTTGGTAATGAGGATTTGAAAAGATACCCTCTGTTGGCCTCAAGATATTATGCAGCAACAACAATGATGGCAGAAAAAAGCAAATGGATTACTTATATATTGCATCAAAGAATAGCATGTATATGTATAAAATGTAGTGTACGTAACAATGGGGAACATCCTATAGGATTTTGTACATAAGTTATTTTGGACAGCTTATGATATGAAACGAGCCTTCCTAGCAACTTGATTTGTTTTTATATGTATACAGATGGGACTAAAGTTTGTAATTTGTCTCATTTATTAATGTTTGGTTGGCTGTTTAAAAAGTTTCAGGTTTTGAAAAAAAAATGTCATTTTTCAGATTTGACCTTGTGTTACCTCTGAAGTGTATACTGAGTCTAATTTATGGACTGAAGTGAGTGAGAATTGTTTTATTTTTCACAAATGGCCCAAAGATTCCCCAAAGAAGTGCAAAATATTTGAATGTTAAGGTAAATAATGCTAAAGAATTCCATTTCTGTAGCATTGTGTAGTGTCCGTAACACCTACCACCCCCTGTGGTGTTGATGCTCATAAAATGATAACCAAGATAGTTTCCTCAAGGATATTGCAGGGTATTAACCCCAGGGTATGGATGAACAATTTGTCTAGATGAGAAGCTCAAGAGCATGGACCAAGAGATAGCTGTTAACCCGCAATATGTTCAAAAGGTAAAATAGGAAAAAACTTTTTGTTTTTTCCGCTGATCCAAGCTATAGAAAGGCTGTCAATGATGCAAAAAATAGAGATACATGTGCTGCGAAAATGAAAGACAAAATACCATGAACCATACAATTTGGCATCTTCATTATTCCACACTCAGTTCCACTACCAAAAACAAAACAAAAATCATGTGATACTTGCAGGGAAATATGACGGAATCTCCTTAAAATGAATGAAAGGATAAACTATTGAGGGAGATGATTTTGCACTCATGATCTCAGTCGGGATATCCCAGTAGATTAAAAGGCCATGAGACTGACAGCTCACAAGATGTTGGTCTGGCTGGTGGTTGGTCTCATAGACTGTTAGTCTTGTAAAACCTTTGATAACTTTCTGAATTAGGCAGATGAGCTGGTCTGATGGGCTGTATCTTAGTGGGATATAGCCGATCCTTGAAAGGGTATGAGTAGTCATTAGGTGGGGGGGGGGGGTTATTATACGGGTATACTTTTTTGGAGGGGATGGAGATTGGGGATATTGGATGAAACATTGAACGATAGAGCTCCTGGGGGCTAATTTGTCAGGTCATTTTACTCTACTTGTATATCTTGTAATTTGTCACATACAGGCATTTCCATAAATCAGGGGAAACAACTAACTGTTTCATAAACACTACATTCTATAGGTTGACCATAAGACTTAGCCTCCACACTGATGAGAGTGTGATTAGTTTTCATTTCTCAAAATTACTATGCTATAATTATCTCAATCATTACAATTTCCTTTATTGTCTGATGTCTTTCTTTCTTCCGCCCTCTACAGAGCATGGGAGTTCGAGAAGACGATGAAGTGGGCGGAGTCTTTGGAGGGAAATAGGACACACTGTATAGCTAAATGTACATAATCATGATGGATTTGTAAATTGCAGGAAACAGAAGAAGAAAAAAAACACTGCAATTATTTATATATACCAACCCCCTTTTTCAAAACTATCAACATTCAACATTTAACATTTTACTGTACAGAGAGTCAAAGTTGCATTCATGAATTTCATGTATAGTGTGTATTCCTGAAATGAAAAACCCCACATACACATGTAATGTAGTTGCTCACTGCAGTTACACAGAGCTATTTTTGCATCTCAGAGAGTTGACAATGGTTTGGCATGTTTATAAACACAGCTTCTTGAGTATCATGACAACACTTGAGCTTCAATATCATATGAAGATGTATTTCTTCAAGGTGTGTAACAGAAAAAGGTATCAAAATGTGTAGCCTGAATCCTTTGCAATCTTGTCAACTGTTATCATTCAATTCTTCCCCCAAATCCTTCCTAACTCCCCCCCCCCCCCTCCTCTCCATACATTTTGAAAGCAGTGGTACGTAATATGGGTACATATGCCTGACTTTTTTCCATACAGATCTGTACATGTGAATGTATTTCAATTCACTGTCAATTTTAAAACAACACAATTACAGCATATAATATTAAGGTACAGTTCGATGAACATGTTTTTAGAGAGAAATTATGTAGATGTAGATCTATGTGCCAATTGAAAAGGTCTATGTTAATTGCTCGTCCTACCATTTTGTTACTGAGTTGATTTGATTTTTTTTTTTTTTTTTTTTTGGGGGGGGGGGGGATAAGGATTTATTTTTATCAGCTGATCATCAGAAATGATCTCTCATGTTGATTTCTGAGAATAAGAATACACAAAAGGTATCTGAATGAAAAACTGATGGCTCTTTACGAATTTTTGAATGAAAATACTTACACATGTCCAGAATTGTTATTATTTGTATTTGTCACATACTGGACATGTATTGAATGTAACAAGAAAAAACCTGAAAAAGGGAAACATTCAAGCCTAGCCTACTGCCTGGATACACAGGGAAGTACAAGGTGGAAAGTGATTGAGATGAAATCCACAAGTCAAAAAGCATGAGCCAATTCGCTATTTCCGTCACTGAGAATCAAATTGTGCACATCCTACTGTCATTTTAATGTTCATGATTGGCCATTCAATTACAGAACTTTTTGGAACACATATGTACATGTATTTTAAAATCTCTTTTGTGTTACTGACAAGGTGCATTGTGAATGATATAGTTAATGATATTGTATGTTCGGAGCCAGAAGGGTAGTGACTTATATATTGTTAGTGAGTTAACACTATTCTAGATCTAAACAGGCAATGTGCAGGACGTATAGTTTTCCATCAATTTATTTTGAGTTTGAGCTCCAGAGTCAAGTTTCATGACATTTGGTACTGATAACTAGCCACAAGAGTTGATGAGTTTGTAAGCTATTGAAATGCGTTTGATGTATTTGTTGGGAATTTCTGAAACGTGAGGGGAAAGAAGAGACTATTCTGATTCAATTCAAGAAGCAAAGTGGGCAATGACAATAAAAAGATGGGCAAATATTGTTAAAAGTTGAAAAATCCTGGTCCTTTCAAGAGAGGGAGAAACTTATTATTTGATACTTAATAAAGACTCTTATCAATAAATGCCTGTTTGTAGGGAAATGTGAGCTTTATCTTCCTGTAGCCTCTTGTATTATGTCATTTGATATGTTAACCTTTAGCTTACAAGTATTTGAATGAGTCGCATCTTGTTTTCTGATTATTAAAGCTACTTTATTCAACTGCAATTATAACGTACAGATGATGAATATGAAGAAGGGAAAGGATTGAAGGATAATAAATATATGTCACTTTTGTGTGAACACATTTGTGTAAAAAAAAACTGGGTTATTGTTTTATTTGATGTTGGATATGGATAAATGAGAGGATTGTGTAATTTAAAATCTGTCATCATTCTGTTGAAGTGGATCATGATATGCTTTTATTGAGAGAGAATATTAATGAGAAAGAGAGATTTAGGGAAAGAGTATAGTGACTGAGAGAGAGAGAGAGATAAAGAGAGAGGGAATAAGGGGTTATCTGGTTCATGTGTCTGTTGTCATACTATTAGTTGTTTAGCTATTTGTTGTTGAAATATCACAAGCACATAGTGGACCTTAAGAAGATAGCTTTCTTCATTCTACAAAACAGAAGCATTAAAGGAGGAAATGTTGGTAATTGCTTAACATGTATTTTGGAAAATGGAACAAACAGTGCATTCATTGAAAGGGAGTATTGTTTGTTTTTGCTGTGCCCCTGCCTTGTCGGCATGGCTCGAAAGACAAGGAAATGTCTTGCCAATTAAAGTGGGGCTTTCGATAAATACATGTATCTTCCTCACCTCATAACCAAAGCTACATAACCAAAGCTACATACATCAGCAGAAGAGACCACACACTTAAGCTCTCTGTTCCTGAGGCAACCATAGACTCCTATAAGTACTCATTTTACCCCCGCACCATTCGCATCTGGAATCAACTACCATTCACTGCAGTTACTGCCCCAACAGTTGCTGCTTTCCAGATGACCGCCCTCCCTGTCATCAGAGGGTTGGAACCTCCTGTAGGTTCCAGAATGCTGTAAACCATATAGCATCATGATTTTTACTTGCACGTCACTATTTTACTGTATAAAGCAATTGTACACCCTTTTGTTGTCTGCACCTTCACCTGCTGTCACAACACATCCCATCCCAGTATAGCTTGGAAAAGCCGCTTCAGGGATTACCTCATCAAGTATCAAGTATATGCCTTGTATGCCGTATGCATTCGTTATACATAGAATGCTGTATGAGTAGGCCCTATTACGGGCAATCCGACCCTTGTCATGTGTATGAAAGCAGAATAATAAGAGGAAAAGAATGACAAAAGATTGAAATAAATCTTGGAGAGAAATGGCACAGACCATGAACAGATACGTTTTCATATACATAACAACTGTATTAATGTATTAAATGTGTGGAACATGAGAGATCTTACATTTTATGGCAGAATAATTGTTTTGAAAATGTTAGCGGCGTCACAAATTGTATATACCGCAACTTTTGTACCAGTACCAAAACATGTTTCACAGACATTGAACAGACTTTCGTTTCTTATGGAACGCCAAAAAAGATAAAATTTAACGTGATGTAATTATAATTGATGTTGAAAATGGTGGATTGAATATGATTGATATTGCTAGTAAAATATCTTCACTTCGTTTGGCATGGATATCTCGTTTTTTTTTGGTTTTTTTATGATAATGGCTCTTATTGGGAAAATATGTTTAAATACTGGTCCGACAAAATAGGGGGTTTGCCACTATGTTTACATTTCAATTGTAACATAAAGGATATTAATTTATTATTCTCTAAACATAATTTGCCAGAATTCTATGTAGATCTCTTTTGTACTTGGTCAGAACTAAAATTCATTGATATGTTTAAACTAAGAAATATTCCAAATGAAATTATTTGGAAAAATAGTAACATTACCTTTCAAAACAAAATACTGTTTTATTGAGAATGGCAAGAGGCCGGTTTTAATGAAAATTCATAATTTGATTACAAATGGTATTTGGAATGATTCTACAATACTAAATACAAAAGTGAAAGCCCAACAGCTCTTATTTGATTTTAAATATACAAAATTAAAGAAAGCATTTCCACAGTGTTGGTTGGATAGATTAAGTTATGAATTTGAACAAGAATGTAATATTTCGAATATGATAGAAATAGAAACAGGGGATAAAGTGAATGTTTTTGTTATGAAAGTGAAAGGCTACTATCGTTTGTTATTACGTAATAAGTCAAAAGAACCAAATATCATTTACTTTTGGAATTTCTTTTTAGATTTGGATAATGACTTTTTTTGGAACGATGTATTTTTATTTAAATTAAAGCAAATTCGTAATAATAAAGTTAAACAACTTAATTTCAAGATGATTCATAGGTTTATTGCCTCAAAAGAAAACTTATATAAATGGCAAATTGTGAATAATAATTTATGCAACTCTTGTGGACAAGTTTACTCAACTTTTCATTTTATGTTATATTGCAAGGATGTGACTATGTTTTGGAAAATAATATGTAATTTGATATTTAATCTATTCCAAATAGAAATACAAATAGACCAGAAGATAAAAGTTGTAGGAAAGGATATTGGAAACAAGAAATATTCACTTCTGAATATTATTTTAAATTATGCGCAATATGCAATTTATAAATGTTACGTTAAGAAGATTGTTAATGGTTCTGTTTACTACCCACATACTTTGTTTTTTGAATTCAAGTCGTTGCTAAGATTATTTTTAAGATATGAATGTGTTAGCAAAGAAAATAATACTAAGCTGGAAGAATTGTTGAATGTACTTTAATCTTTAACCTACGTTATGTTTCACTCAATTATTGAGTTATTAAAGTACAAATGTATTATTATTATGGAAATAAAAACCTCGCTTGAGGATAAGAGAAAAAAAATATACATAACAACAAATTGTAAACGTAATATTAAAAATGAACAACCAGTCATCAGAAAATTGGAAGCAAAAATCCTTTATTCAGCATTTGTACAGCATGTGGTGAACACCCCAGATGCTTACCTTTTCTTTAAAAAATAGTAAGATGATAAATTAAAAAGTCCATAAGAGAAAAACAAAAAAGCAGTGGATGAGTAGGAAAATGGTAGTATCTCTCCGTTTTTCACAGGCACATATACGAATAGAAGAAGAACAGCTTTGAAAAGCCGAAATAATTCTTTAGTTGGGAAATAGATTTATGTCCAAACGTATTGTGCATATTTTTCAAAAACTTTGTATTATATTAAACATGAAGACTAATTAAATGAATTCTAGATGAAGCCAGAGAAGACGTAACACCAATGCATGTCTGACAACTTAAAATTAGTAATTTTGAATTAGATATTTTAGAAGAAGCGACAGATATCATTTCATAACAACTGCCTCAAAAGATATTAGCAGTGATGTCTTAAAACTTTGAATACATTGAATTGTAAAACATTGTCGAAGCTGAAAACAACTGTTACATTTTGTATACAAGAACATAATGAAAAGAAACCTCTGTTGAAAATTTGTTTGACTGTCAATAGATTTTTCAAATTTCTAAACTTATGGTACATACTTTTCAAAAACTTTGAATTTATTAAACATGAAGACATATTATTTATTATTTAAATGAAGGCAAAAAAACTGAAACATCAATGCATGTCCGAAAACTTAATTATAGTAACATTTGATTTGATTTATCGGTTTCTGCATCTTTTTTATTTTTTTCATCATACATTTTCATGAACAATAATATGGTTTGATACAATATTTTAAGTGTATATAATTTTATACAGATAATAAACGAAATTAAACAAATATTGTGAATGCATAATTAACATACATTAGAGGCAGGAAGGCTACAGAGATAAGAAAAGTAGCTTGATGTATCCTCAGCCCTCAACTTACATACAACAATACAAAATACCAAAGTAAATGGTGATCCCGTATATGCAGTTCCCGATTACGCGGTTCATTATTATGTACCAATTTTACAAATTAGATCAAACAATCAATGCATTTTTTTTTAAAATACATCTATATACAAAAAACATTATTTAAAAAATGTAAAGAAATAATTGTTAGTAATCGATAACAATACTTAATAACACAAACAAACACTTTGATAGAGAAGTGTTGCATGCATGTTTTTGAAAAAAGTCACAATATATTTACATTTACACACAATTTATATATAGATGATGCACCATCCCTTCAAGGATCGTTGGTAATGGCATTGTGCTGTACAAAATAAATAGCAAAATTAAAAAAAAAATGTATCTAAATAATTGTTAGTATTGTTAGTAATTGTTTATAGATACCTCAGTCACTCTGTTCAACTGACACTAAACCGATTCAAAACAGACCATTCATTATTTTTTTTTAAATCTTCAGTATACCATTCTTATTGCTTATGTTTATCTTGTTAGTGTGAATTGTGGTATTTTGGAGATAAAAAGAAAACATTGCATTTTAGAAAATCTATTTTTACCTCACAAAACGAACACACTTTTTAATTTGTTTATACATACTGATTTAGACATTTTGAAGACGATCGGCCTCCTACAAAGATGACAAACAGATCAGTATAAGTCATGCAGTTTCCTTTTCGAAAAAAAAGGTGAAGACGACCTAATGTTGCTGAAAAGCAAAAAAACAATTAAACTCTCTTGTCACAGTTTTGGGCACACGGAACTGCACACACATGTGGCATCACAATTTGGTCCTTCCTTTGAAGTTGCCAATTATTTCTTCTTATACAATGTATGTGATACATGAAATCATTTAAAGTGACATCTTTTCACAGGACATGAATATTATTTTCTTCTTCCAAATTGTGGTTTAAAGAAAGAGATGCTCACAACTTTTCTTTCTCACCCAATGGCTACTGAATCTTCTCATGCCCGAATGTTTAATAAATGAACCACCCTGTTCAGGTTGGCAGTTGATTAACGTCAGATACACAGACATGTAATGTTTAAACTGTAAATCTTCATTCAACTAAATACGCTTGACAATTTTTTTTCTCGGCCAAAATATTTTTTTCAGGATTTGCATGGCTGACTTGGTATAACAAACAAAAAAACATTGACTGCGAATGTGGGGGTCTTGATTAAACCTGTCACCCTCGGTGATCTTGAGACATGTAACTCTATGCGCCTTGGTTATTGTCTCGGGGCATAGCTTAAATGTTAAGACATCCTCAAGCAATAATTTCAAAATAGTCAATATTCGTATAATATAAAAAAAGGGGATTTGTTAGCGAGTATTCTATTTGCTGAAAAGTTGTCGCGTAACAATAAACATTTTGTTAGTTGTGCACGAGCCTGCAACCTTTTTTGCATCTGATTATAGCGCGTACAAAATTGAATTAGACTGCGTGCGCACCTCTCCTCCCTTTGCCCACGTACATCCATGGTAATTTGCATTGATTTAGCTGCGTGCATCTGATGCAAATTTGGGGCAACCTGAATGTAAATGAGAAGACCCGACTTCAAATGAGCAAGCCTATTGGGCCTTGTAGGTCGAGGCATGAAAAAGCAAATTCCTAAATGTTATGTAAAAATGTTCCATGCATTCCATTTTGCAATATACCATATACTCACTTATAAATTTAGAGTTTCCCTCATGCCATATTAAACGTAACCTGAAAATTATGAGGTTATGTGTTCATATTGTTCATATTGTCATTGAACGCTTGGACATGCATTCGGACATTGGTTCATAAAATGGTAGACTTTGATCCTTACTTGATTTTAATTTACCTGTACATCTGTGGAATATCTCTTTTGATTTTTCTGATTTGAGTATTAATACAATCACAAGAATGACTAAACCAGCTATTATGGTAAGAGAAACATATTTCCATGACACTGAACAAGTTCGCAAATTGATCTTGTTAGCTGTTGCTGTTGTAGATACTGGTTTTGAGGGAGTGAAATTAGTATCACTGGTCTCTATTAGATCCTGCGCTGATGTGGTTGGACTACATGGATCTATGACTGAGCTCAGGTTTTTGTCACTGGCTAGGTCCCATTGAAAATCATTACAATCACACCTATCTATACTGTGGTCCCAGGTAGAAGTACAGCAAAACACAGGGTGTTTTTTATTTACATGTATGCTTTGCTTCAAATGTTTATGGGTTTCAGAAGGGGATGTAATTGGAGGCATCTTCTCTCCATTTTGATAGCAATCAATTTGACCTAAAAGACTCCCAACTGGAGCCTCGCAATCTAGTGCTACCCAGTTCCCAACCGTGCTCTCTTCACCCATTGTACATGATACTTTACCAGGCAGAAATTCAACATCCAATCCAATTCTTTTAAATGAACTTTCATATATACCATCCTCACTATAGGCAAAGAAAATGTATGTTCCTGAATCAGTTCTCATTACAGGGGTGATACTAACATGTAGTGAACAATGATCTTGTTCACTTTTATTCCTGAAGATGAATCTGTGTACTTGTACAGATGGTAAAACGATAGATTCTGTATCTGCCAATGTGTAAAAAGGTACTCTTATTCCGTACTGTAATGTAACTCTTGTACTGTTACATGGATATGGAAAGTCAAGTTCTACCTCACCCCCTTCAATAACAGTCTTTCTTTCATCTTCAGCTTGACACATGTTACACATGGCAAATGCAATGAATATAAGAATGACTGGGAAACTCATTTTGACTTTAATATTGCTTCTCAAGACTAGAATAACATTAAATTCTGTACAGATTTGATAAATTAAGACAAAACTGTATCAAAGGAGGATCATGCAATCTAAATTTCTTAGAAGGGGTTCTCTATTTGCTGGCAAATATTTGAACAACTGTCCAGTTATGGTCAGCAAGATGCTGGAAATAACATCTAGACAAGTACGCATTGATGCAAACTACTTTTGAGGTCCTGTAAGTTCAAAGTAGTAAATCAAGTTCTGGGTAGGATGCCTTCAATGCATGGTATATGTATGAGTTTAATCTCACTGTATGCCTATTAACGTTGATCACAGATGAGACCAGTCGATGCGCCAACTATTTTTTCTTCTGTATGAAGCGGCATCCAAAGTGAGTTAGATGTAGATGGTTGAATGTGATGGGTTGGTCTTTAGGCCTGATGTTCTTCCTTTTATTCTCTCTGTTGTTTCAGTTTGTTCTTTGAGCTGCAAGCCTGTAGGAATTGAATTATGAAGCAATAGAAGCATGTATTCGATATCTTACATAAAAATACTGAGCATTTAAAAAAGCAAACCCATTTGCAGTTTACGGAAAAGCAAAGCAAAGGTTCATTGATGATGGCAATGTTGGTCGGCGTAGTGACCGTCAAACGATAGTCGTATTAAATAGCTACACTGAACTTTACGCCGACTGATTTACTCCTGGATTTTTTCTCCTGGAGTAACATGCCCATGTGGATGCTCTCACTTGGTACTCGGAGTATCTGTGACCTAAATCGAAAATGAAAAATTAGATTTCTCTTGGTTTAGATATGATGTGGAAGCTGGGTAATTGGGAAGTTACGCTAAGAGAGACTGGGTCGACGGAAGGTCGTATTAACTTGATTGTGGCAAGTTGGTCCGATCAGGCCTGGTCCGAGGAAGAGCGTATGGACAACTAATGGTGTAAGTCAAATATTAATATAATATTTATTGCTGCAGGGCTAAACTTACACCGACTAGGACAGCCCGTCTGAAAATAGCTATAGGTACGTAGAGCTCTTTTATTAGGTTAATGACAGTTGCTTAGAATGGGAAGGGAAGAGAAAAACAAAACCCCAATATCTTACATAAAATACTGAGCATTTAAAAAAGAAAACCCATCTTTCAAAATTCTTTAAATTACGATTACATCTTATGTGTAATGCCAATAAAATATATATTTTAGAAAACTCATGCATTTAATGAAAACCAATGCAATCCCTTTTAAAGCCCCTCTGCACTAGTTTGGCCAGTAGGGATTAGACCTCCCTGATTGGTCGCTGACAGGTGGTTATCTCATCAAATCAGATCTCAATTAACATAAGAAAAAGTGGATCAATGGTCACCGATTAGGCATTGTTTGTTATATAGAGGGCGCAAGTAGCTATAAGTAGTGCAGTGGGGCTTTAAAAGCAATATATTGAGGGATGTCTTATCAATGGCGCCATTATGATGCATGGTTGAGTTATCACACTGAAGGTTTTCTATTCGTGACCAAGGGGAATTAGTGGTGAAAAATTGATGGTGATTGGATTGTGCATTTTTGCAAAGATTTGACCCATACAAATCATACAGAAAGAAATAAATGAAGAAGAATGATTCTGATGAAATCAAGATTTGCAGGATCTGCCGCAGAGCACCTAAATTTATAAAAAAACATCAAATATGGTGAGAACGAGCAAATGAGCACCTAGGCTGTATGACATATCCCATCTCATCGACATCATGCCTGCTGTGTACTTCATGGGAGTGAACCAACTACAATAGTGTTTAGTAACGCATGACCCTAAAAAACAAACCAGGGTATCCTAGAAAAACATACATGTATGTACATGATATTAATTATTATTTCATATGATTTCAATTTCATTGCCCGTACACATAATAGTCTCTTAATTTTATAAAGTCAACTGGATATCCTTTTTTGTTTAAGCCCATTATCAGACTAGAAATATTTTTTTTTAGATAATTAACCCTGATATTTTGTATAAACTAAAATATGAAGAAATTGTATTTAGACGTCACACTTTTTATGCAATACTTTGGCAATATGATTATTCTGAGCAAAACTTTTAAGAAATGAAAATCATATGGACATGTAGGTAGATAAATTTATGTAAATTTAGATTCAATGTTCATTCATTCAATTCAATTCAATTCAAATCAAATGTATTCATGTTTCCAACAAAACATTACAAATTAATTACACTGTCGCTCATAAAGTTGGAATATTTTTGTTTTACCCCAATTTATGGAATTATTTTAAAAATAATTTAAAAATAAGAGATCTGGATAAAAGTGTGTCCATGCCTTGAGCGATAATGCATGGCTGTCTAGAGGATTTTTTTTATGTTGGGGACCGGGGTAAAATGCAATAAATTATTGAAAATTTATTGCATTTTCTTTCTTTTTTTAATTTATGGAAACTGCCCCTTTCCCGAGCCCCCGCTGCGTACAGTCGTGATTCAGTGACAAAGCAATGGCCCCATAACTGTGAGGCCCCGGGATCAAAACCGTGTCGATGTGCTATATTAGTGCCCTTTTGTGGGGCATTAATCCTGATTACTGTCATTTATGACTTAAGGGTGTAGGTCCCCTAGTTGATACGCGTAGTAGCAAACACATGCTTTAGCAGTCACGCAAAACACACATTGTCAAATTATCATTCAATAAAATCAGAGAATGTATATTTTTATCTAGATCTATTATTTTTAAATTATTTTTAAAATAATTCCATAAATTGGGGTAAAACAAAAATATTCCAACTTTATGAGCGACAGTGTATAAGCATTTAAAACAAATGTAAGAAATACATGTTGCAAAGTAAATAGCTGTTATAACAATTAATATTACATTTACAACATTTTACCTGTATACTTCAAATGTTGTCGCACTGTTATCAAAACAATTCATTCAATCCTCTGAATTGTAGTATACGGGTCCTTGTGCAGACTAAAGATGTGTGATCCCTTCATGTAATTGCAATTCGCATATATGAAGACACCATGTTGATAGGAGATATTTTTGAGAAATAGATGGTCACACCTACATGAACATGCGTTGAAGCAATAATGAAAGAGGATACTGCGTACAGGAAGGATATACAATTCATTCATAAATTATTGTGCGAATTCCCCTCTATACTAGCCTATAATCTAGGCGGAGTGCCGAGATTTTTTCTTTGCTGCTAGACTAACCTTAAGCAGAACGTCTGATACGGCGAGACTACGAACCGTGAGCCGCGCACCGCCTATAATCACTGGTCTAGCTTTAGTCGTTGTTTTTTTTATTATCGACAATGAATCCGTGGCAGTTTTTCGTACGAAAACTGCCACGGATTCAACGTCGATAATAAAAAAAACAACGACTAAAGCTAGACCAGTGATTATAGGCGGTGAGCCGCTTCGCGACTCACGGTTCGTAGTCTCGCCGTATCAGACGTTCTGCTTAGGGTTAGTCTAGCAGCAAAGAAAAAAGCTCGGCACTCCGCCTAGATTATCTCGGACTTTGCACATTCATCAACATTTGTGGGTTCTGCATAGTCTGCAAGCACAAACCTTGGTCAGTCGTAAACGTGAGTCTGCGCTATAATTTAGGCCATGTACTGTAGCTGCTCCTGACACACAACCGGTGGGTAGCTAGGCTTCTCTCAAGGCTCAATGATTTTTTGATAAAATATCAAATTAGGGTCTGTGCTTGCAGACTAGATTCTGCACACACACACACAAATGCGATCAATGCTTGTGAATTGTTATGACGAACCCCCCGGTTTAACATAAGATGTCCATAGGATTGAGCAGGTGATGCATGCGTTTGGGGAAAAAAATAATCATTATTGGGAATTCCCCGAATACACTTTTGTACTATACTTTTGAACTACATGTGTCAATTCGCTTTTCAAGAAGTGGTTTCAGGTTGGTACGTTGTAATTCTGCTGAGCTTTAGTGTCTTCATATGAATGATTTTCACATCTCTTTTCCTCTGTAGCATTACAACATGGATTAAAATTGATTTCAACTGTAAAGATAAGCCATCAGTAAAACATTGGACATAAATGTTATAGATGCGAGATTCAAGATTCAAGATTTATGAAAAACATATGTTTGCAGCCGGTTTGCTGAATTGTCATTATGTTATACAGATAGTAAAATACATCATTTACAATTTACAAAATAAGAATTACAATAGGCATATGAAGAATTTTAAGAAATAAAAATTTAAATGCAACCTTAGCACATTTTGAACATTTTGAATGCACTTTTTGAAATTCATGAAGTGGAATAGAAAATATGGCTTGTGCAAGTTACACACAAATGCAACTCATGTTAGTAGTCGATTCTGAGAAATAATGTAATTCGACATGAAAAGAAAAGTTCTCAGCCCCTGAGCCAGCTGTACATTGCCAACTCTTACTCAACCTTCAACCAGAGGCGACCTGAGGGGGGGGGGGGGGGGGACACAGTGCCCCCCACACACACACATTTTTTTCAAGTAACCCAAAAGTGCCCCCTTTTACATACGAAAATGCCCCCCTTAATTATGTATTAGAACTGCCCCTTTTTACAAGGGAAAAGTGCTCATTTTACTTAGAAGGGTGCACCTATTCCATTACAAAAATGTCCCTCCCCCTTTTCACCTCTGATAAGTGCCCCCTTTTCCGTTGCTATAATTCACCAGTTTACGGTTACACCAGTGCGCATGCGCAGACAGGCTGACCTCAGGTCATACACCAGTTTACAGTTGTATCAGTGCGCATGCGCAGACAGTTGACCTCGGGTCATTGGCCCCAAAATTGGGGCCAATAACCTCTGACCTCTGGTATTTATGCGTAAATTAAAATTGCGCCCATGCAAATGATGATGTGCGCGCACAACGCAGCGCGCAGGCAGTGATGTCATCATTATTTGCATGGGCGCAATCTTAATTTACGCATAAATACATGACTCCTAGGTCATTAGCTTTGTTTAAAATGGCGCACACAACTGTAAACTGGTGTATTGGCTTTGAAACAAAGCCAATGACCTGAGATCAGTGGTATTTATGCGTAAATTAAGATTGCTCCCATGCAAATGATGATGAGCGCGCACAACGCAGCGCGCAGGCAGTGATGTCATCATAATTTGCATGGGCGCAATCTTAATTTACGCATAAATCCATTACCTCTAGGTCATTGGTTTTGTTTACTCGCCAATATAAATGGCGCCCCTAACCGTAAACTGGTATTTGTCAATTTTTCCATTCTCGTTAGTGCCTTTATTAATCTCTAGTAAGTGCCCCGTTTCAGGTGCGAGAAGTGCCCCTTTTCACTTTTGATTTGTGCCCCCATATAGCTCCTTTTAGTCTCATTTGAAAACGCCCCCTATCGTCAGAGTCAGCAGCCTAACATGTTAGTCTATTGAATTTTGCCCCCCCCCCAAAAAAAAAAAAATAAATAAATAAATAAATAAAAATATAAAAAATAAATAAATAAATAAATTAAATTTAAGGTTTTAGGTCAAGCACACGAAGGATAAGAAGCATGAATTATAATATATCAGTTCTGATCGGTTCATTATGTCCATTTCAGCCAACCCCCCAGCGTAATTTTTCCATTGAAGATAAGCAAACATTTTGCCGAGGTAAGCAAAAACATGAATATTCATGATCGCCATGGACTATTCGATTATTTACAGAGGGGTGCAATTGTGCACCACATCAAACTCCCCTACTTTAAGTCAAGTATTTCATTGTATTATGTAGTTTGGTAGGTTTATTTTAATAACTGTTTCATAATCAGATATCAATGATAGTTTAAAGATATGGAAAATGTTCATGTATTTTATATTAAGCAAAGCAATCTCACATACAAATTCACTACCAAGTGTCGTCTAATCCGCCGATTGTCGTCTGCTATATATGTTCAGCGAGCGAAAATGAGACAACCGGAGCAATGTGCTTCACCTCTGATAATTGCCCTTGTCAAATCTGTGAGGTGCCCCTTTTACATTCAGGCTCGTAGCCAGAGTTTGATGGGGTTTTTTTTTTGGGGGGGGCGGGGGGGGGGCACATACATGTAATCGATCGACGTCCTAGGGAGGGGTCAAAAAAAGGTTTAACCGATCTTGGCAACAAAAATGCCCCCCCCCCCCGTGGCTACGTGCCTATTTTTCATTGACAACTGCCCCTTTCCCTAAGTAAGAAGTGCCCCTTCCCCTTTTAATAACTACCCCTTTTTAACTCAGATAAGCGCACCTTTAATTTTAACATGTGCCCATTTTCCTTTTGTGTTTTACATGCATATTTGTTCTATGACAGCTAATACTGCTTATCATTCAAAATGTTCATTAAAATTGTTGTAAAGAATAAATTAATATAACAATCTTTGAGATTGTAGATGTTTGCATTGTATTAAATACCTTTAATTGCTCTTAGAGATGTAATTGAGCAGTATTTTATCGATATCTTTGTATTTTTCCCCACTGAAGTACCAAAACATGGGCCTTGGAAAGCAAATGGTGTCGTCACTTTACGGAAAGAATATCTAGCGACTTACAAAAGTAGGCATAGATTTTGCAGATGTGTGAGTAGCAGAATTAATAGGAATTGTAGATTTGTGTGGAGAGGATGGTTGACAGACAACATGTTTTGTACGTTAGATGCATTTTCTTTAGTAAGTTACTTTCTCATATCGTCCTCTACATCCAGTTTTTGGATATAAAGAACTCAAGCCATATATGTATTTGCTGTGTAAAAATGCAGGCAGGCATTGTGAATTGAAAAAATAATATGTGGTCCCCTGTTGCATGTATCTTATCACAAGATCTGGGAGGAAATAGCACTCCCTTTAATAGCCTCATTTTTTCAGTGCCATAGATGATTGCCCAGCCCAGATTCTTTAACTATAATTTTTTAATCATGACAAGTTGCCTTCCTTCATTTTAACTTTATACTTCCTTGAACACTGTCCATGATGACCACTGGAAGAAAAGAAATATGTTTTCAGCAATTGTCTCACAAAATCTTATCCATGTACATGTATACATGATAGATGTTTGTGAACTTTGTAGCCATAACAAGGTTTAAGGCGCGTAATGCAGTTGAGTTAAATTGTCACACAAGAGGGCGACATACTAGTGAAGTAGATGTGAAGATTGAGTTGTACAGTACTTGTCAGTATTGGCCTTTCTCTTCAGACCTTCCTCACGTTATCTCTGCGTGACATCGCCAGGAGAGTTCATCTACATGCACCGCAAGAGGCTGAGTAGTATGTCAGAAATATGGTGAGAAAGCTAGGTTTTATTCAGGATTTTTTTTTTAAAGCGGACTACAGAGTGATGAAATGACAATTGGGCCTATAAGCATTATATGCATTATTCTTTGAAGTGTAAATTACACTGGAAGTGTACATTTTTTTTGGCTGAAATTAATTGTGCTACAAAGAGATGCATGTGTTTGTACTTTGAATTGACAAAATTTGATTAATGTAATTTCAGATTGAAGATGGTGAGATTCATGCAACTATCAGCAAACAGAATGGAATGGTCCATTTCCATGACAACCCAGAAAAATATGACAACCCTGCAGTACTCAGACATGTCGAGCAACAGGTTAGTCGAGTTTTCTCCACCTATTTTGGAAGCAACATTTGTCGCTGCAGGCGCGTACGCAGGGGGGGGGGGTTACATTCCAAGTCAAAAGTGTAATGTTGCAAAATGTTCTTGTATTCCTTCAAAACAAGAAAGAATTCACTGTTCACAATTTTTTTTAAAGTTATAACAAATCCTGTAATTTTGCACAAAACAATATGCATCAATTGATTGAAGGATTGCTTTGTGCCCTACAATTTATGGCTTTGCAAAATACCCATTTTAGGTCTTGATTACCCCCAAGGCAAACCTTTTTAACCCTTTATAGCCCGGGCTATTTTAAAACTGCATAGCCCAGGGGGGGGGGGGGGGGCGGGGCTTCTAAGCCCCCCACCCTATGATCTCGGCCGTGAAACGACCTATCGCAACAAAAAAAATAAATGTTAAGTGAAGTGTATAGAATACAACAGTAATTTTTTGGGGGGGAAATTTGCATTTTTATGGTAATTTATGCAAATATAGTAATAACATTCACATTTTTATCCATAAATCATATATTCTTCATATTTAAACATTAATTTTCACTACATATATTATTTAGACCATTTGGGATAATAATACAGCCAATTCCTTATGTTATCTATTGTTTTGATAATTTCTTATGTATTTCATTGTTTTTTTAACTTATGTATTTTATTGTTTTATTTCATTTCCAACTATAATTCAACTATTTTGACCCCAAAATAAACACCTAAACTATAAACAAAACCAAATAACTAATGTTTTATCTATTTATTTGAAAAATGAGATTTCCATATGTTTTGTACCCAAATCACAAAAATGAGCGATTTTCGGGCTGACATGCAAAGACAAAAGGACACGTGACTTTGTAATGGCAGGTCCGATTTTCGAAAAATTTCTTTCAAAAGATTAGGAAGACTCGAAAGAAAAAAGTCACAAAATTTCAGTGTAAGATTTTCTTGCGTTAAAAATAATCGCGAAAAATGTCGGGGGGGGGGGGGAGGGCTTCTAAAGCCCCCCCCCCCCCGGCTAGATAAGGTTAACATGAGTATAGACAGGTCTTGTATTGGAAACGGTTAAAGGATGTTGAAGCCTTTGGTACATGTATATCCCTATCCCATGATGAACACAAGGTGCACAGGCAGATTATTTGTGCATTTTCGTATTTCGTTGACAAGGATAAGGCTATTAAGAAATAATAATAAGTGCTCATGAAGAGTGTTGATTCAAGTACATTTAAAAAAAAAATTAAAAATGAACTTCATTTGTGATCAATCACAGAGCATAACTGTGAGACTAAAAATCATAAATTTAAAAAAGATCAGTAAACGAAAAACAGCATATTTTCCTTTGTAATACTGTCCCAACATAAACTCACACCATTTCCCCTTTTCATCTGTAATTGTTGGTGGTGGGGGGGGGGGGGGGGGGTCTGAAACCTGGGCAATGAGTTAAAGTGGTTTTCCAAGTCCATGTTTTTTTTTTTGAATCACCAATTTTTCATAACGGATGCAGCATTTTATCAGTCTAGATGAGAAGCTCAAGAGCATGGACCAAGAGATAGCTGTTAATCCACAATATGTTCAAAAGTTGAGACAGGAAAGAACAATTTCTTTTAATGGGAAGTCCGAGGACTTTGGTCTTCTTGTGCCATATCAGTTATCGAAAATCATAGAAACCTGTGCATGATTCACATCAAAAGGATCCTTATCCTTGATGTTTTTTTCTGCTGATCCAAGCAATAGTAAAAGGGACACTAATGATATGATAAACAAAATACAGTGTACATGCCCCCCGTACAAGTTTGGGTATTTTTTAGTCCACACTCTGTTTAACTATTTAAAAAAGAATCATATGACACTCGCAGGGAAATACAAAGGAAACTTTCAAAAATTAATGAAAGGATAAACTACAGGAAAGAAGGTATTTCCACTGGCCATAAGCAGAGCACTCGTGATCTCAGTCGGGATACCCTAGTAGACCAAAAGACCATGAGACTGACAGCTCTGACGCAAGATATTGGTCTGGTGAGCTATTGGTCTCATAGGCTGTCAGTTTTGTGAATCTTTTGATAATTTTCAGAATTAGTCAGATGAGCCGGTCTGTATATGGGCTGTATGATAGTGGAATAAAGCCAATCCTTGAAAGGGTATGAGTAGTCATTAAGGGGGGGGGGGGATCCAGGGATACTTTTCTGAAGGGGGTCGGGTTGGTGATGATGGTTGACAATTTAAACGATAGTTGTCAGGTCAGCCTTGTCTTTTACTCCACTTGTATATCTTATAATTTTTCATATACAGGCATTTCCACAAATCAGGGAAACAAACAAATCTTTCATAAACACTACATTTTGGAGGTTGACCATAAGGCTTAGCCTCCACACTAATGAGAGGGTCAATATTTTACATTCCTCAAAATTACCATGCTATAATAATCTCATTCATTTCTGTTTCATTTAATGCCTGATGTCTTTCTTTCTTCCGCCCTCTACAGAGCATGGGAGTACGAGAAGACGACGAAGTGGGCGGAGTCTTCGGAGGGAAATAGGACACACTGTATAGCTGCATGTACATAATCATGGTGGATTCGTGAACTGCAGGAAACAGGAAAAAAAGAGAAAGACAACATCTATTTATATATACCAACCCCTTTTTTCAAAATGCAACCCTACATGATATTGTTATCTTTCTTTTTCTCCAAAAGTAACAAGTCCTATAGCATTTTACTGTACAGAGAAGACAAAATTGCATTCATGAAATTAATGTATAGTGTGTATTCCTGAAGAGAAAAAACCCTACTTACACATGTAATGTAGTTGCTCACTGCAGTTACACAGGGCTATTTTAGGATCTTAGAGAGTTGACAATGGTTTGGCATGTTTATAAACACAGCTTCTTGAGTATCGTGACAAAACTTGGGCTAACTTCATACGAAGATGTTTTTCTTCACAGTGTATAACATAAATAAGTATTACAATGTGTAACATGAATCGTTTGCAATCTTGTCGACTGTTATCATTCAATTCTTCCCCCAAATCCGTCCTTCCTTTTTTCCCCTCTTCTATCCATACATTCTGAAAGCAGTGGTAATATACAGATTTGTATAATATGTAAATGTTCTTCATTTCAATGTAAATCTGTTGGGTTTTTTAAAATTAATAACAGCATATGAGCATGTTTTTAGGACAGAAATTATGTACACGTACGTGCAAATTAAGAAAAGTCAATGTAAATTGCTTGTCCAACCTGTATGTTACTGCATTTTTTTTTAAAGATTTATATTTTCCAATTGATCGTCAAAAATTATATCTCATTTTTTATTTCAGAAAATAAAAATTCACAAAATGTATCTGAATTACTGATTTGTTTATAATTTGCCACATATTGTTTTGAATATAACAAGAAAAAAACAAGTAAAAAAAGAACATTCAAGCCTAGGCTACTGCATGAATACACACAGCACAAGGCGGAAAGTGATTTAGATCAAATCCACAATTCAGAAAGCATGAGCCAATTCGCTATTTCCGTCACTGAGAATCAAATTGTGCACATTTAATTGTCATTTTAATGTTCATGATTTGCCATTCAATTCCAGAACTTATTGGAACACATATGTACATGTATTTGTAAAGCTCTTGTGAGTGTTACTGACAAGGTGCATCGTGATATTGTATGTTTGGAGCCCGAAGAGCATTGACTTATATAATTAAAGGGAGTTAAAACTCTTCTGGGTCTAAACAGGCAATGTACAGGACATATATTTTTCCATCAATTTATTTTGAATTTGAGCTCCAGAGTTAAGTTTCATGAAATTTGATACGGATAACTAGCGACAAGAGTTGATGAGTTGGTAAGCTATTGAAATCAATGCATTTGATGTATTTGTTGGAAAGTTCTGAAATGTAAGGAGAAAGAAGAGACTTTTCTGATTCAATTCAAGAAGCAAAGTGGGCAATGACAATAAAGAGGTGGGAAAATATCGTTACAAGTTGAAAAATCCAGGTCCTTTCAAGAGAGGGAGAAACTTATTATATGATACTTTACAGTCTCTAATCTATAGATGCCTGTTTGTAGGGAAATGTGAACGTTATCTTCATGTAGCCTCTTGTCTTATGTCCTTTGATATGTTAACCTTCAGTTTACAAGTATTTGAATGAGTCACATCTTGTTTCCTGATTATTAAAGCTACTTTATTCAACTGCAATTATAATGTACAGATGATGAATATGAAGAAGGGAAAGGATTCAAGGATAAAAGATATATGTCACTTTTGTGTGAACACATTTGTGTAAAAAAAATGGGTTGTTATTGTTTTATTTGATATTCTATAGGGATGAATTAGAGGATTGTATAATTTCGATTGTTTCATCATTCTGTTGAAGTGGATCATGATATGTTTTATTAAGAGAATTAATGATAAAGAGAGATTAAGGGAAAGGGAGAGAGAGAGAGAGAGAGAGAGAATGAGAGTTTATATCTGGTTCATGCATGTGGACTGTAGCCTCTAATACTAAAAAGCGTTTGGAAAGTTTCGAAATGTGGTTTTTAAGAAGAATGATGAAAGTTCCCTGGACTGACAAAGTTAGTAATGATGAAGTTCTTACACGACCTGTAGTGCAAAGGAAAATGATACGTGAGATGTTGATAAGGCAGTTGAAGTTCATGGGTCACATAACACGTAAAGAAAGCCTAGAGAATCTTGCTTTGACAGGGAAAATTGTGGGAAGAAGAAGTAGGGGGAAGAAGGAGGATACTTTAGATGGACAGTCTGCAGAAATTGTTGGAAGAGAGAGGAGTGAAAGAACCAGGAGTGGTACTAATACAGAAGGCTAGGAGCCAAGGGGTGTGGAACAGCATGATCGCCAAAGTCAAGTGTTCATTAAAAAATGCGTCAAGCTTTGTTGGAACTGGCTTTAGTCCCCCCCCCCCCCCCGCCCCCAGGGGCAGGTCCAGCCGGCGGCGAGGGAGGGGCCCAATTCGTGAGAAAATATTTAGCGGCGACTCAGCCGAATATGCAGGGGGGATAGTGGGCAACAATTTCCTAAGTGGCTCAGTAGGGGGTGGCATGGAGCTCTTTTAGGGGGTGAAGCGCATTGGGTGAAGTGTGACACGTTTGATGATGCTGTTTCCCACTTAGTTGCTTGTATTTTATACCGTGGTCACTGTTGCCTCGTATATTATTATTATCAGGCTAAAAAATAAGTCATCACGTATCAGTCCTACATTTATTTCGTTTTGCAAAACGGGGAAAAGAAGGTCGCCTCCTCGTGAAATAGGACATCCTTATACCTGAAGATAAACAGTCAGGGAGACTTTTGAAAAATCCGTAAGATAATTTAATTATTTTTTTCTTTCTTTTGTCTAAATAGACGTACTAGTATTCATGATATATTCATCTCCCTCTTCCAGTCTGTATATATAGTCTCTGTCTCGCTCTCTCATTCTCTCATATATAGAAATTCACAATACACATTGAATCATGGGAGCATCTCTATCAACATGACTGTACAGCTCTCATCTTGGGATCTTGGATCCATAGTTGTGCTGAATGCTTCTCCTTCTTCTGCCAAGAGATTTTTCAGACTTAGGAGCACATAGCATCCTCAGTAAAAACAAATGCAGGCAATCACCACACCATCCATGGCAGTGAGTCACATCATGTTAGAGGCATACAAGAAGTTCATCCTAGTCTGTCTGATCCAACATGGCAAGGTCCCTAACCTACCCAAGTACACATCACAAGTAGTCAGCAGAATCATCAAGGTTGGTATATACCCTAGGCTTTGTGGCAGCCCATGTTGAGATGCCCTATGTTCTGATAATGTTCATTTACATATGGAAACGTACAAGACTAAGAATAATGCACAAAATATTATGTGTACATTTTTTGGAGCTTTTGCTTGTGCTTTTCATGTAGTATTACATTTTGTTGGAATATACTGTAGGGGATGTCAGAACAACTTTTGGGTTGACTGGGTTGGATAGTTGAGGCTTGTTCAGATGGCAACTGCGTGCACCAAAGGTCCTGCACGTTTTCACTTATAGCTTTGTGTTATAAGATACAAAATATGAAGCGTAAGTACCGGTACACTTTCTGTCATCATAATAAAATACAAGCTGGTTGGTTACTGATAGAACTGAATTTGATAGTAGTCTTTTTTTTTTTTACCAGACTTCTATATGTATACGGACAACTTGTTTGGAAAATCTGCCATGGAAGATTTTGTCAAGAGTTAAAATGTACATGCACATTTTTGGGATCCCAGCCAGACGTCTGAGTAATAGTTACACTTGACATAAATCTTTGCATCTACTAAATTTAAAAAAACGTACTAAAACAAATGACAAATAACTGTTTTGTCTATTTTTTATTCAGTAATTATCATTTAAATTGTGTTTTTGCAAGAAAAAATACATTATTAATAACAACCTGGATTTCTATAGCACTTAATACACAAAACCACCACTAAGCGTTTTAACAGATATTATTAACCTGGTCATCGGATTCATTCACGCACAATGCCATGCACCATCTTCACTCCTATCATATGGTGACCATGAGGGCATATGGAAATTACTTTCGTCATCCTACCAGGTCCCCATTTCTCTCTTGGGTACGGAGTGGCAAATGTAAATCAAGTCCTTGCCAAAGGACATTAGAGCCTTGTCGGGGATTGGACCCGTGACCTTTACATTTCAAGTCAAGTGCTTAAACCGCTTGACTACGACATACATGTATCTACTCTACTACTATGTTGACTTGTAATTCGAAGTTGATAAAAGGTAACAATACAAAATATCGTAATATATACTGTTCAGTTTTCTTCTGATGCCTTTTATAGCTATATATCACATTCATAGTGTATGTTATGAAGGCAACCTAGACTTCATATGTAAATTTCATGAATATTTACTTTCAAAGAATGGCACTTAGCATACACGTCATTGTCTAACATAAGCCTTCTGTGCATCAGACATATAATAAAAGTTAACAAAAAGGAATGGATAATGTTAATACAAAATATCATAATATGAACTGGTCATTTTTTGTTTTTATTCATAATGAATGTTATTCAAGGGAATCTAAACTTAACATACCGGTAGTCAATATCATAAATATTTACATGTCTTTCAAAGAACGGCACTTAGCATACACGTCATTGACTCACATAAGCCTTCTGTGTATGGTGCATATGATATCAAAGTATTAACAGGATGGATAATGTTAACAATACAAAATATAATAATATGAACTGGTCAGTTTTTTCTGATGCCCCCAAAGCTATATCACAATCAATGTGACTGTTACAAAGGCAATCTAAACTTAGTCAATACCATGAATATTTACATGCCCTACAAAGAATGGCACTTAGCACACACGTCACTGACTAACATAAGCCTTATGTGCATCAGGGATGTGATATCAAAGTAAACAAACAGAATGGATAATGTTAACATATGAAGAGAAAGCTTAAAATAAAACAAGGAAAATACTCATCACAACACATAAAGTATATAAATGTAAGGACCTCATAACTTAATGTTGAGTTTCCCGTCACATTTTTTCAACTCATAATGAGGCAACTATTTCATTATTCATTATTCATTATTTGCAAGATTCCTTTATGTTAACTTTTACGAGCACTTAATTCATTTATGTTGGTTCAACTTGTGTATTTCCAGTTTGTTAACTTAATACATGTATGAACATCTTATTACATACATGTAAACATTGTTAGTATCTTGGTTGTTTTCATGAATACAAACATCAAATATTGTTTTTTTTTAAAAACCACACACATGCTATAAATCCAAATAGAAGAATACTTTGATAGTAACAAGTGTGACAAACCTTTCTACCATTATAATTCACAATATATTTAAGTACATGTACTATTAGTTCCAAGATATACATGATTCACAGCATACATTTACACATGAATTACTTAAAGCATCTTGTTCTGTGTTAAATGCTTGTTTTCATTTTTCAAATGTCTTTATTCTTGCCTGACCTCAAATTTTGTTATTTCAGGGCTTTTGTAAAACAGAAGAATCTTCCTTCATGCACTCAAAAGGATGAACAGTAACTATTATTATGCTGAATTCAATTGGATATATTTGTTAAAGAGTTATGATACAGTGGAAACCAAAAAAAACGAGTCCATATAAAACAATAACAGTTTGCAATTCACAACGGTAATTCAGAAGTCGAACCGAAAAACAAAAATATTACCACAAAAAAAAAGGTAAACATTAAAAAAAAAAAAGATAAACAAATAATGAACTATTTTCAGATTTTCGATCGCCAAGGCGGCCAATAAATCACAGTCAGGCGGGCGACGGAAACTCAACATTGGGTTATAAGGGCATAATGTACCGGTCTTCACACATTTATATATTTGTCATAAACAGTGTACACTGTAATATCATATTTAAATAAAAGAAAAGAAAAAATATAATATTAGAACACGATTTTTATACTAGATTAAGTTAACAAATACAAATAGCAAATTGCTTATATGTGTGCAACAAAGTGTTCTCAGGGCGAAAATAATTTCCTTTTTTCCCCTTCTTTTTCTTCTTCCAATTTTTTTTTAAAAATCTTACATTTTACAAGCTAAGAAATTTTACAGGCTATTAAGAATGCTGTAAAATACTGAATGTAGATGCATTATACAATACAGTTGACACTATATTTTTTGCCCCAACAGATATGTGTTTTCCAGAATGCAATGTAAATTACATGTATGTTGTGTTATGCTTCAAACTATGTGTAACTCTGTATCTAATGGTGATGGTTGTGTATAGTCATATTTGAGAGAGTTTTTTTTGCCTTGTCTTGATATGTATATAAGCCTTAAAACAAGAAAAAATATTATCAGTTGTAGAACGCTGGTTGTGATATAAAATGGTAAGTAGGCCCAGGGCATTGTTTTCTTCGGTTCAATTTCAGTCTCATTGGTAGAATTGGCTTGCATAAACGGAGAAATAGAGGAGCTTGGCACCCCAGTGGTCACCAGTTGGTCTTGTTTTGGTGTGTTGGGAACACAAGGGTCTATATTACCATTCAGTATGGTACCATAGGAAGAATCCCATTGAAAATCACGACATTCACACCTACCCTTAGGTTGTTCTAGGACAGAAGTACAACAAAATACAGGGTCTGTGGTTCTCTGAACTAGAATAGTCTGCTCTAAATGTCTACTGGTTTCAACAGGTTCGATCTTTGGAGGCATTCTTTCTCCATTTTGATAGCAATCAATTTGACCTGATAGACTCCCAACTAAAGCTATGCAATTCAGTGCTACCCAATTCCCAACCGTACTCTCTTCATTCAGTGTACAAGATACCTTACCAGGCAGAAAATCAACATCCAATCCAACTCTTTTAAATGAACTTTCATATATACCATCCTCACTATAGGCAAAGAAAATGTATGTTCCTGCATCATATCTTATTACGAGGTTGATTTTAATTTGTAGTAAACACTGATCATATTGACTTGTCTTTTTGAAAGTGAATCTGTGTACTTGTAAAGGTGGTAAAAATATAGATTCTGTATCTGTAAGAGTGTAAAAAGGGGCTCTGTTTCCATATTGTAATGTAACTCTTGTACTGTTACATGGATATGGAAAATTAAGTTGTACATCAACCCCTTCTATGACGGTCTTTATTTCATCTTCAGCTTGACACATGTTACACATGACAAATACAATGAATATACAAATGACTGAAAAACTCATGTTGACTTAAATTGCTTGTCAAGGCTAGAATAACATTAAATCGTGTACACATTAGGGAAATTACTTGACAAAACTGTATCAAAGGAAGATATTTGCAAGATTACTTCCCTGTTCAGGTCAACGTAACTATGTTCAAAGTAGTAAATCCACTTCTAATTAGGGTGCCTTCAGTGCTTGGTACAGGTACGAGCTGACTCTCGCTGTTTGCCTATTTACGTTTATCACAGTGATTTCCAATTGACTTTCCAACCATGTTTCTTACTGTATTAAGCAGCATCCACAGTAGATGGTTGAATGTGATGGGTTGCTCTGTTTCAAGTAAACTTACTTTGATTCTTTCTGCTGTTTCAGTTCGATCTTTGAGCTGCAAGCCTGTAGGAATTAAATTATGAAACATGTGTTTGGTATTTTACATAAGATACTGAGCATTTACCGGTAATAGAAAAAAGAATCCCATCTTTGAGGATTCGTTAAAATACACGATATCTTCTGCTTAATGCCAATAAAATTAGTGCTGTGTTCAAACGTTTAACCGTCCGGTATCCGACCGTCCATGGCACTATCTGATTTCAATTTGACGGTTTCGTTTACACAGAATTTTATTTTTTATTTTTTTTAAATTCATCATAAGTCAGCCCCGATTTGTAATGTTGAATTGCAGAGCAACAATCTACACAATAACAATCAATTGTAAGATTGCAGATTGAGAAGTTGACTCGTTAAACTAAGTTCACAGCCTCGAAATACATGCACAATTACTGATGGCATTTAACGCGGGACTGCACTACTTGTCAGGCGCGGATCCAGGATTTCTTAGGGGGGGGGGGGCCCACTTTTTTTTTTTTGGTCCGAAAAAAAATCGTAACGACTCAGCCAGCCGCTAAATAAAGCGGGGGGGGGGGGGGGGGGGGGGGGGGGGGAAGAGGACACTTTTTTTTTTTTTGGTCTCGAAATTTGATAATTTGACATTTTGTTCCGTTGGGGGGGGGGGTGAGGTCACCTTTTTTAGGTCAGCCATTGGCATAATTTTTTAAATTAAATTTAAAAAAAAATAAAAAAAATCACAGAAAAGGGGGGGGGGGTTGCTCCAAAATACACACATAAAAAACCGAAGGGGGGAGGGTCAACCCCCTAACCCCCTCCCCCCTTCTGTACGTGCCTACTCGTCTGAAAATAGTTTTTCCCCTCCCGCGCGAAGCGCGGAAGCTCTTACGTTTCATTAAATCATTAGAAAAAGAAGACGATTCGTTGTACATTTTTTTTACTCTTAAAGATAAACTCCAGTACTGGTCACAAAAAAAAAAAAAATTCTCACAGAACCAAACGAAACTTACATTGAATGTTCAAGATTACAAATAAATGACAATGTGCCAAACAATTTTGGAAGAAAATGTATACTGGCTGAGTAATGAGCATAGAAAGACAAGGAAATCAAGGTAGTACTAGCCCCGACACCATGTGTGTTTTCCCATATATAGCTTTCTATGTGAGTGCTTGTTACTTTACCAAGACTCGGTCAAATTTATTATGATTTTGATGACTCCAGAACCTTGCAGTGCACACCAATACTTACATGCTACATGATCAACTGTTTCTGATCCTTTCACACGTTTTCTTTCACAATGCAATCGCATTACCAGTACTAAAGTTTATCTTTAATCCTCGTCTTAATTCACCCCCCTCTCCCGCGCAAAGCTCGGAAGCTTTTACGTTTCATTAAATCATTAGAAAAAGAAGACGATTCGTTGTACCGTTCTCGACTCTTAATCCTCATCTGAATTCAGTTTTCCCCTCCTCCCTCCCGCGCGAAGCGCGGAAGCTTGTACGTTTCATTAAATCATTAGAGAAAGAAGACGATTCGTTGTACCGTTCTCGAAAATAATCCTCGTCTGAATACAGCTTTTACGTTTCATTAAATCATTAGCGAAATAAGACTATTCGTTGTACCGTTATGACTTTTAATCCTTGTCTAAATTCAGTTTTCCCCCTCCCACGCGAAGCGCGGAAGCTTTTACGTTTCATTAAATCATTAAAGAAAGAAGACGATTCGTTGTACCGTTCTCGACTCTTAATCCTTGTCTAAATTCAGTTCCCCCCCCCCCCCGCTTCGACGTTTCATTAATTTTTTAGAGAATGAAGACGATTCGTTGTTCCGCTCTCGAAAATAATTTAGTTTCCCCCACCCGCGCGAAGCGCGGAAACTTTTACTTTTCATTAAAGCTTCGACGTTTCATTAAATTATTATAGAAAGAAGACGATTCGTTGTACCGTTACCGAAAATTATCCTCCTCTGAATTAAGTTCCCCCTGCCCTCCCCCGCGCGTAGCGCGGAAGCTTTGACGTTTTATTAATTCATTAGAAAAAGAAGACGATTCGTTGTACCGTTCTCGACTCTTAACCCTTGTCTGAATTTCAAATATGTTCTTTGTCTATTTCCTTTTCTTCCTACGTCCACTCCTCTCTTTTTTGGCCGGCGTTTATTGGGGGACCACCCCACCGCCCACCTGGCTACGCGCCTGCTGTCAGATGAACATATGTTGATACCTTGTCCGCCCCGGAAGCTCAGGGGATTAAGGTTTTAATTTACGGTCAGATTAGCATTCAGGGGTCCGCCTTAGCGCCCTAGACGGGGTCCAGGGGGCAGAGCCCCGGAAGTTCAGGAGTTTAGGCATTTAATTACGGTCAGATGAGCATTATTTTGATACCTAATTGTTACAATGGCAGGTCACTAATTGGCGTGGGGTTCAGGAGGCGGAGCCCCGGAATCTCAAGGGTTTTAGGCACTCAATTACGGTCAGATGAGTATCGAGGGGCCCGCCTAAGGGCTCTTTGTTGGGTCCAGGGGGCAGATCCCCCAGAAGCTCAGGGGTTTTAAGCGTTTAATTACAGTCAGGTGAGCATTTTTGATACCTTATTATTTGTGACACTAGCAGGACACTATTTGGCGTGGGGTCCAGGGGGCAGAGCCCCCAGAAATCAGGGGTTTTAGGCATTAAATGACCGTCATATGAGCATCTAAGGGCCCGCCTTAGGGCCCTAGGTGGAATCCAGGGGGCAGAGCCCTTAGGATTTTAGGCATTAATTTTAATCATGGTCAGATGAGCATATTTTGATACCCCATTATAATGTGACACTGGCAGTTAACTATTTTTTCTTTCTCGCTCTCTTTCTTTCTATTTCTCTTTAATATACTTTTTCAAAGAAAGTGTGGGGGAGGGGCTCGAGGATCCCGATCCCCGCCGTTCCGCGGGCCCTGATATGCAGGCATCTCAAGAAGCATTTTCTTGCCTGGCTGTAAATTGAGGAATTTGTCATTTTCCAACAAACGCATGAAGTGAGGAAATTTATCTCATTTCAGCATTATTTGTTAACCACCGTTATGGAATTATAAATAAACCACGTTTGAATTCTATTTATCCAACCCCCCCCCCCTCCCCAATCAGTATGCCAGTGCCCCCCCCCCTCAGATCTACACCTTGTTGGCGGGAAAATTGCAACTGATATCCCCCTTCTTTTCTTTTCTTCTTCCTATTTTGTCCTTCCCTTTATCTCCTCTTTATCTTTTTTCTTTCCCTTTCCTTCCTTCTCTTTTATTTTTTTATTAGGGGGGGGGGGAGGGGGAGGCAAGTCCTTCCCCCTCCCCCGATCTCCTTCTTCCCTCTTTTCTTTTCTTCTTCCTCTTCCCTTTTTTCCCTTTCTCTCCTCTTTCCCTTCTTTTCCTTCTCTCTCTCTCTCCTTTTTTTTTTTTTTTTTTTTTTGCGGGGGGGGGGGGGCCAAGGCACGCTCGGCCCCCCCCCTGGATCCGCGCCTGCTACTTGTAGCTACTTGCGCCCTCTATATAGCCAACAATGCCTAAGCGGTACCCGTTGATCCCCCATGGTCCCCTTTTACTTATGTTAATTGAGAGCTGATTTGATGAGATAACTACCTGCCAGTGACGATGCAAGGAGGTCTAATCCCCCTGGCCAAACTAGTGCATATGGGCTTAAATGAAAATCCCAAATCTGGACCTCTGCATTATCGTGATCGCGAGCTATAAACAGAAATACACTTGCGTACCAGTTTTACGACAGTAAAGTCTCTGTTTTTGTTCAGTGATTTTGTTTCTAATTATGTAAATTATTTGTAAATATTGCGATTTCTTTTGATTTTCCAAAATTCAAGCGCCCATGTTGTTTGACAAAATTTATCTCATTAATATCATGCTTTTGTGAATTACAAGGGAGTAAACCAACTGGAGTTGTGCTCAAAATTTTGAAGACAAACTTTTTGACAATGCATGACCCTGAAAAATCAAACCAAGTTACCCCAATATAGGAAAACATACATGTAAGTATATAAATTATCTTCCAGACTTTATTCTTCAAATTTCATTGCCAGTATATCACTTTACAGAATTGTTCAAACTTCAGTTTCTTTTTTTTTCTTTTGAAATGTTTCATATAAGACTAAAAACCTATTTTGTTATGATAAATATAGAGAGGAAATATATTTGGTATAGAGTAGAATATAAAAAGAAATTATAGCTATCACACATTTTTAGTAATTTTGCACCATAATTTATGCTGTGCAAAATCAAAGAATCACTTCATGTACATATCTCAATCTCTAAATTCAATCTGAATTTGTAAATGCATTTGTAAATGGTCATGTTAAGAATAAATGTTACAGAAACATACCGTTTAATATATATACTTCAAACATTGTCACTCTGCCATCTAAACAGTGCATTCTGTCCTCCAACTTGTAATTCAAATCCCTTTGCAGACTAATTCCAACACATTTATGCGACAGCAGACATTCAGACATTGATAGGGCATGAGACAATACATTGATACGCTTACTATGCAGGAGGGTTAAAGCATACCCGTACTTAGAGGGTAGCTGAAGAGTATGCTGCACACATGGAGGATATACATCTAATTTATAGATATTTGTGCATCGGTGTGATCAAACAATTCGCAACTTTGCATTTTAACCCCATCCACTTTTTAATGGTACTATGTCCCATTTGCAGACCCCAAAAATGAAAAGGTTAAATTCCAACGGCATTTGAAAGATAATACTAATTTAGAACTTCCCTAAAAGAGGTGGGGCTTGAAAATGTCTTCAAGTGGGAAAATAACGACTATTAGTTGTCAAATCGACTTAGGAGCTATAGAGCCAATAAGTAATGGTCTTGATTTTCAGACCATTGTACCGAATGGTCATACATTTTTTGCTGCGCAAAGACTCAATCAGTTTAATTTTGGCTATCACAAGAAGTGGGTTATTGATGTAGACAAATGCTCATGTATACCCTTTACAGCTCATTTTATGTATGTTATTACCAAAGAAGAAGAAAAGCCAGTCAGTCACTCAATAGTGACTGACAGTGAAATCTAGCAAGTAAACGGGTTTCCTTGCATAATTTGAATATCAGGACACCGCTAACGTTTAAATTTCACAGATAGGATATACATGATATATTCATAATTCCTGCAAAGTTCTACAGAATTTGAGGTTGGCTGCAAAAGATACATAGTACCTTTAATATGTAAATATTTGAGCAATGTACCACTCTACTGGTACTTCAAGGATTTTGACATTTGAATACTTGAACGGCTGCTTTTAAAAGTACAAGGTTCAGAGCATGGACCTACTACAAATGGACACTGATTGGTACCATAATACATACATGCACCTGACTCTGTCAAAAGTATCATAATGACATTCCAAACATGCTTCCAAGTTTTGATCTCATCACGACCGTCGCCAGTCAGCCACACAAAAAAAAACTGTGCCTTGAAGAATCAACAAAATGCCTGCGCAAAAGAAACTGAATCACTTAAAATTACGGAAATACATGTGCAGTTGTGGCGTACATCATTTTTTCATGAATATTGAAGAATATGAAGTTTTCAATAAGAAGTTAGAAGTAGTTACAAGAGATACCTGTAAATTAGGCTGTAACACAATGATTTTGAACTTCATTAAACAACTTGTCCTATCCATTTCCAAGAAAAAGAAGGTAATATAACAGTAAAGTATAGGTATTTTTCAAAGTTTAGCAAGTCCAAATAGATCCACCAGTGTCCACTTATTCAATAATCAATCTAATATCACACACATTTTCCTAATTTGGGGTTCACTGCTCCTCTAAACTGGTCATAAAGGTGAAATTCAAAGAAAATCACAAATATGTCAACTAAAGTATCACTAGAAACTGGTAAGCTAACAGATGGCCATCGTACAAGTTTTAGGTCAACTACATATCGGATGATTTATAAAAATACAAATACAACCACCTCCATAGCAGCTGGGATATACGAGAGATTCGCCGGAAAGATAACGATGTTTTAATGACGTCACTATATGGACCAATACCGCCCAAGTAGACGACATCCCATGAAGAATGAATATAATTGCAAAGCTATTATTTGTTAAATTATAATGAGTTTAGTGTATATAAATGTAATGGCGTGTCAAACCATTCAAATGGGGATATGAATCGATTTTGATAACTAACATCTTTTGTTTGTAAATACACAGGATAAGGGTTAATTAACAATCAAAGAAACCAGACTTTCAAATTGAAAAAAACCCCGGGATGATATTAAGGACGGCATTTGTTCCCCCTTGAAACGCCGAACATACCGCGGTGTGTGCAGCTGAATATACAATGGCGGCGTCTTATTTTGTTTACAAGCGACAGATTCCTTTATTTTTGTATCGCTGCATTTATCATCAAAATAAAACCATGCGCGGGGTTTAGAATGAGGCAATAGATTATACATTTAGCCTGACGATAGTGAAGTAAGAGAAAGAACTCAAGATAAGATGAAAACACAGGCACTAAAAATGTGTGAGATGCCATGGGACATCGTCTGCTTGTGCACATCATGTCCATACTGTGATCTCACACATCTCAGCAGCGTTCAGAAAAGCTCTTCAGGTACTATGCCGGGGCTGTATTGAAGCGTTTTGTAATTTATAATAATCGTTACTTCGAATGTTTCCAAGCATTGAATTTTGATAACCTTGTCGAATCAAAGTTTCAACTTTCCAATAATGAAATAAAGTTAGTTTTTAAAATCAATGAATATCTACTTTAAATCACGATACTTTTACTAAAACTTCACTCTTGGCCCTGGCCCCGGCCCGCGGCGAAAAGAATCTGAAGAAACGTAAAAAATTCCTTTGTCTGTGATGATGCGGGCTTACATAATCAGCATCGTCGCGTCAAATGAATGTCCTCATCAACATACACATTATGATGTGGCGGTGGTCATGATGTGATCAAAGAAAGACTCTCATAATTAGTCCATCTGTAGTAGGGTCCATGTTCAGAGCAAACGTTATTCTTTATTAGAATGGCACTTCAACTCAAAAATAGTTTGATGAAAACCAGACAACCAATGAAAAATCTATGATATTCTGAAAGATTTTGAAGTCATAAAGCCCCTCTAAAGTGTTGGAAGCCCCGAATTTGCAAAAAATTTGATGTCAAAATTTTACTTAAATTGTATCATAATGTGCAAGAAAATGTCTTAAAGGGACTTGGTAATATTGTTCAGATGAGAGAAACCTGTGCTAAGGTAGTGACTTCAATGCTAGATATAGAAATAAAGATAATCTGAAAATTTGAGTAAAAACAGACAATTGTTATTGATAAAAAATGGGAACAACTGATCTGATCGATTTCTCAATTCTCCAAACTCATCATTGTATCCCCCGGCAGTATGCCGGTGGGGTACTTTGGATTCATTAGCGTTACGCCGCGCCTGCCGCCGCTTCATATTCTTCTGTGCACTCTAACTGCCACATTCCTTAACGGATTTCTTTCAAATTTTGTATGGAGGTGTATCTTTGTATAATCTACACACCTATAACTTTTTGTGATGCTGCCCCCAGTGTTCCGTCTTTTATACGGTAAAAGGCCATAGTTTTGTGGATGGTTGGTGTGCGCTGTATACCCAATAAACAAAATCACGTGAAAATCACGTCAATATCAAGGTATCGACTTGAGGAGAGTTACGTTCTTCAAACACCTGACATTTACGTAAATGTGTTAATACGTTTATTGCACTAGGTAACTTAAAACACACGTACACCAAATCACGCAATTGTCACTGCAATATCACCATTATAATAACGTGATTATCCCTACCTTGGAGACCATGGTTTTTAAACCTAATACTCCCGTGTTTGTTTGGTTATGAAATTACATCTTCATAAACGAAATTATCGCGTCACAGAAACACGTAAAGCGTTAGTGATAGTTTTGGTCAAAATATCTGCGTGAAATTCACGTGAATATTACGAGGCTGACTTGAGATGAATCATGTTCTTCATTCACGTGAAATTTACGTCGAAGAGGAAGTATGTTACTGTAACCCGCGTTCAACCCAATAATTACGCAAATGTTACACAATAAATGAACCAATATAATAATAATCATCTCGTTTCTGAACATCGTGTCTTGGATCTTCCATAATTACGTCCAGGCGCGCTGGTAGCAGTTTGGGGTTAGAGGGGGTTGGGGGAGGGGTGGGTGCAAACATCCCAGAAGAGAAAGCTAGTTGCAGCAACTGGTCCAATTGATGAACCATTTAATGCCAACTGGTAATCCTGGAAATTAAAATGGGCTAAATGATCCAGTTGATCCAGGCCAGTTATACTTCAACTGGTCTAGCTGAGCCATTAGAACCATTTGGTTAACTTCCAACCAGTTGAACAGCAACAATACTTCAATACTGGTACGTCTGTATTTCCAATGTAAAGGCATTGGTAATAAGTAGACTTACGGAATTTAATTAATCTAAAACATTTCGTATACTTGTACTTTATTGAAATTATTTTAGTTCATAGTTAATGTTTCCCTTATTCATTATTAACTAAATGTAATTTATACGAAGTAGCGAAATGTCCTAATAACTGGTAATTTATATTTGTAGTATTTTCGAAATGAATTGCATATAACTAAATCATCAGTAATTAAGAAATATGCTGTAAATTCAGATAAATTGTTTAAAAAACATAGATCTGCACGCACCCCATTTTCAATATGCAAATTAACTGGTGTCAGCTGGTTCAACTCGAAATATGCCAACACTCAGTCATCAACCGGACAGGAGGCTTTATGCCACAGTAATTTAGTTAACTTTTTTTGTCCCTGGCGTTCCAATGGTTGATAATTATGTCTTATTTTGTATTGTGTACACTGATATGTAATGTTTTCCTTTGCCGAATAAATAATAATAATAATAATAATAACCGGTGCAACTGGAAATATGCACACTCCAGTTATCAACTGGTGCAATGAAAATATGCCAACAGTCAGTTATCAACTCGTGAACATAGAAATATGCCAACAGTCACGGTATTATCACCACGGAACTTAAATGGTAACTGTGAATCCATCAAGACACCCAAGAATAACTCATTTACACACCTGGAAAACACGGAATACCCAGCTTATATAAATAATCCGTTTGAGTCACGAGATCATCACCACGGAACTGCTGGCAACGTTGACTACCATTTAAATAGGTGTTTTAAGACACCTAATCATGACTAATTATTCACACCTAAAAGTCACGTATGCCCAGCTTAGATTAATATTCCGTTTAAGTCACGAGATCATCACCGCGGAACTGCTGGCAACTCTGATTACCATTTAAATATGTGTTTTAAGACACCTAATATTTACTAATTTTGCACACCTACATATCACGGATTCACAGCTCAGATTAGTAATCAGCTTGAGCCACGTGATCATAACCAAGAAATTTATGGTAACTTTGAAACCTTTTAAAGAGGTGTGTAAGACACCTCCGAATTACTAATTTAATATAACCAGAGATTCACGGACAGAACAATAAGACGATTAGCCGGTGTAAGTAACGTGATTATTACCATCAACCTTGGATAACATGTGAAACCAATCGATAAAGGTGCTTACAAGACCAAATAATTACGTATTTATCGCCACCATCGGTTAACGGACAAAAAACTCGTTGCTTGGTCAAGTGGTTATTTGGTCATAAACACTTTATTTACAGAGGTAAGTGGAATCACGTTACTCCAGTCGCGTGATAAACTGGTAGTTTTTACGTTAGATGAAAACGTGAACAGGAATACCTTTTTTGTTTAAATGAAAGCACGTGTCGATAACGTTTAAATCTAGTTCAAAAGGCACTATACTTTAAAATCACTTAAAATACACTCCCAAAAGAGGTTACTTTTTAGTGTTCTGTTTATTGGGTAGGCCACACTTCTCAAGGGATTATGTTCAAATGTGAATGAAGGGGTATCTTGGTATGATCTACAATATTATAGATTTTGGTGATGCTGCCTCCAGTGTTCCGTCTTTTATAGGGTCAAAGGTCATATTTTGATAGATATCTTGTGTGCACTCTAGTGTGCAGTCTAACTGCATCATTCCTTGACGAATTTCTTTCATATTTTGTATGGAGTTGTATCTTGATATAATCTACACACCTATAGCTTTTTTTAAGGCTGCCACCAGTGTCCCGTATTTTATAGGGTCAAAAGGTGATATTTTGGTGGGTGTCTATTGTGCGCTCTGCAGGTCATTTCTCATGACGGATTCCTTTCAAATTATGTATCCAGATGTATTTTGATACAATCTGAACATCTCTCCATTTTGGTGATGCTGCCCTCATTGTTCCATCCTTTATAAGGTCAAAGGTCATTTGTCACTGCCACATTTCTTAGAGGATTTCTTTCAAATTTTGTATGGAGGTGTATTTTGATCTACACATCTTTCGTGTTCGGTGATTCTGCCACCAGTGTTAGGTTCAAATGTCATGTTTTGGTGGTTGTCTTTTGTGCGCTCTAACTGCCACATTTCATGACAGATTTCTTTCAAATTTTCTATAGAGATGCATTATACTCTAATCTAAACACATATTGTTTTGGTGATGCTGCTCCTAGTCTCCGAGCCACTGGTGGCGATCTCTATGTCATCGTTTTTGTTTCAGGGAGGGGGGAGGGAATCTTTGTCCATCCTTCAAACATAATGATGATACAAAATCGCTGCCAATGACGGGGGATACATCGCATTGCGCGGTAATACAGATTGCAATATTTATAGTTTTCATGGAAAAATGGTAGGACAAATTCAATAATAGTTGGGAGAATTTACTGTTAGAGGGTGTCGCACAGTGACGCCTTCAAAGAAAACCATAAATATCTTTGTGGTTTGAGAATTTTTCAGGTTTTTTTTGCATGCTAGAGAATTAGTACAGTAGAAGGATTATAATAAATAATATATCATACAAAAAATTACGCAGTTTTTTCATCAACCTTCAACAGTGTCACAGAGTGACTTTAAGTCACACTTCTGCAAGATTTATCCCAAAAAATGTATTTGGAGACTAATATCGATGAATGGATACATAATTTGGGTTTTCTGTGGTATGCAGAAAACCTAAATTTTGTTTTCTTTCATAAATATTCGGCTTCAAACACATTTGTTTTGAAAATCCTTGCAGAAATGTGTCTTAACCCTAAAAAGGCCGGGCTACTTGAGGTCTTAGTACGGCCGGGGGGGGGGGGGGCATTATGGCCCATCCTTAAGATCTCGCCTGCAAAGTGGCCGATCGCCACGAAAATGTGCACGCATGTCAAGTGAAGTGTATAGAATAATATGATATTTCATTTTTTTGAAAAATTCATTCATTTGCATATTTATGGTAATTTATACAAATAAAGTCATAAAAATCACATTTTTAACCATAAATCATATATTATTCATATTTAAGCATTCCTTTTCACTACATATAGTCATTAGACCATTCTGAATAATAAAACGACAAAAATATTGGAAGAGCCAGCTTATTCCTAATGTTATCCCTTGTTTTGATAATTTCTTATGTATTTTTAAATTAAATTTCTTACTACACTTCAACTATTTTGACTCCCCCCAAAACCACCTAAACTTTAAACAAGACCCAATAACCCATGTTTGATCTGTTTTTAGGAAAAATGACTTTTCTATATGTTTTGTACACAAATCACGAAAATGAGCGATTTTCGGGCTGACATGCAAAGACAAAAGGTCACGTGACCTTGTAACCGTAGGTCCGATTTTCAAAAACATTATTTTAAAAGTTGCGCAAGACTCGAAAGAAAAAAGTCAGCGAGCGGCGGGGCGCCATCCATATGCGTTCCCGAGCAATCAGAAAAATCGTTGAGGGGGGGGGGGGGGTTTAATGCCCCCCTCGGCCTTATGAGGGTTAACACTATTACAGGTTTTAACTGGGGGGGGGGGAATAAATTTGACCCCCACCCCCAAGATCTCGGCCGTTCCACAGCCGATCGTAGTGAAAATCAGCATGATGTCAAGTGAAGTGTATAGAATACTATGGTTATTTCAATTTTTTTTTTAATCCACTCATTTGCATATTTATGGTAATTTATGCAAATAAGGTCATAAAATTGACATTTTTACCCATACATGTAAATCATATATTATTCATATTTATGCATTCTTTTTCACTACATATATTTGTTAGACCATTTGGAATAATAAAATAAATTGGAACAGCCAGGTAATTCCTTATGTTATCTGTTGTTTTGATAATTTCTTATGCATTGCAATATCTTTTTAAAATTATGTATTTTATTGTTTGTTTTTTTTCTTTTTCATTTCTTACTACACTTCAACTATTTTGACTCTCCAAAAAACCACCTAAACTTTAAACAAGACCCAATAACCCATGTTTGATCTGTTTTTAGGAAAAATGACTTTTCCATATGTTTTCTACACAATTCATGAAAATGAGCGATTTTCGGGCTGACATGCAAAGACAAAAGGTCACGTGACCTTGTAACCGTAGGTCCGATTTTCAAAAACAATATTTTAATAGTTGCGCAAGACTCGAAAGAAAAAGGTCAGCGAGCGGCGGGGCGCCATCCATATGCGTTCCCGAGCAATCAGAAAAATCGTGGAGGGGGGGGGGTTTAATGCACCCCCCTCGGCCTTATGAGGGTTAACACTATTTCAGGTTTTAACTGGGGGGGGGGGGGTAAATTTGACCCCCACCCCCTAAGATCTCGGCCGTTCCACAGCCGATCGCCGTGAAAATCAGCATGCATGTCAAGTGAAGTGTATAGAATACTATGGATATTTCATTTTTTTTTTTAAAATCCACTCATTTACATATTTATGGTAATTTATGCAAATGAGGTCATAAAATTGACATTTTTACCCATACATGTAAATAATATATTATTCATATTAATGCATTCTTTTTCACTACATATATTTGTTAGACCATTTGGAATAATAAAATAAATTGGAAGAGCCAGGTAATTTAGCCAGGTCCTTATGTTATCTGTTGTTTTGATAATTTCTTATGCATTTCATTATTTTTTAAACTTATGTATTTTATTTTTTTTTTCTTTTTCATTTCTTACTACAACTTAACTATTTTGACCCTAAAACAAACACCTAAACTTTAGACCAAGATAACAAGACCAAATAACCAATGTTTTATCTATTTTTAGGAAAATTATATTCCATATGTTTTGTACACAAATCACACAAATGAGCGATTTTCGGGCTGACATGCAAAGACAGAAGGTCACGTGACTTGGTAACTATACGTCGGATTTAAACAAAATTGTTTTAAAAGTTGCGTAAGACTCGAAAGAAAAAAGTCATGAAAGGAAAACTTTATATCTGCCGTGGTTCTGGAGTAGTCGCTAAATTCTCGCTACCCTAAATAGGTACGAAAATCTCGAAATTCGCGAGACGAGGTAATTTTCACTCTCTCGGATCGTCACTACAACTTCCGGTATAGAGTCCCATCCCGCTGGCGCTAGCGCCTGTGTTCGCTGTGCAGAGTTTTCACGCACGCTAAAATCGATGCCAATCAGTGTAATTTGTACAGATTATAATATGCAATGGAAAGCTTCGGGCAGAATTAGTGACTTTAGCACAAAAGGCCGTTAAACTCTACCGTGAAAGAGAGGGTTGTGATCACGAACGCCTGCACAGGAAGCTGTAATGTCGAAAAGCTATCCCATAATGCAATGCGCGTTTTCAGGATTTTCCCCGGATCTCGGCAGAATCGCTATTTGGGGTAGCGAGAATTGCTACAGTTAACACAGGGTTAAAGGTAAAGACCAGTTTTGGAAACGCCCCCCTCGCAAAAAATGAAATGGAAGCTCTTATTACCATTCATGTGAATTTTTTTTTTGACTAATACGTGACGACAACAAATTTGCCGGGAAACCGCCTACTAATTGATATATTTGGTAAATTATTATATCTGTCCGGACTGGATAGATGTAGGATAGTCCCATATACATCTTTCTGTGTACAGTGCTTGTAACTTTACCAAGACTGGGCCAAATTTCTTATCATTTTGATGATTCCAGAACCTTTCAGTACACACCAATACTTATATGCTAGATGATCAACTTTCTCTGATCGATTCCACAACGTTTCTTTCACAATGCAATCGCATGACTAGAAGTGGTCTTTATCTTTAAATGCCATCCTCTTTCACATCATGATATGATTTAACTGATATTTTGCCATCAAATTTTTGGGGCTCCCAACAATTTAGAGGGGCTTTAAGAAAACAATTGGCAAATAGATTAGGTACGAGTTTGTACCTCCTTCTTCCTTCTTTTGTTTTGATGTGCCGTTATTCATTGATGTCTCACCTGCGTGACGACGGCGGCGGCGGCGTCGTCAACATCAAAAACTTAACCTGAGGTTAAGTTTTTGAATTTTCAATATCATTTTGAACGTATAAGTTATTATTCAATGAAAGTTGGGACTAAAGGGTTATCAAGTATTCCCAATCATGTGAGGAGAATTTCAGGTCACAAAGTCAAGGTTAAAGGTCATTTCAGGTCAACAAGCTTATAGACTATGTTGTGGCATCATCATCAAAAGTTCAAACCTGAGGTTAAGTTTTTGAATTTTGAATATAATTTAGAAAGCATTAGTTCTTGTTCTATGAAACCAGGACTAAAGGGTTATCAAGTATCCCCAATCATGTAAGGAGAATTTCAGGTCAGTAGACTTGAATTATGTTTTTTACAACTTAATATGAGAATTAATAAATCATTTTTTGTTTTATGTTTGTTCATATTTCATGATAGTTATCAATCTTGGTACAAATAATCTTGGTAAATAATTCTTCTGATGATTTTTAGTCAATATTCACTTCAACATGCTGATTATATTCAGAGGATTTCATATGTTGGGGCCTGCTAATAGGCCACCCTGCCTATAAATACTGTCCAAACCTCAATTTTTTCATCATATCGAATTGCGTAATGCAGGCGAGACGGCCGAGAGCGTTTCCCTTGTTGTATTGGTTAAAACATGTCATTGCATGTAAGCACTAATATAGCAAAATATATTGCAAGATTACTTCCTTGAGAAACTCATGTTGACTTAAATTGCTTGTCAAGGCTAGAATAACATTAAATCGTGTACACATTAGGGAAATTACTTGACAAAACTGTATCAAAGGAAGATATTTGCAAGATTACTTCCCTGTTCAGGTCAACGTAACTATGTTCAAAGTAGTAAATCCACTTCTGAGTAGGGTGCCTTCAGTGCTTGGTACAGGTACGAGCTGACTCTCGCTGTTTGCCTATTTACGTTTATCACTATGAAGACCAACCGACCAGTCGAGTTTGTTCTTCCTTCTTTGTTCTTTTTTTCTTGAAGAGTGACTTCCTCATACCTTAACTGAATTATCTATATTCTTAAACAAGTTATTGCATGTAGACACTGATCAAATATATTTTATTTAGAAACAGAAAAATGGGGGTAAATTTAGGTTAAATCTAATTTGAAAGATAGGTTTTTATTGATAAACAAACCTATGTAAAATTCATATATAAAATACAGTAATAAAGGAGCATTCATGCAGTATCATTGGGCATCGATAAAGCCTGTTTAAATGCGTGAGGAAAGCGGTTAATATTGGACATTAAATACCTCACTTAAGAAATCCAGCCATCTGATCGGGTCGAAATTGCATTCATAAACTTTAACTATTCCTGTAAAATTCCCGGTAAAATTCCAAACCCATGTAATAGTTCTAAAAAATAGTTCCCAGTAACCATGGTTACCGGGAAAATAATTCAGTCTTGGTGAAATACCCATAGGTTCACATGTTAAAAACTGGTCTGAGCGATCGAGGATACCGTACGTGTGCGAAGAATTGGTCGGTAATTTCAATACAATTGAATCTCGATCGATCTTACCGGCAATTTTATCTTGCGCATTGTTGACATGAAGACGAAAAAAAAAACTTCCAAAAACAACATCTGCCGATAGATCTTGATTTAAGTTCGTGTCAATGCATTGCAAAAGTAAAAGGAGGGCCCTTATAAAGAGATGGTTCATTGAAATGTGGAAAATGGGCAAATTACACCTCTACAGATTGCTGAGAACATTAACAAAATGAGCAAAGTACTTTTGAAGCCCTTACTGTTGTGAGGAATAACTTAAATGCAATTTTGTTACCCTTTCCTGAACCCATCACTCACTAAGTAAATTGACGGCGTTATTTTACATGCGAAACTATGACGTCACAATATGAACAACCTACATCACACATTCGGGACAATGTTGGATACCCATTGCAATTTTCAGATATGGGTTAACGTTGTTTGTATATTTACCGCAGTGGTGATCTTCCTCTTTTTTGGCATTTTGAATGAGATACACTGAATAAATGATACTTTCTACAAATGTTTGTTTGATTTTTATATTTTTTCCCGTCACATTTCAGCATAAAAATCGGAAAAATTATCACATATTCTGAGAGCACCTCAGCGTGTTTGTGTCTGATCTGGGAAGGCAAAGGACATTTTGCATGCTGACCTAACGACTTTTTTGGAGTGAAATAGGCGACAAATTTACATGGAATTGTCCAGATATTCATTACAAAAATGTGTGATTAGGCTGATTAATTTACATTTTTGATAAATTAGGTCGTATAGGACCTGATAAACCGAGAGAAACAGATCAGTCCGGTTCGCGATTCACGGCTAGCTCGAGCGCCAGGCTACGTATACGGGCTAGGCTGGCTAGCAAGCTGCGCTAGATGTGATGCACGCATATAGAGGTCAGTGTATTGCACACATAGTACATGCACAGAGTACGCACGCACAGCTACCAGCTACGGGAAACTTGAACGCTACATCGACAATATATTCACTCGCTTTTTGGAAGTTATATACAATTTATCTAGACTAACGTCAGATTAAGAACCAAAACCATGCCATGGTGGAGCCTTCTGGAGTATACTCAAGTATGTTTTCGTCCATATTCATATTTCCAGGGGATTTTGATGAAGGTAAACAGCGTTATAGTTATAAATGGGTACGGTACCCGAGAGTCAATGCAATACATGTGAATCGCACGCAAACTGCAACTCGCACCGTCGTCAATCGTTTCAGCTGAGCGGCCCACTGTTCATATTGTGACGTCACTTCAAAAATCAACTGACTTACGATGTTTTAGGGGCGTTGCGTGGGTTGATTTTTCGTCAAGTTCAATCAACTTTTATAAATTTCGCTCGAATGTTCAAGTTACACAAATGTAATGATTTTACTCAGTGTAATTTTTCGATTGCAATCATACCAAATTCAGTCAAGTTTGAAATCAATAAACCATCTCTTTAATGGAGCTGCCGCGAAGCATCCAGCACGCGAAGCCGTTTTCAATCCATTTTAATGTATACATCAGAGAAAACTGCGTGCGATGGCCGAGCGGTCTAAGGCGGTGATGTTAGTCACATCATCGTTGGTACGCAAGAGATCGAATCCCATTTTTGACGAAAGTTTTTTTGTTTTTTTATTTTGTATTTTTATATTTTAGTCTACTCTCAAAGATATACTCATGAAAAACAACCGTGCAGATAAACTAGATAAAGGCCAAGGTCATAAGTTGACTCTTTTTTTTCCCGTCAAATAATTGTGGCAGGCTAATGATGTTCCTCAGTTCTTAACTCATGCTTCATTTGTCTCCATACTTCCATAGCAATTTATATTTATAGCAATTTTCATATAATTTGTAATAAAACAGGGCATAGCTTACTTTTTGCATGTCTGATTTTTTCGAGAATCTTTTACCGGTTTAAATCCATTTCACAATTGTTTCTGTTTTTATTAAAAACAATTAGTATGTTTGAGGTCAGAGTTCTCTTTGAAATAATAACATATAAATGTCCACCGTATATGTATGTGATCATGTGCATGCACGCATGAAGACATGGCATCATGCTTTTCAAGAAATGGTTTGAGGTTGGCTATAACTAGCTGTTATTCGGCTGAGCATTGGTTTCTTCATAATTATGATTGATTTCTATATGTAACACTAACGCCCCTTTCATAATAATTTTAAGTCTAAACCATAAGCCAAATTAAGATAAACTTCTCGAACAAAAAATCTGCAATTTATGTTTGAGGGTTAATTTCTCTCCTGTTACTTCGTTTTCGTGCTTGAACTTTTTATCAACGTAAAGCTGTTTTATGGGTGAAATATTGCAAATTGCATTGTTTGAATAAAAAGTATTGACATTTAGTGTCAGAAGTGGAGTTCAAATACTGGCCTACTATATATATATATATATGCACAGTTACCATTTTAATATTTTTTTCAAAAGCAGGGTACAAGATTAAAGACAAGGTTGAGCACTGATAAGGGGAAAAATTAATGATAATAAATCTTGATTTATAAAGCAGCTAATGCAAAATACTGTGGTTAAATATACTATTAAAGGGGCACGTTCCCGCCAGTGTAGTTATCGCTGCTCTAGTCATCGCCATCTTGGTTCCGAAGATCGACTTCCTATTTGCATACAGCTGTCAATCAAAGTACGCGCGTCCTGGCCTGCCTTCGCCAAGCCAACTGATCGCTGCCGATTGTGACGTCACGAAAGTGGGCGGAAACAGCAGCAGAATCTTAGAGCCGAACTGCGATTGGTATTACTTCGGCACATGTATGCGATAATCGGCATTGTGCGGGCATTCGGAACATGCCATCTGCGTAAGAGCCGTATTCTGTTGGTGTCAATAGGCAGCTAGCACCGTCCGCCAGCGGGTACGTATTTTGAACGCCCTCTGGAATACGGGGAACATGCCCCTTTAATGTAAATTGTTTTAATTAGTTTGATGTATGTTTTTATCTGTAATACATTTTCACAATAAGATTGTTTTCAGCTTCAAGATGAAATGTTATCTTTTGTAAACAAGTTAAGACAAGCTAATGTGGGGGTCAAATGGGAAAGTCAACGATCAGTTGAACTTCATTGTGGAAGTAAACAAAAAGAAGACATTATATCCTGTTGCCTGACATTTACCTTTTACCCTTTTTTCCTCAGCCACTGAGCTACTTGTACCAAGAGATTGCCAACTCTTACTCTACAAACAACCCATCTGATGTGAGCAGTGTCCTAGAAAAACATTCTGACCTGCTCAATAGAGTAAGTAAAATTCCTATAAAAAAAAAACCTTCAAAAAGTACCTTAAAATTCATCAGAGGTTGTATGGTTTCACATAAGCAGGTGTATAAGGTTCTGGTTCTTAAATGGGGGAAAGAAGATAACAAGATTTATGAACACTGTGTAAATAATAAATACTGATAAGAAACACACCAAGTAAATATGAAACAGAAATGGTTATGGGCCCAACGGAAGAAGGCAAACACAGGTTTGGTTAATTTTTTGTCATAAAGAGGAACATGTAAGATAAAAAAGTTATAAAGTAATGTACATCTATTACTGTTTATAAGACAGGAAGTTGTTGTTTAAAAACGTATGGGTTAAACCCCTTCAGACTCCAAACAGATGATATTAGGAACACTAGTCAACATAATGGTCACTGTACTTTATTATTGACAAAGATGAAAACTAGATGGATCTTCGACTGTGCGCAGTAAAAATGATGCCTCCGCCATAGAGCAATTTTACAAACCAAAACAGAAGCAATTAAAAGAATTCAAGTTTGATTGTATAAAGATACTATGTCCCTTTTGCAGTCAATACCAAAATTCTGTAGAACTTTGCAGGAATTATGAATATGTCATGTACATGTATGTCCTATCTGTGAAATTTAAACGTTAGCAGTTTCCTAATATTCAACTTATGCAAGGAAACCTGTTTACTAGCTAGACTTCACTGTCAGAGACTATTGAGTGACTGACTGGCTTTTTTTCTACTTTGGCATGTTGGTAACAACATACATAAAATGGGCTGTAAAGGGTACATGAGCATTTTCTACATCATAATAACCCACTACTTGTAATGGCCAAAATTAAACTGATTGAATCTTTGCGCAGCATGAAACGTACGGCCATTTGGTACAACGGTCTGAAAATCAGACTATTACTAAGTCGATTCGGCAACTAATAGTCGTCATTTTCCACTTAAAGACATTTTTAAGCCCCCCTTTTTTAGGGAAGTTCTAAATTAGTATTATCTTTCAAATGCCGTTGGAATTTAACCTTTTCATTTTGGGGGGCCTGCAAATGGGACATACAGTACCTTTAAAGGGATCAGGTAACTTTGTCACAGGTTCTGAAACAAAATCCTGGATTTAGCTCATGCTGCAATGATAATTATAAACCTTTTAGTAAGTCAGGAACCCCGTGACTTTTACAAACCGATCGCCTGTCTGATTATCAAGATTTCTTTTCTTAACGGTTTTCCTAGCACCACAGTCTATTGGGAAAAATGAGTACCATAGAACCGGTCACTCAAAGATTTTTGCTTTTTTGAGGAACTTCATGATCATTTTGGAGCCCAATTTTTTAGGGTTTTAATATTAAACCATATCACAGACACTGATAACACGTAGGGCCATGAATCTCAGATTTAACAATGTTAAACGATGCATTGAACAGGTTCTCAGAATAACGGGATTACAAGCTATTTTTCATATATATATATATATATATATGAATGACCTGTGATCTTTAACCTCATGACCCTAAAATTTAATCAGTTCATTGGCTCTGCAAGATACATACATGTCCTGAGTTTGCTAGTAATCCATCCGCCAATTCTATTGACAATGCTTTCACAAGCTATTTTTGCATGTACATAATGAGCCCCATGACCTTTGACCTCATGATCCCTAAATGTGATCAATTCAATGGCTCTGCAAGATACAAACATGACTCAAGTTTGGCGGTAATCCATCAATCAGTTCTTGAGATAACGCGATCACAAGAACGTGAATTACAGACGTCACTACGGAAGTACCCGAAAACATTATGCCTCTGGCTACTTTGCAGGGGTGGATCCAGCTTTTTGTAAGTGATGTTTTCCTGGCATCTACTAACATGCAGAACATCGTCCTACGCGGCAAAGTGATTTTTTATTTTTTTTTTTTTTTTTTTTATTTATTTATTTTTTTTTTTGGGGGGGGGGGGCTATTTCGAACCCCCGTAAGTGATGTGTTCCTGGCATCTACTAACATCTACTAATACTGTGTGGGTTTGGCTTGGGTATTGTTTACTCAAGATAACAGTTTACTGTTTACTGTGACTCCATTAGCTTCTTGGAGCCCCCCCCCCCTCAGATGTTAATAATGATGTTTACCTTTCTCCTCTAGAGAAATGAGATTTTTATCATCTTGTTTGCCTAAAGATATGAAATGTTTTATCATAAACCATGTGCCTTGGTAAGCAGGTGGTGTCGTCATTTTATCGAAAGAATATCCAGCGACTTACAAAAGTAAGCAATGACTTTTTTCTTTTTTTTAGTTGTAGATTTCTAATTAATTAGTAGATTCCTGAAATGTTTTTTTGTGTATTTTGTTTTGTTTTGTTTTAATCTTTTTTTCTTCTTCATTTATCTGCAAGCATCTTGAAAGGGAAAGTGAATTTATTTGATATCTTTTAAAAGGCCTGGGGTGCATTGAAGAGGCTTACATGTGGCAACTCAGTGCAAAATGACAAAGCAGGGAAAATGAAGAAAAAAATAAATAAAAGAGAAAAGCCAGAGAAAGAAAGGGAAAGACAACATAAAAAGAAGATGATACAAGCCCCCCCTCCCCACACACACACTCACACGTACACACACATACACACACTCTATTTCCCCTTTTTGAATGGCCTTGTTCATCCAGATGGTCAGATGATGATCCAATCCCCTCTCCCTCCCCATCCCTCCTTACTTCTTACAATTCCAATGCTGCGTCTTTGGCAGGATTCATAATTATAACAATGATCACTTCTATTATAACTATTATTATTTTCATTATTATTATTAATTTAATTATTAGGTCGTCTGTCGTAGACAGATCATCTATTGTTTTCGTCACAATTTTCTTTCTTCTTTATTATTTATTTATTATTAGCTGGTCTGTCGATTACGACATATCACCTATTGTTTTTCGTCAGAATTTTCTTTATTCTTTATTATTTATTTATTTATTCTTTATTTTTATTTATTTCTCCCCCTTTTTTGTTCCGAGGATAACTCAAGATCGGTTTAGTCAATTCCTTTCAATTTTGACACCATCATAAGTCATTACCATGAGATGTGACAGGAACATTTTCAAGGTCATCAAGTCTTCATGACGTCATCCAGGCGCCATTTTTTTTTTTTTTGTACTTTCAACTCATGATCATATCTTCATAATGGAAAGTCATTTCTTATTCATATTTATCATAAATAAGGTCATTATCCGTCCGGTCAATGTAAGGTCAAAAAATGCGCATGCATGTGTATGGCCGCGCGTTAGCGCGCGCGCAAAATTTCAAAATGCTCCAAATCGTCTCAAATTCATTTTGGATACGTTTCAGGCCATTTTTAAACATTTCGCAAAAAAAAAAAAACGCGCACATGCGCACGCGTGTTCGCGTGTACTGGCATTTAGCAACATATCATCGCCAAATTTTCTCTGTCATCATATTTGGCACATTTTTTCAAAGCATTTTGATACCTTGTTCACTTTTTTCACCTTTTTCTGACCATTAATAATGGAATGAGCGCCCATTTAAGATACCTTTCAGTGCGTGCGAGCTCTTGTAATACATAGCATATATGGGCAAAAACATGCCTATACAAAATCCATTGTAGCTCTTTGGGATGCAAGGTGACCCCAATTTTTTTTCTCATATTTTGATAGAGTATGAATCGGAGATATGATTTGGCCTCCAAACTCAAAAATTCAATTTGCATTTTATGACGTCAGCATATTTTTGGAAAATTGATTGTATCACTGTAATATTGAACAATTTTCTTCCAAATTTTAGGTAAAGGAAATTTTTTTTTTTTGGTGGAGGGGTCCCAAAATTTGGAAATTTGCCAGATCGACCTTTCGGTCCTTTGAGGGGGGGGGGGGTAAGGTCACCTTTTTAGGTCACCCATTAACATTATTATTATTTATTTTTTTTAAATAATTATTATTCGTCCAAAAAACACACATAAAAAATACCAAAGGGGGGGGTTCAACCCCCACCCCCCCCCCCTGCGTACGTGCCTGTCATCATCAACATCATCATGATCATGATCATGATCATCATTAACATCATCATTAACATTATCGTTATTATCATCATCTAACATTATCATTATCATTATCATCATCATCACTATCATGATCATCATGTTTATCATGATCATCATTGCTTACATGTCTATATATGTTCTCCCTTTCTCTATATAGTAAATATTCAAATCTATCATGAGAAGTGAAGAGAGTCCTCCTAATTCGTCCTGATGACGAATTAAATTTCTAGTTATAATTATTTCTCGACATAAACATTATCAAGAATCAATGAATACAAAACAACAGTAAGACTTTAAGTGAGTCACATGGATGCCGGGAAAAGAAAAATATTAACTTTAACTTTATAAGAATAACCTGATTTTACTTTCCCAATGACTTTACATACATGTATCACGAAAATAGCACAGAATAGCAGAATACAACAAATAATGAATTGCAAGTTTATTGAATTTGAGAAAAGAAACAAAAAACTTACGCTGCATGATGCCCATTTATATGCAGGAAGTGCCATAGCTCAATGGTAGAGCAGTGGTCTCGTAACTGGGAGGTCCAGGGTTTGAAACCAATTCGTTGTGCTAGTGCCTTTTTAGTAAGGCATTAATCATCATAAGTTAAAGTCCTCGGTCCCTGGTTCAATACCTCGTGTTCGAGAAGGAATGTCACCGTGTTTACCTCAGACAGTCGTCTGTTGTGACAACGAGTGACATAAAAACGGGGTATAATTTTGAGATTACACTTCATTACAAACCCTCCATGATGACCAATGCAAAGCATCATATTTTCAGCAATTGTCTCACAAAATCTTACCCATGTACATGTATACATGATAGATATTTGTGAACTTTGGAGCTATAACAAAAGATTAAGGCGCGCAATACAGTTTCAATTGGCACACAAGAGGGCGACATACTAGTGAAATAGATGTGAAGATGAAGTTGTACAGTAGGGGAGGGATGTTCATTGTCAGTATTGGTCTTTCTCTTCAGACCTTCCTCACGTTATCCTCACGAAATATGGTAAGAGCTTAGTTTTATTTTTGGGGAAAAAAAGAAGAGCATACAGAGTGATGAGGTGAAATTGGGGCCTATAAGGGTACATGATTTGCCCCACTAAAGGATTTGATTTGTAAGCCACTCGTGGGAAAAGATATTTGATTTGCAGGACTATACAACTATATTCAATAAAACTCAATAAAACTCTTATTAAGTTTTTCCTTTATTTCATTTTTATTTTGATGACTGAAAACTAGTACAATGGAAATTGCAAGTAAAAGAAGGCAAGCAAAATCAGAGGGGAGACAAGCAGACTGGAGACAACTAAATAAGGAATATAACCAAAAAGCATGTGAAGATAAAAAAGCATTCCTAGAAGGAAAATGTGAAGAAATGGGAAATGCAGCAAAGAAGCACATCATGAAGAAAGCTTTCAAACTTGTAAAAGAGATTACTGGTGACAGAAGCATGAAGACTGATGTTGTGAATGACAAAATTGGAAAAACTTTGACAGAGGAAATGGACATAAAACAGAGATGGGCAGAGTACTGCAGGGATTTGTACAGCAGTAGAGAGCCAGGTCAAAGAGACAACAGACAGGTCGAGGAAGACAGTGAACCACCTCCACTGAGATCGGAAGTTGAATGGGTTCTGAACCATATAGATAATGGTTAATCTCCTATTGAATATACCTATTGAAGTATGGAAAGCAACAGGTGAAATAGGTATCGATCTCTTATGGCGGCTATGTATCAAGATATGGGAGAATGAAGAATGGCCCAAAGACTTGTGCAGAGCTATTTTCATACCTTTACCTAAGAAAGGCAATCAGAAAGAATGTTCTAATGTGGTTTACGATAGAAAGAGGTGTCAGGCAAGGATGTATATTGTCTCCAGACCTATTTAATATTTACTCAGAAGATATAATACGAATTGTGGCTGAAGGTTTTGAAGGCGGAGTAAACATTGGAGGACAGAGAAGGCACAATCTCAGGTATGCAGATGATACAACTTTAATATGTACCAGCAGGGAAGAGCTGCTGGACATGCTGAGAAGAACAAAACAGGCCAGTTATGAAAAGAATCTCCTCTTAAACACACAAAAGACAAAGATACTAGTAAATAGTTAGGAATCGAAGAGATTTTAATTATTTTATTTTGGATGGAGAAAAAATTGTCTAGCATTTTATGTACCTGGGATCATTTGTTAGCGCTAAAGGATCAAGTGAGAAAGAAATCAAAAGGAGATTAGCTATAGCAAGGAATGCAACTCAGAAAATGGTGAAGATCTGGAGAAGCCGGGGAATCAATAACAGTTTAAAGCTAAAGATAGCACTGACATCTATATTTCGTATTGCTACATACGGACGCGAGACATGGGCCATGACCAAAAGAGATGAAAAGAGAGTAGATGCGTTTGAAATGTGGGTGTATCGGCGAATACTGAGGGTTCCATGGACAGACAGAAGAACACACCGATGGGTACTGGACAAGCTGGATACAGAGATGTTGCTCAGAAAGAGTATTGCCAGAAGGAAACTGCAGTTTTTTGGGCCATGTAATAAGAAAGACGGTCTTGGAAATTCCCTTATAACAGGAAAAGTGGAAGCCAGGCGAAGAACAGGCAGACCTGCTATTTCCTGGTTCAAAGATATCCACATATAGACAGGCACTGGCGTACTGGTGGTGGGGCTTGGGGGGGGGGGGGGCGCCAGCTCCCCCCCCCCCCATCAAATTGAACCATGACTTATTTTCACAAGTAATGTATAAATGTTCGTGATATCACATGATTTTCGACAAAATGCTATAGTTTCTCCATTATTTCTTGCAAACTGACCCATTCCCAAATAGCCAGGAAGAGCATATGTTTGTTTATAGTCACTAAGGGCCTTATAGTGGCCATTAACAGTAACAGTAATTCCTGTGCAAAGCACTGTCGGGAGATAACATGCTACCCACCACTTGGGCTGAGCATGCACATATTTGCGAACGAGCGTTCCATACTTTCATCATGTAACACTGCACATATACCGTTAAGGGGCCCAGTGGGGGGAATTGAATTCAGACAAGAATAAGAGTAGAGAACGATACAACGAATCGTCCTCTTTCTCTAATAATTTAATGAAACGGCAAAGCTTCTGCGCTCCGCGTGGGAGGGGGGGGGGGGAACTAATTTCAGACTAGGATTAAGAGTCGAGAACGGTACAACGAATCGTCTTAATCTTTCTCTAATAATTAATGAAACGCGAAAATGATTTCAGACAAGGATTAAGAGTAATAATTAAATGAAACGACAAAGCTTCCGCGCTTCGTGTGGGAGGGGGAACTGAATTCAGACAAAGACACAATAAAACGATTCGTCTTCTTTCTCTTATAATTAAATGAAATTTAAAGAAAAACTGAAAAATAACTTATTTCCTGGCCCCGAGTTTAAAGGGTTAAATTTGTAGACATTTGGACATTGGCATTTTTATATTTGTCGGTAATAATATTGGTGGCTCGTTTTGTCGGTAATCGGCGGCCTCTACACCCCCCCCCCCCCTCCCCCACTGAAAAAGATCTAGCGACGCCCCTGATAACGACACAGATAATTTTTTGCAAGTACTACTGGTGAAGTACCGGACCACCGTCTTTGTGCATTGTGCGGCATCAAAGCATAATTCATACAACGTCTCACGACGAGACAGATCACTTTTCTCTAAATTCTAACTAATCAGAGGGCCTCTTTTTTCTCCATGAAGTGCCGGTGGACATTAATGCACCAAATGCGGTTCTCAAATTGCAAAATATCCCTACTCTTGGAAGGGGTAGGAGAAAGCAATTTTACGTCATATTACTCCAGGAAGTGCCTGAAAAATGCGTCTAATTTGGTTCTAAAATTGGAAATGCTTCTTACTCTGGGAGGGGGCCACAACCCCCTCCCACACCCACCCCCTGCTTGGTCGCTCCGCTCCCTCGCCGTTAAACCCTTGTTCTGTTGCTTCATCGTTTTACACGTATTTCACCCCATGCCATTTTGTGCCCCCCCCCCCCCGTTAAGAAATTCCTGGATCCGCCACTAATACCCATACCCCTTGAGCTTCGGGGGCTTTGCCCCTTGAACTCCACCGGAGCTCTGCCCCTAGACCCCACTTTGAGAAATATAATTCAGAGGGGCCTGCATGTTAGATTGGGATGATTCGGATTTTTTTTCAGCCCCCCCCCCCCCAAAAAAAAAAAAAAAAAAAAAAAAAAAACGTTTTTGCTCATTACGCCACTGTTGACAGGGAAAAGGCTGTCAGAGGCAACGAGAGCAACAGCTGACAGAGAAGGATGGCGTAAACTTGTGATGGCCACAGCAGCGCAGCTGAAGAAGAAAACTCTTAGAGAGGCTTTGTAAAGTGGTTACGGAGCAACTTGCAATATGCATTGCTCTAGAATTGGAATTTGGTTTACGGATCAAATTGAAGATAGATAAAGATGTATATAAAATAAAATATCTTGTATCTTGTATATGTACCTGACTGAAGGCTTACAGAAGATTATTATCTGATGAAATGGTTATGAAATAATTAAAATTTAAAATTTGAATTTTAGTCTAAATTGATAATGGAGATCAAATTTCATTTTTATTGGGATGTAAATTACACTGGAAGTGTACAGTTTTAGGTTGAAATTAATAGTGCTTCAAAGAGATTTGTATGTACTTTGAATTGTAATAAACAAATATGATTAATATATTTCAGATTGAGGATGGTGAGATCCTTGCAACTATCAGCAAACAGAATGGAATGGTTCATTTCCATGACAACCCAGAAAAATATGACAACCCTGCAGTACTCAGACACGTCGAACAACAGGTTAGTCAATTTTCCTCCACCTATCTGAAGAGAACATTTATAGCAGTAGCCTTAAAGGTAATACAAAGTTTTTGGAAATTTTGAAAATTGGGTGGATAGTGATTCTTTACAATTTCGATTCATTTGGATGCCCCTGTGGATGTATTATAAGCACTAGAAAATTTAGCCCCTAAAACTCTTCTGCTTTCGAGAAAAATTGCTCCGGTAACTCCCGGTAGTTGAGAATTATAATTTCCAAACGGGAATAGCTAATCGGTCGATCTTAGTCAAGAAACATTGTTTCATAGCTTAATTAATATCTTGACCTTGAGAGGGAGCTATACAACATGAAGAGTTGATTATTTACAATTTCATAACTTCAGACTCGATTTCAACGGCAACAACGATCACTGAATATTGTATGATCGCATCCGGGGATCTCATATGCTTCCAATATGTTCATTTGAACAAAATTCATGACCCAATACCAAAACTTTGTATTACCTTTAAAGTGGAGCAATTTCTTCATAAGATTTTTCTTTTTAATTTACAACAAATCCTGTCATTTTTGGCTTTCTTCACATCACTGGTATGTATCAATTGATGGAAGGATTGCTTTGTGCAACACAATGGCTTTGCAAAATACCTATCCCGGGTGTTGATTACCTCCATGGCAAGCCTTTTTAACATGGGTGTAGACTGGTCTTGTACTGGAAACAGTTAAATGATGTTGAAGCCTTTGGATAAGGCTATTAAGAACTATTATAAAATAGCTCTAGTATTTTAAGCATCGTGATTGGTCAAAACGCGTCACATAACATGCAAATTTTGTGTGCAGTCTGCACATACAGGCGCAACAAAAATTATCATTGCTTGCTCCAGCGCAGCGTACGCGTAGAGCAAGTAGAAAGGTCGTATCTTTTCATTTTCTAGAACCAAGTCTAACTCTCGTATACTATAAGTTAGATCTACACTTTTGTTTGTTTTGATTTTCTTGTGTCCTATTATATAAAACAAATTGGTTTCTTCAGATGTTGCGCACTGTGAACTCGACCAAGCGGCTCGTGCACAGAGGCAGCACCAATCTAAAGAAACCTCGTGTGCATGGATTTACCACTAACGCACGCTGGGCAGTGCATTATTTGTATACTAATAATAATAAGTCTTCATGAAGAGTTTTGATTCAAGTACATTTTGTATAAAATGTAAAAATTAATTTTGTTTGTGAAGAATTAGAAAGCATAATTGCGAGATATGTAAATTTCTATGTCTAGACAGCTCTAAAAATCATAAATTTTAAAAAGATCAGTAAACAAAAAGCAGTATACTTTCCTTTTGAATACTGTCACAACATAAACTCATAATTATTTCCCCTTTTTTATCTGTTATTGTTGAGTTTGAGTTAAAGTGGTTTTCCAAGTCCATGATAATGCACTTTTATATTGTTATGTTTTAATTTTTAATTACCATTTTTTCATAACAGATGCAGCATTGTATCAGTCTAGATGAGAAGCTGAAGAGCATGGATCAAGAGATAGCTGTTAAAGGCCCGGTCCCACTGCACTTACGGATGCAAAGAGGATGTAAAACGTAAAAAAATCTTGCCATCCGCTGGAAAACGCTATGCATCCGTTGGGTACTCATTGCATACGTGTTTCATACGCTCTATCCATCGAGCATCCGTCCACTGGGATTTCATCCGCGCAAAAAGTTTTGAGCTGCACAAAACTTTCAGAGCGGATGAACTTCCGCCGTGTACGATGTAAATCCGCGACAAATACGGGCAACAAACGTTCTATGTCCGTTACCACCCGTTAAACGTCCGCTGTATCCTCTCTGCATCATCTCGCAACTCACATCGGCTGCAGTTGAAAACGGAAAGAGGGAGGAAAGATATGGTACATGGAACGTCTATACATCGTTAGTAGCACGGAAATAGAAAGGATGTAAGCGTATGCATCTCGTATTTAAAGTATTCAAAGCTGTCATCTATTGTCATCCACTTCCATCCGCTTTTCCGATGAACATCCGTTTATAAACATCCCCGCTACATACTACCCACGTCCGTTATTTTCGCAAATCTTCGCAAATTTTGTCCATTTCTGGAGCGGATGAAAACGGATGGAGCCACACGCGAAATTTTGCTTGTCCGCTGTGTCCTTTATGCATACGTTTTGTGTCCATCGGCCAGTGGGACCGGGCCATAACCCACAATGGCCCGAATTCACAAAGCAAGGTTTGAGCTCAAACCTTCTTTTGTTTCGCCAAACCTCCTTTTGTTCTTTACAAACCAGGTTTGTAAAAAATGCGTAAAACGCGTCATATGACGTACGAAAACCAAGGTTTGTCGACAAACCTCCTTTGTGAATTCGGGCCAATATGTTCAATAGGTGAGATATCAAAAACTATTTCTTTTAATGAGAAATCCAGGGACGTCTTGTGTTGCATATGTTACCAAGTATCTTCGAAATCGATGCATGATTCACATCAAAAGTATCATTATCCTAGAGGTGATTCCTCTGATCCAAGCAATAGTAGGGCTGTCAGTGATGCCAGAAAGAGAGACACCAAAACATGTGCTGTGGTCAGTAAAATAAAAATAAAATACATTGGACTTGCCCCCATACACGTATAAGTGTTTATTATTCCACACTCTGTTCAACTACCCCAAAAACAAAAATCTTATGATACTTGCAGGGAAATACTAAGTAATCTTCTAAAAATGAAAGAAAGGGAAACTACAGAGAGAGCGATGATATTGCCACTGGTCATAGGCAGAGCACTCGTGATCCCAGTTGGGATATCCTAGTAGACCAAAAGACCATGAGACTGACAGCTCTGACGCCAGATATTGGTCTAGTGAGCGATTGGTCTCATAGGCTGTCAATCTTGTGAATATTTTGATAACTTCCAGAATTAGGCAGATGAGCTTGTCTGAGGACGGTATGATACATGGGATTTACCCGATCCTTGAAAGGGTACAAGTAGTCATTTTATTCTTTTACTCCACTTGTATATCTAGTAATTGTTCATGTACAGGCTTTCCACAAATCAGGGAAAGCACCAACTCTTTCATAGGCACTCAATTCTAAAGGTTGACCATGAAGCTTAAGCTCAAAACTGATGAGAGTGTCTATATTTTGTATTTTATGATATCACCTTTACTCCTCAAACCTTTTTTTTCCTTCATTCTTGTCTTCTACTCCTCTTGTATATCTTGTAATTTTTCACGTACATGCATTTCCACAAATCAGGGGAAACAACTAACTGTTTCATAAACACTACATTCTATAGGTTGACCATAAGACTTAGCCTCCACACTGATGAGAGTGTGATTAGTTTTCATTTCTCAAAATTACCAGGCTATAATTATCTCACTCATTTAAATGTCATTTAATGTCTGATGTCTTTGTTTCTTCCTCCCTCTACAGAGCATGGGAGTACGAGAAGACGACGAAGTGGGCGGAGTCTTTGGAGGGAAATAGGACACACTGTATAGCTGAATGTACATAATCATGGTGGATTCGTGAACTGCAGGAAACAGGAAAACAAAAGAATGACAACATCTATTTATATATTCCAATCCCCTTTTCAAAATTGTCATAATTCAACCCTACATGGTATTGTAATCTTCTTTTCTCCAAAAGTCCTTCCAACATTTTACTGTGCACAGAAGACAAAATTTCATTCATGCATTTCACGTAGTGTGTATTCCTGAAGAAGAAAAAAAAAACACATACACATGTAATGTAGTTGCTCACTGCAGTTACACAGAGCTGTATTAGGATCTTAGAGAGTTGACAATGGTTTGGCATGTTTATAAACACAGCTTCTTGAGTATCATGACAAAACTTGAACTTAAATGTCATATGAAGATGTATTTCTTCAAGGTGTGTAATATAAAAAGGTATCATAATGTGTAACTTGAATCCTTTGCAATCTTGTCGACTGTTATCATTCAATTCTTCCCCAAATCCTTCCTTCCATTTCTTCTTTTTTCCCTCTCTCCATACATTTTTAAAGCAGTGGTAATATACAGACCTGTATATGTTAATTAAAAAAAAAAAAAATTATAACAGCATATGATATTAAAGATACAATTCAATAAACATGTTTTTAGGACAGAAATTATGTACATGTGTATGCACAGATGTTAAAAAGTCTATGTAAATTGCTTGTCCAACCTTTATGATACTGCATTTGTCTAAAGGATTTATAACACAAATTATATCTCATATTGATTTCAGAAAATAAAATTCAAAAAGTGTGTCTGAATTACTATTGTTTTTTTAACAATAAATTTGCCACACATTGTATTGAATATAACAAGACAAAGCATATTAAAAAGAAACATTCAAGCCTAGGCCACTGCCTGTATACACAGGACAGTGAAGGGCCGAAAGTGATTGAGATGAAATCCCCAAGTCAGAAAGCATGAGCAAATTCACTATTTCCGTCATTGAGAATCAAATTGCGTACATCCTATTGTCATTTTAATATTCATGATTTGCCATTCAATTCCAGAACTTATTGGAACACATTATGTACATGTATTTTTTAAAGCTCTTGAGTGTTACTGACACAGTGCATTGTGAATGATATGGTTAACGATGTTGTATGTTTGGAGCCAGATGGGCATTGACTTATATAGATTTAAAGGGAGTTAAAGCCCCACTGTCCTACTTGTAGCTACTTGCTCCCTCTATATAGAAAACTTCCCCAATTGGTGCCTGTTGGTCCCCCATGATCCTCTATTTCTTATGTTATTTGAGAGCTGAGTCGATGAGATAGCCACCTGTCAGTGACCTCGCTGTGTGGTCTTATCCCTCCTAGCCACACAAGTGTTGATAAGCTTTAAAACTCTTCTGGTTCTAAACAGGTAATGTGCAGCACATATATCTTTCAATAAATTTATTTTGAGTTTCAGCTCCATAGTCAAGTTTCATGAAATTTGGTACTGATAACTATCGACAAGAGTTGAAGAGTTGGTAAGCTTTCAAAACCAATGCATTTGATGTATTTGTTGGGAATTTCTGAAACGTGAGGGGAAAGAAGAGAATATTCTGATTCAATTCAAGAAGCAAAGTGGGCAATGACAATAAAAAGGTGGGCAAATATTGTTAAAAGTTGAAAAATCCTGGTCCTTTCAAGAGAGGGAGAAACTTATTATTTGATACTTAATAAAGACTCTTATCAATAAATGACTGTTTGTAGGGAAATGTGAGCTTTATCTTCCTGTAGCCTCTTGTATTATGTCATTTGATATGTTAACCTTTAGCTTACAAGTATTTGAATGAGTCGCATCTTGTTTTCTGATTATTAAAGCTACTTTATTCAACTGCAATTATAACGTACAGATGATGAATATGAAGAAGGGAAAGGATTGAAGGATAATAAATATATGTCACTTTTGTGTGAACACATTTGTGTAAAAAAAAACTGGGTTATTGTTATATTTGATGTTGGATATGGATAATATGAGGATTGTGTAATTTAAAATCTGTCATCATTCTGTTGAAGTGGATCATGATATGATTTTATTGAGAGAGTATATTAATGAGAAAGAGAGATTTAGGGAAAGAGTATAGTGACTGAGAGAGAGAGAGAGAGAGAGAGAGAGAGAAGAATGGGGGTTTATATCTAGTTCATGTGTCTGTCTTTGTCATACTTTGAGTTTAGCTAAGAATATTTCTATTCTGAATTCGACCTTAAGTTTGTTATTGCCATAGTTATGATAGAAGTCGCCTACCAGCACCGTTAAATGAAAAGAATAACAAGTTGTGACCTAACGATATGGCGGATCCAGGCGATTATGGCTGAAGAGGAGGGAGGTTGCAAACTGGAATTTAGGAATTGTGATAAGCTCCTCTCTTAAAAATGAGTTATGACATTTTTCAGTAGGTATAGAGGGCACATGCCCCTCCTTGCTTCTTTCAGGATCCACTGCTGAACATCCTTCGATCAAACCCATTTTGACTTTCAACCAATCAGAATCAAGTGTTTGCCCTTGCGCGAAAAAGGCCACTGGCTTCGAAACAGAGACCAATAGCAACTGTCCAAGGTCAATGAAGGACGTGGCCTCTATCTCTTTCGGTTTAGGTTGCCTTTTTTCTCAAACCGCGAGAGTCTTTAAATCTGGCCCTAGGTACACTCCATCACCGTTTTGCTAAGGGAAGATATGTGAAACATTTTACTGCAAGTGACAGGTCCACCAGAAAGTTTTTTTAAGGGGTTGCCTCCACCAGCAAATTTGAAGAAATCTAGAATTGGACCGGGATCCTCCTTTTCCAGAGTTGCTAGTCAATCTAGGTGGCATGACGAGAAATAACCACAACCGGGATGCCGCAAGAGAAATCTAGTTAGATCATCAACAAAAATTGGAATAACGTTGATTTTGTGATAACTAATTTCAGAAACTGTTTGAATTTGTAATTTCTTGCTGGCTGGCGACATTTTAACAGCGAGGAATCCGAATATAATCGTATCAAATCTTTTATTTCAAAATTACATTTTTACTACACTTGTAATATTTATAAATGTGGTTTTAACAAAATCTGTGCAACGAGATGCCCGAATAGCCTCATATTCAAGTATCGAGGTCATAGCCGAATATATGATTTATTATTGATTCACATTCAGCGGCGAGGTACCAACATACATTACTTTATAGCTTTTCTGGTGTGTTAACTGCAAATATATTCTTATCATTTTAAAAAATTAACATGTATTCAAGCTTCTACAAAACTTTAACAGGAAAACTTTTTATAAACCCATGTGGACTTTCTCAAGCCAAGTGATTATTGATACAGTTTCTTACTGTCTGCTGACTTGAGATCACTGGAGCGAAGATAGATGACATCAAGTTCAAGTTCAAGTTCATTTATTCGAACCACACAAAACATGATATTATCTTTTACATGAAAAAAAGACTGGTAATAGTACATTAATTAGCATATATTGATTACATCATTAAATGAATGGTTTTAGGACCCCTGTAGAAGCTAAGCTTGTGAGCGAGATCCTACACTGTAAAATAATAATAGTCGAAATAACTCAATAAAATTGAGGAAAAGAATTGCCTTATTTTTATTAAGTAAATATTACCTACGGCATCTTAAGTAGAATTTACTTATTTTGCTGAATAAATTTTTACTCAGTTAAATCGAGTTACATTAACGTAAATAATTTAAGTATTGTAATAATTTTAGATAATTAAAAAAAAAACTATGATAGGATTACATACTGCACGATTTGGTACCCATCTAATTTAACAAGTAACATCCACTAATCATTCACTACTTCTATTTAAGATTAATCACTAATCACTAACACATACGCTTCAATTCGACACATATTGAAAGGCTCCAAATTTTATATATACTTGATCGTAGCATCTTAAAAGAAAAGTTGGTTGACAATTTCCTGAAATATCAAGTTTTGATTTGTTTTGAACTGGGTAAGAATTAAAAATTGTCTTGTCATTGCTTAGCCATGTTAAATGAATTAGTAAATGTTTTAAAGTCCTTAAATTTTCATTCAACCACAAAAAAGAATTGTTTTATTTAAAAAAGAGTTTAATTTGGTCTTAATGAATATTCATAAATTATGTAAATATTTCTATTACGCACTGCATCGGTCCTTACTTTAAAAAGATAAGAATACTCAACATAAATTGTTTGAGTAATACGTATAATTTCTGATTTTGAGTTAAAATTACTAAATTAATACAAGCTGAAATTACTTTAAGTTCTTATGTATTTGATTTTACTTAAATATTCCACGTATGTTCTACTAAATTGAAAGTTTGAGTTAGCAAGACTTAAATTTAGTGCGTAAGTGGCAAAACTAATGTTTTCAAGTAAATTCTACATGGAAAAAATACGTAAAAATTACCAATGAACAATTTTGTTTTACAGTGTACAGTCAACAAAATACATACATTAACGATATGGCAAGGTGAATATAAAGAATGTAAGGAAACTTTTATACAAAGGATGGAGATAAAAAACTAAACTACAGAATATAGAACACAAACAAAATATATATTCACATATATTCCAATACACACACACACACCCACACACACACACGTTCACCCCCGCACGCACACGCACACTCAATCTCTCTCTGTCTCTCTCCTCCCTGTGTATTTCTTTCTCTTTGCCTGTATGTGTTATTTTTCTTATTATCTTTCTTCCTTTGCCGTTTTATCATTCTCCTCCTCTTTCTTGTGCTCCTTCTTTTCAGAATTTTTCAGAATTGTGAGTTCATATAATTTATATCCTTAAATTAATACTCCAGTGAAAAATTGTTCACAGGATCCTGGCTATCATCTTTTAGTTCTAGCATCATCTCCTCTTGAAAGTATCTATTTATCTTTGGATTGAACTAAATTCTTTTACCTGCTCACAATCACTCCTCCCATATTGAAGAATATCTTTCTACATTTATTTTATGTTTTCTTAGAGGCATACAAGAATTTGGTTAAGGGGTTTTAGCTTGGTGAATTACATTCGAGAAAGGATCAGAATTATCCTATAATAATTGTTGGCAATATTACCCCTTTGCCCCCTTCCCTCTTATTTCTCATTTGTAATTGTGCATTTGCAGGGGTTTATTTTATATAATTCTTTGTACCGGTACATTATATTTTATGCTGTATACTGACATGCAGTCTAAGGGAGCTGCACCCATTACAAGCATAATATTCTGTTGGCTTCCTTTTCATTATCCGTGTTGCTGTAGTGATACAGTAGCAGTAGAAAAATGTCATTCAGGGTGTCGTTCACTATTCTCCTGTTAGCTATTTGGTGTTAAAATATCCAAAGTATATGGACATTAAGAAGGTAGCATTTTGCTCAACCTTGTATGAAATAGTGTTGGCAACTTCTTTATTCTACAAAACAAAACGAGCAGTGAAGAAAGTATTGTTGGCAATTTCTTTATTCTACAAAACAAAACAAGCTTTGAAGAAAGTATTTTCGGCAATTTCTTTATTCTACAAAACAAAACGAGCAATGAAGAAGTATTGTTGGCAATTCATTTATTCTACAAAAAAAACGAGCAATGAAGAAGTATTGTTGGCAATTTATTTATTCTACAATACCAAACAAGTATTGAAGAAAGTATTGTTGGCAATTCATTTATTCTACAAAACCAAACAAACATTGAAGAAAGTTTTGCTGGCAACTTCATTTATTCTACAAAACCAAACAAACATTGAAGAAAGTATTGTTGGCAATTCATTTATTCTACAAAACCAAACAAACATCTAAGAAAATATTGTTGGCAATTTATTTATTCTACAAAACCAAACAAACATTGAAGAAAGTATTGTTGGCAATTCATTTATTCTACAAAACAAAACGAGCAATGAAGAAGTATTGTTGGCAATATATTTATTCTACAATACCAAACAAACATTGAAGAAATTATTGTTGGCAATTCAATTATTCTACAAAACCAAACAAACATTGAAGAAAGTATTGTTGGCAATTTATTTATTCTACAAAACCAAACAAACATTGAAGAAAGTATTGCTGGCAATTCATTTATTCTACAAAACCAAACAAACATTGAAGAAAGTATTGTTGGCAATTCATTTATTCTACAAAACTAAACAAACATTGAAGAAACTATTGCTGGCAATTCATTTATTCTACAAAACAAAACAAACATTGATAAAAGTATTGCTGGCAACTTCTTTATTCTACAAAACAAAACAAGCATTGAAGAAAGTATCATAATCTCAGTCGTGAGCAATTCAGTTTTTTTTACATGTACTTGCTCAACTATATACAATGACACACTGCTGCTAGAAGCAACCATACAGGATGTGGTTAAACTTCCAGATCCATATTTTTGTAATAGTTTGTCGGTATGATGACGCATTCAAAAAGCCATAATAGAAAGAAAAATGGGGATGGATCAGAGGGGAAATATGATGGCATCTCTCTAATTCTCCCAAGGACATGAAATGAATAGCCTTTTATTAATAAAACTTATGGTAATATTTTCTCAAACACTTTGAATTCTATGACATGAAATCTAATTAGATTTAAAAAAATTGAAACAAAGAAATGGTAACACCAATGCACGTCTGATACCTAAATAAGCTACAGATGTCATGTTATCTTTTTTAGGCCTTATGCCTCCGCCACACGTGGTGAGTACCGGAGGCATTATGTTTTTATGTTGTCCATCCGTCCGTCCGTAATTATTCTTATGAACGTGATACCTTAAGAATAATTGAGTTAACATTGTTAAACTTATTTAGAGTATGTATGACCATGTAAAGATTTTAAAGGTTTTAGTTTTGAAGGTCATTGGTCACCTACATAGATTCATGTAATGTTGAGTACAGGTCGATATACAATATCTACACCTCCAAATTCAACATTTCTATCATATTAAAGAACATCATAAAAATACATAAAATGTCTGGGGGTAGTCGTACTAGAGGGTGGTTGCCCTAGGGGGTAGTGGACCTACAGAGTAGTTGTCCATGGGGTAGTTGACTGGGGGTGGATGTCCAGGGGTAGGTGTCCTAGAACCATATGAATGCAATGCAGAATTACAAATTCAATCTGGGCCTGTTGCCTTTGTGATATATTACATCACTTTGAAATTTCTGACTTTGTCGGTTCATAGTATAGTATTAATGACTGCTTTGAGAGAAATAGTTGTTTTTATACGCTCAAGGGAAGGTTAGAATTGTGCTATTGCCCGAGGCGTGCCGAGGGCAATAGCCCAATTGTAACCTTCCCGAGAGCGTATAAAAACAACTTTTTCTCGAATATTAAAGCAGTCATTAATACTTTCATATGCCGAAAACAAAAGAGTCAACTAATATCACCACCTTGGCCTTTCTCTAGTTTATCTGGACGGTTGTTTTTTTATGAGTGTATCTTTGAGAGTAGACTAGATCTAGATTCTAGTCTAAGCAAGATATTTTTACAATTTTGGGGGTGGGCCGGCCCTGTGGAGAATATGGAGAAGAATCTGTGCTTTCATATGACACCTCACTTATTGAGTATCACCTTCAGGATCACAACAGATTATAAAGGTTTGAATCTCGAATTGAAAAAAAAACTTGACCTTTTTTGCATGGTCGCGTAATGCACGTAGAATGCACGTAGACTGCATTGCGTACAATCTCTATGGGAATAATTTTAACACACAACATGCATCGGGTGCGCGATCGGACACCCTGACAACAAGATCTATTTTCGTATCTTTGAGAGTAGACTAGATCTAGATTCTAGTCTAAGCAAGATATTTTTACAATTTTGGGGGTGGACCGGGCCTGTGGGGAATATGGAGAAGAACCTGCGCTCTCATATGACACCTCACTTTAATATTGAGTATCACCTTCAGGATCACAACAGATTATAAAGGTTTGAATCTCGAATTGAAAAAAAAACTTGACCTTTTTTGCATGGTCGCGGAATGCACGTAGACTGCACGTAGACTGCATTGCGTACAATCTCGATGTGAATAATTTTAACACACAACATGCATCGGGTGCGCGATCAGACACCCTGACAACTATAGATCTATTTTCGTCTAGAGTCTCACATCTATGCTTTTTCAGCAACTAAACGAACATGTTTATGGATAATTTCATGTACCCTTTTGTTGTTCTTGCTGTCAGCGAGTCTTGCATTTGATAAGTTGAAATCTTGAGAGAGATTATTGAGCCATTTTTGTCTTGTTTGGAATTGTCTTGTCTTGTATGAAAATACCGACCAATTCTTCGCACACGTACGGTATCCTCGATCGCTCAAACCATTTTTTAACATGTAAACCTATGGGGTAACCATGGAGACTGACCTATTTTCCCAATAACCATGGTTATTGGGATTTTGAACTGTTTTAACCATGGTTACCGGGAATTTTACAGGAACAGTTAAAGTTTATGAATGCAATTTCGACCAATCAGATGGCTGGATTTCTTAAGTGAGGTATATAATTTGTTTCAATTGAACGCCGGAGCATGCAATATTTGCAGAATGATTAATTTATGTGTACACGCGTATTGGACATACGTTCATATGTTACATATAGTCTTTGATCCTGACCTGATCTAAATTTACATGTATATCTTGGAGATTTCTTTCTTGAATTTCTTGCTCTGAGCTCTGCAATCACAAGACTAACTAAACCAGCTACTAGCAGAATAGAACCAAGACACAGAACCACATATTTCCATGGCACTGAACCATTGAGTGAATTGATCTTGATAGTTGTTGCTATTGTGGATACTGGTTTTAAGAAAGTGAACGCAGTATCACTGGTCTCTATTAGATCCTGCGCTGATGTGGTTGGACCACACGGATCTATGATTGAGCTAAGATTGTTGTCATTGGCTAGGTCCCATTGAAAATCATTACAATCACACCTATCTATACTGTGGTCCCAGGGAGAAGTACAGCAGAACACCCGGTGTTTTTTATTTACATGTATGCTTTGCTTCAAATGTTTATGGGTTTCAGTAGGGGATGTAATTGGAGGCATCTTCTCTCCATTTTGATAGCAATCAATTTGACCTGATAGACTCCCAACTGGAGCCATACAATTCAGTGCTACCCAATTCACATTCGTGCTCTCTTCATTCAGTGTACATGATGCCTTCCCGGGCAGGAATTCAACATCCAATCCAATTCTTTTAAATGAACTTTCATATATACCATCCTCACTATAGGCAAAAAAAATGTATGTTCCTGAATCAGTTCTCATTACAGGGTTGATTCTTACATGCAGTGAACAATGATCATGTTCACTTTCATTCTTGAAAGTGAATCTGTGTACTTGTACAGATGGTAAAACGATAGATTCTGTATCTGCTAAAGTGTAAAAAGGCATTCTAATTCCGTACTGTAGTGTAACTCTTGTACTGTTACATGGATATGGGAAATCAAATTGTACGTCATCCCCTTCTATAACAGTTTTGAATTCATCTTCAGATTTACACACATTACACATGGCAATTGCAATAAAAATAAAAATGACTGGAAAATTCATTTTGACTTATTCCTTCTAAAGACTACAATAATATCAAATTTTGTACAGATTTTGAAAGGAAGATCAATCAATATAAATTCCTTAATAGGAAATTATGTACTTGCTGGCAAAGATGTGAACAACTATCCAGAACTTTATGTTCAGCAAGACGGTGGAAATCAGTCAGGTCCAATAAAAAGTATTGCCACTGTTTATTGACATTCAAACATATGTACGCTCCAATGCAACCTCCTTTCAGAATATATCTTCGTTGAGAAAGTTCCCCTTTTTTCAGCTTGACTGTATGTTCAAAGTTATACCATGAAATCTACTACGTTGTCTATGATACACTTTTCCATGTACATGTAGGGTGCTTTCACTGCTAGGAGGCACTGGCTTTGGCTGTATGCTCATGCACGTTTATCACAATGAAGTCCGGTTGACATGCCAACAATGTTTCTTAATGTGCAGTGTTCTTAGTTTCGTGTGAAATCACAGTTACTTGATGGAAAGATGAGGTGGATTTCTCTTAATTCACAGTTAAGTCCATCCGTACTTTGATTCTATGCTTCTGCTGGATTCTTGAGCCTCAAACCTATATAAGAATTTAGTAAAGAAGCATGTATAAGGAATTTCATACCATGATATAACATTTTAAGTCTATTTTGATTCATTATAAAGACTGATATTGTAATTACCGGTATGTAGAGGAAAACGGAGTAAATCTGTTAACACCATCATCTGTGCAGAAGATTTACACTTTTAGTTAGTTCACAATCATGAATACCACTGATTGTTATAACATAATAATAAATGTCAATTATTGGTTCGCAATGCATTCCCTGGCTATTCAATAAGATATTTTGGTATACATTTCCCTCCTTTCGTTGGAGAGTGACTCCTCATGCCTTTACTCAATTTACATGGCGTTACTAATTGACACTCAGTACATGCGTATCCACTATTAAATATAGGATTAAATTATTTTTCTTTTGGAAACAGAAAAAGAGATAATTTTATGTAAAATCTAATTTCAATAATAAGTCTTTACGAATCAACATATGGAATATTTTATAAAGAACATACTGTTAATTAAGGTGCATTCATGCAGTATCATGGGCATCGATATAGCCTGTGTAAAGGCATGAGGGCAACAGTATCTATCAGACAACATGTGAAAAAATAATATCCAAAGGAACTGATATACTGTAGTGGGCTAACAATGTTCCTCAGTTCTTAACTCATGTAATCATTTGCCAGTTTTCTTCATAGCGAGTTTGGTAACTGTTCAGTATTAAACAGGGCAATGTATGACACTATAATCGTTCTGTGCAGGATTTAAAAAAATTAAATTAAAAAAAGACATATGGAGGTACATTTATGATAATTCTTTTAACTTAAATCTGTATTTATATTAAGTAAATGGGCGTGATAACTGATAGGAATAAGTATTACAAAAACATACCTGTATACTTCAAACGTTGCCAAACTGCCATCCAAATAATTCATTTTATGTCCTCCAAACTTGTAGAAGACTACATGTATTACGGTGCAATCATGTGAAGCGGTTGATGCCAGGAATGTGTATTGCAGAGGGAGTCAGCACACGTAGGAGTGTCATGTTGACTCTGTATAAAAGTTGATTGCTTGATAAGACATTAGAATATTGAAATGCCGGTACACAAACAATATATTGAGTTTATTGGCAGTTCAGGTACTGTACATGCGTGTACCTTGTACCCTTTTTTCCACAGCTACTGAGCCAGCTGTACCAAGAGATTGCCAACTCTTACTCAACCAACAACCCATCTGATGTGAGCAGTGTTCTAGAAAAACATTCTGGCCAGCTCAATAGAGTAAGTAACATTCCTCTATCCAGGCGCAGATCCAGGATTTCTTAGGGGGGAGGCCCAAATTTGAAATCAATTTGAAAATCGTGCCGGCCGATATTTCGCTCAGTGGGGGGGGGGGGGGGGGGGGGGGGGGGTGGGAGAGGGGGGGGGGGATAGTGGGCACTACTCTTGTTTTCTTTTTTGGCCCAGGAAAATTCAAAATCGTGCCGGCCGATATGATACCCCCCCCCCCCTCCCCTTGACCAACAAAGAAGGTCAATTTTTTATCTTTATTTTTTCTTCTTCTTGTCCGTCTTTTTTTTTTTGGGGGGGGGTGCGCTTGCCTCTCTCAATGCATGTGCTGTCTTTACGTGTTGTGGTCTTAACAGATACAACTATTTACAACAGATCTTCCTGTAATTGATTTACAACAGATCTTCCTGTAATTGACATTTCCAAACAAAAATTAGTATTTTGAATCAAGAACATCATAGACATATTAAGGAAAGTCTAAAAATTAACGATATGATATACATATATATTATTTCTAAGAGGTACTTTTACAACATTTTGGTTTCCTATCAATCATTCATCAAATTGATGAAATATTGAATATTATATAAAGCTAGTTGCGGAAAAACATAGAAGGTCATCTGTTCATTCCGTAAAATAGCTATTTGAAATGCAATATTTTGTATAAATATGATGAATGGTTGATATAAGAGACTTGACTGTTGGGAAATTACATCACATTAGTTTTATATATGTTATGCATGTATCATTAATTTGTACATCTTTATTAAAATGTAAATATTCTATTTTTGTAAGTGAAAATACTCTAAAAATATCATTCTGTTATGTCTGGATATTGTTTAGATATAGGTTTCACATCACATTAGGCTTAATATGACTTATAATCAAACATTTTATATCTTGCTACTTATAAGTATCGGCTTGCATGGTGATGTAGATATACAGTAGGCTTGCGTAGAATCCACGCAGACTGATTATATCTTCACTACAGACCCTTCACCTAGGAAGCGCGCTTCGCGTGCTCACTACCGCCCCCTAAAATAAAATCCTGGCTATGCGCTTGTACCCTAGGTATAGAGCAAATGTACATAAGTTGCTTCAGTAAACAGTCTCAAAACTCGATAAGTAAACAATCCCAAAACTCGATAAGTAAACATAATGTTTAAAAGTAGACTCCGTAAACAGTATAAAAACAGACCTTTGATATCTTTATTTTTTGTATCGATAACAAGTTGCAGACTGCACGAAACTGGTTTGGCCTGGATGCATATTAGAGCCAGAAGGGTGTTAACTCATATGCTTTTACTGTCGTAAAATTGCCCTTCGTGCTCTGAACAGATGATATTGTCCCATCATGTGCCCTGCTAAAGGGTGGAAATGGATGTCTACTAGCATAATTATGTGCATTTCTAGGTATATTAATTTTTGTCTCGCCTGCATAGCAAAGAGCGAGACATAGGCGCGGCTTTCCGGTGACGGCGGCGCGCCGCGGCGGTGGTGGCGGCAGCGACGGCGTCAACATCAAAAACTTATCCTGAGGTTTTGTTTTTGATATTTTAGTATAATTTTGAAAGTATAAGTTCTTCTTCAATGAAACTTAGACCAAAGGGTAATCAAGTATTTCCAATCATGTGAGTAGAATTTTAGGTCACAAAGTCAAGGTCATTTCAGGTCAACAGACTTGGACTATGTTGTGGCATCATCATCGAAAACTTAACCTCAGGTTAAGTTTTTAGCTCATCCGGCCCGAAGGGCCCGATGAGCTTATGCCACGGCGTGGCGTCCGTCGTCCGTCCGTCCATCCACAGTTTTCAAAAATGCTTCTTCTTCGTTATTTTTCAACCGATTTTGATTCTGATTGTTTCATATTATAGGGCTAGGAGGGGGATTTAAAACTTCTACACAGAAGCGTGAAATTCATTATCTATGCTAATTTATGGAAATTTATTCGGGAAAAAAAATGCTTCTTCTCCTTCTTTTTTCGACCGATTTTGATTTGGTTTGCTTTATCGGGTAGAGCTAAATTTGGAACACTAAACTTCTACAAAGAATTTTGATATTTTGCTCCATTGATTAATTATGGTAATTTATGCAAATTTATTCCAAAAATAATTTTAAAATCACAAAAAACTGCTTCTTTTCCTTCATATTTCGACCGATTTTGATTTGGTTTGCCTTATATCGTAGAGCTAACTTTGGTACACTAAACTTCTACACATAATTCTGAAATTGTTCTCCATTAATTAATTATGGTAATTTATGCAAATTTATTCCAAAAATAACAAAAAATGCTTCTTCTCCCTCATTTCTTGACCGATTTTGATTTGGTTTGCTTTATCTGGTAGAGGTAAAATTGGTTTACTAAAATTCTACACAGAATTTTGAGATTTCGCTCCATTGATTAATTATTATTCAAATTTATTCCAAAAATAACAAAAAATGCTTCTTCTCTTTCATTTCATTTTAAAGTTTTGTGCAAAATATAAGGATGATTATTTGCAAATTTGATCCCTCACAGAAAACACATAATTTGTGGAATAAAAAGAGGAGAAAAGAGAGGTTGAAAATTAATGTTTAGAACGCATTTTGTTTTCAGCAAAGCACTACTCCCGGGCGCTACTAGCGCAAGACCAGGATAGGCCTAGGCATGGCAATTACACACTACATACCCCCCCCCCCCTTGCACACACACTTTAGATAGGTAGAACTATGGTAGTAGGGTCCATGGTAAAACAATGCTCACAGTTATTGTTCATGCTGGTGGCCCAATCTGGCAAAAATATAACAATTTTGTTTTTATTCATCAGTATTATGCATGCATTGTTTTCATTCTCTTGTAACCTCCTAATTCTTCAATTTGTTTAAATATTTGAACAATTTTCTCATATTAACTCGTTTTTGTCCCTTACAAAATCGTTATTTTGCAATATTTTTCCGTTGACAATTAACTGACTATTTAAACCTCTTTCCTTTTCTTATCATAATAAAAGGTGAGTATGTTTACATTTATCTATTACTAAGTTCTAGTCCTGCTTGTCATAAAACTTTATATTTTTCAACCAATTTTCATTCGATTTCCTTTAGTTTCTATTTAATCTTGTACAGCTAAATAAAATTATGTCCCTTCCAGGGCATCAAATTTTTATTTTTTGACCAGTTCAAAAGTGTACCACATAAAATTTACGATATTTGTTGTTGCGAGATGCGGATGAGCGCTACGTCATTGACGTTCTGGTTGAATTTTTAATATGATTTTTGAAAGTATAAGTTCTTATTCAAGGAAACTTAAACTAAAGGATTATCAATTATCCCCAATCATGTGAGTAGAATTTGAGGTCACTAAGTTAAGGTCAAAGGTCATTTCAGGTTACCAAACTTAAGTCTATGTTGTGGCATCAACATCAAAACTTAACAAAAGATTACGATTTTGAATTTTGATCATAATTTTGAAAGTATACATTCCTATTCCATGAAACTTGAACATTATCAAGTATCACCAATCACCTGATTAGTCAAGGTCAAACGTAATTTAAGGTCTGCAAACTTAGACTTTGTTGGGGTATCAACATCAAGATTTTGAATTTTATATAGGTCAGTAGACTTGGAATATGTTTTCACAGCTTAATATGAAAATTAATAAATCAATTTTTATTATTTGTTCATATTCCAATTCCATTTAAGTTGTCAATCTTGTTACAAATTATAGTAAATATTTGTTCTGATGATTCTTAGCCAATATTCACTCTAAAATGCTGATTATATTCAGAGGTTTTCATTTTTTATTTATTTATTTATTTATTTATTTATTTATTTATTTATTTATTTATTTATTTTATTTTTTATTTTTTCTTTTTTTTTTTGGGGGGGGGGGGGGTGCCTGCCTATAAATAATGTTCGAATCTCAATTTTTCATGATATCGAATTGCGGAATGCAGGCGAGACCGCCGAGAGCGTTTCCCTTGTTAAGCTTTCAGTTTTGTTTAATTACATGAACACAATTTATTTGTATTTGTATATCCCCTAATTTGTCATTAATGCAAGGTAATGATTTATCTACATGTATAATACGTCTTTATTTTCCCAAAAAACTTGTGTTTGCTGCCAAAAGGAAGCAGGCACAATATGTATCCATATCATTGACCTTATTTCTTATTAGTTCAGTAATACAATGTCGATCTCCTTATCTTCCTCCTCACAGGACCAGAACATGGGCCTCGGTAAGCAAGTGGTGTCATCACTATACCGAAAGAATATCCAGCGACTTACAAAAGTAAGCATTGACTTTGTACCTTCTTTTCAGTTTTTGATTTGACTAGATCGGTGGATTTCTGGAATGTTTATTTGTTTTGTTTTTTATTTTATCATTCACTGATTTATTGACCAGCATCTTGAAAGGAAAAGTGGATTTATTGGACAGCTTTTAAAAAGCCTGGGTGCATTGAGTAAGCTTACATCTGCTCACTCTTTTGTCAAATGACAAAGCAGCGAAAATTGAAGAAAAGGAGGAATACAAAAAAGTGCGAGAAAGAAATGAAAAGGGGGAAGGCAACATAAAAAGAAGATGATACACCCCCACCCACTCACACACACAAACACACTCTCTCTATTTTCCCTCATTGGATGGCCTTGTTCATCCAGAAGGCACTCCAATCTCCCCCACCCCCTTTCAATTCTAACACTTCCCATGCCAAGTCTTTGGGAGATGAGTGTTGCAATATTAAACCTGATTTACAGTGCAGTCAGGCACTATTAATCCAAAATTTTACCACAAAATAATTTTTAAAATATCTCTTGTGCAGTTGATCAATATTGGGAAAATAGCAATTCTTTTAAAATTTATTTTGTAAGTGTAGTAGATGGTCTAAACTGCCTAGATTCAATACAAATAATTTTGGAATTATGAAAACTTGCCCTCTTTAATTTTGAGATTACACGTCACTAAACATTCTCAACCATGACCAATGAAAAAAAAGATTTCTATTTTCAGCAATTGTCTAACAATGTCTTATTCATGTACATGTATACATGATAGATATTTATGAACTTTGGAGCCATAAAGATTCTAAGGCGCGGAATGCAGTTGAGTTAAATTGCCACACAAGAGGGCGACATACTAGTGAAGTAGATGTGTAGATGGAGTTGTAGAGTAGGGGATGTTCATTGTCAGTACTGATCTTTCTCTTCAGACCTTCCTAACATTATCTCTGAATGACATCGCCAGGAGAGTTCATCTACATGCACCGCAAGAGGCTGAGCAGTATGTCAGAAATATGGTAGGAAAACCAGAGTGATGAAATGAAAATGGGGCCTACGAGGGAAATTTGCCCCTCGAGAAAATTTGATTTGCAGGACTATACAACTGTATTCAATACCAATCAACAAAAGTCTTTAAGTTTCTCATTTATTTTCTCTTCTCATTTTGATTTTGATGACTAAATATTTTTGAGAGGTTTTGTTGAGTGGTTACAAAGCAACTTACAATGATATGCATTGCTCTAGAATTGGAATTTGGTCCAGGGATCGAAATGAAGATAGATAAAGATGTACATGTACCTGACTAAAGACGTACAGTGGATGATCATTTGATGAAAATGGATTTGAAACAATCAGAGCTAGAATTTGAATTTCAGTTTAAACTGATAATTGGGATGGAATTGGATGTTAGATTGAAGTGTAAATTTACAGCGGTAGTGTAATTTTTTGGGTTGAAATTAATGGTGCTACAAAGAGATATGTTTGTACTTTGAATTGTAATAAACAAATACGATTAATATATTTCAGATTGAAGATGGTGAGATTCATGCAACTATCAGCAAACAGAATGGAATGGTCCATTTCCATGACAACCCAGAAAAATATGACAACCCTGCAGTACTCAGACATGTTGAACAACAGGTTAGTCAAGTTTTCTCTACCTATCTGAAACAAAAAATTATAGCCGTAGCCCTCAAGCGGAGCAGTTACTTCATAAGATTTTTCTCTTTAATTTAGAACAAATACTGTGATTTGTTTGCTTCCTTTGCATCACTGATATGTATGGTTTTGAAAAATACCAATTTTGGGTGTTATTTACCCCCATGGCAACCCTTTTTAACATGGGTATAGATGGGTTTTATACTTGAAACAGTTAAATGATGTTGAAGCCTTTGGTATATCCCATGATGAACTCAAGGTGCCTGGCACAGGAAGGTTATTTGTATGGTATTTAAAATATAAAGACTTAAAGGTCTGCAGGCATTTTCTTATTTCTTTTACAAGGATAAGGCTATTAATACTAATAAGTTTGCATGAAGAGTGTTGATTCAAGGACATTTTGTATAAAATGTAAAAATGAACTTTATTTGTGAAGAATTACATCATGTAACTGCGAGAGATGTAAATTTCTGTGTCTAGACAGCTCTTAAAATTGTAAATTTTCAACAGATCAGTTAAGAAAAAAACAGTTTATTTCATTTTAATTACTGTCACAACATAAACTCATATTATTTCCCCTTTTTCATCTGAGCAATGAGGGAGTTTGAGTTAAAGTGGTTTTCCAAATCCATGATAATGCATTTAAACTCTGTCATGTTTTGATTTCAAATTATCAATTTTGAATCACAGATGCAGCATTGTATCAGTCTAGATGAGAAGCTCAAGAGCATGGATCAAGAAATAGCTGTTAATCCACAGTATGTTCAAAAGGTGAGATTAAAAACAACTATATACTTTTATGGGAAGTTCAAGGAATTTGGTCTTGTTGTGTTGCATAAGTTATCCAGGATATCTATGCATGATTCACATCAAAAGTATCATTATACTTGGGATGTTTTTCCGCTGATCCAAGGAATAGTAGGGCTGTCAATGATGCAAGAAAGAGAGATACTAAAACATTTGCTTTGGTCGGTAATGTAAGAAATAAATTACTGTTCACATGCCCCCCCCCCCCCCCACCCCACCCCCCCATACAAGTTTGGGTCTTTATTATTCCACACTCTGTTCAACTACCAAAAACAAAATTCATATGATACTTGCAGGGAAATACTAAGGAATCTTTTACAAATGAAAGAAAGGATAAACTACAGAGAGCGACGATATTACTGCTGATAATAGGCATAGCACTTGTGATCCCAGTTGGGACATCCTATTATACCAAAAGGCCTTGCGACTGACATTTTGCAAGATGTTGGTCTAATAGGGTGTCAGTCTTGTGAATCCTTTGATAGCTTTCAGAAAACAAACGAGCTGATCTGATAGGCTATATGATAGTGGGATGTAGCCAATCCTTGAAAGGGTACAAATAGTCATTAAGAGGGAAGGGGGGATGATGGATAAACGTTAAACAATAGAACACCTGGGGCCTAGGTGTCGATTCATTCTTGTCTTTTACTCCACTTGTATATCTAGTAAATTTTCATGTACAGGCATTTCCACATAAGCACTAAATTTTAGAGGGGGGACCATGAAGCTTAGAATCCAAATTAATGACAGTGTCAATATTTTACATTCCTCAAAATTTCCATGCTATAATTATCTCATTCATTTTTATTTCCATTAATGTCTGATGTCTTTCTTTCTTCTGCCCTCTGCAGAGCATGGGAGTACGAGAAGACGATGAAGTGGGCGGAGTCTTTGGAGCCGAGGGAAATAGGACACACTGTATAGCTGAATGTACATAATCATGGTTGATTTGTGACTGCAGGAAACAGGAAAAAAGAAGACAACATCTATTTATATATTCCAGTCCCCTTTTTCAAAACTATCAAAATTCGACCCTACATGATATTGTTATCTTCTTTTTCTCCAAAAATAACAAGTCCTTTAACATTTTACTGTACAGAGAAGACAAAATTGCATTCATGAATTTAATGTATAGTGTGTATTCCTGAAGAAAAAACCCACATACACATGTATTGTAGTTGTTCACTGCAGTAACATGGAGCTTATTTTAGAATCTTAGAGACTTGCCAATGGTTTGGCATGTTTATAAACACAGCTTCTTGAGTATCATGACAAAACTTAGGCTTAAATGTCATATGAAGATGTATTTCTTCAAGGTGCATATCAGAAATAGGTAACATAAAGTGTAACCTGAATCCTTTCCAATTCCTTCTATTTCTTCCCTCTCTTCTCCATACATTTTTGAAAGCAGTGGTACTATGGGTACACATGCCAGACTTTTTTTCCATACAGACCTGTACATGTAAATGAATTTCAATTCACTGTAAATTTTAAAAACAACAAAATTACAGCATATCATATTAAGGTACGATTTTTTTTTTTTTTTTGGGGGGGGGGGATAAGGATTTATTTTCATCAGCTGATCATCAGAAATGAGCTCTTATGTTGATTTCTGAGAATAAGAATTCACAAAATTTATCTGAATGAAAAACTGATGGCTCTTTACGAATTATTGAATAAATTAAAAATACTTACACATGTCCAGAAATTGTTATTATTTGTATTTGTCACATACTGGACATGTATTGAATGTAACAAGAAAAAGCCTGAAAAGGGGAAACATTCAAGCCGAGCCTACTGCCTAGATACACAGGAAAGTACAAGGTGGAAAGTGATTGAGATGAAATCCACAAGTCAGAAAGCATGGGCTAGTTTGCTATCTCCGTCACTGAGAATCAATTGTGCACATTCAATTGTCATTTTATTGTTCATGATTTGCTATTCAATTCCAGAACTTATTGGAACACATATGTACTTGTATTTGTAAAGCTCTTTTGAGTGTTACTGACAAGGTGCATTATGCATATTTGGAGCCAAAAGGGCATTAACTTATATATTTTTAATCGAGTTAACAGTCTTCTGGATCTCAACAGGCAATATGCAGGACGTATATTTTTCCATCAATTTATTTTGATTTTCAGCTCCATAGTCAAGTTTCATGAAATTTGGTACTGATAAGTAGCGGCAAGAGTTGAACAGTTGGTAAGCTATTGGAATGCATTTGATGTATCTGTAGGAAAATGTGTGGAGAAAGAAGAGAATATACTGATTCAGTTCAAGAAGTAAATTGGGTGCTGAAAATAAATAGGTGGGCAAATATCGTTAAAAGTTGAAAAATCCAAGGTCCTTTCAAGAGAGGGAAAAACTTATTATATATGATACTTATTAAAGTCTCTAATCAGTAGATACCTGTTTGTAGGGAAATGTGAACGTTATCTTCCTGTAGCCTCTTTTATTATGTCCTTTGGTATGTTAACCTTCAGTTTACAAGTATTTGAGTCTCATCTTGTTTCCTGATTATTAAAGCTACTTTATTCAACTGCAATTATAATGTACAGATGATGAATATGAAGAAGGGAAAGGATTCAAGGATAATAAATTTATGTCACTTTTGTGTGAACACATTTGTGTAAAAAAAACTGGGTCATTGTTTTATTTGATATTCGATATGGATAAATGAGAAGATTGTGTAATTTAAAATCTTTCATCATTCTGTTGAAGTGGATCATGATATGCTTTTTTTTTGAGAGAGAGAGACAATGAATGGTAAAGAGAGATAGGAAAGAGTATAGTGACTGAGGGAGAGAGAGAGAGAGAGAGAAAGAGAGATGAAGAGAGAGGGAATAGGGGTTATCTGGTTCATGTGTCTGTTGTCATACTATTGGTTCTTTAGCTATTTATTGTTGAAATATCACAAGTACATAATCGACCTTAGGAAGGAGGTTTTCTTCATTATACAAAACAGAACAAGCATTAAAGAAAGTAATGTAGGTAATTGCTGAACATGTATTTTGAAAAAATAGAACAAATAGTGCATTATAGTGGAGTATCGTTTGTTTTTGCTGTGCCCCCTACCTTGTCGGCATGGCTCGAAAGACAAGGAAATGTCTTGCCAATTAAAGTGGGGCTTCCGATAAATAGATGCCTTGTATGCCTCATGATATCGTTATACATAGAATGTTGTATGAGTAGGCCCTCTGTTGATAATTTAAAGGGCAATCTGACCCTTGTAATGAATTCATTTGTATGAAAGCAGAATAATAAGAGGAGAAGAATGACAGAAGATTGAAATAAATCTTGGAGAGAAATGGCACAGACCATCAACAGATACGTTTTCATGTTCATATACAAAACAACAAATTGTAAACGTAATATTAAAAAATGAACAAGCAGTCATCAGGACATTGGAAGCAAAAATCCTTTATTCAGCATTTGTACGACATGTGGTAAACACCCCAGATGCTTACGTTTTCTTTAAAAAATTGTAAAATGATAAATTAAAAAGTCCATAAGAGAAAAACAAAAAAACTGTGGATGAGAGGGGAAATGGTAGTATCTCTCCATTTTCCACAGGCACATATACAAATAGAAGAAGAACAGTTTTGAAAATAGATTTATGTCCAAACGTATGGTGCATAATTTTATTAAAAATGAAGACCAATTAAATGATTTCTAGATAATAAAAAAAATAATAATATTCATTTGTAAAGCGCAATAACTATGTGGATATATTCTATTGCGCTGCAAGAGCTTGTAAATGCTGTGCTATACATACTATATGAACAAGTGAGTTTTCAGTTTTGATTTAAAATTATCTAGTGATGGGGCTTTCCTTATTTCTAGTGGTAATTTATTCCATAATCTAGGGGCAGCACAGAGAAATGACCGGTCCCCGAGGGTTACTTTGGTTTTATATGGGGGTATTTGCAACATAAATGTGTCTTGTGTACTACGAAGGTTACGACCATGAGTTTGAGACTTGATATGCAACAATTCAGTAACGTAACTAGGAGTTTGACCATTTAGAGCTTTGTAGACTATCAATAATATTTTAAATGTAATTCTCTGGCGAATTGGCAACCAGTGTAGTTCCTTTAGAAGTGGGGTTATTCGAGAGAATTTTGGGAGGCTGCAAATTAGTCGTGCACATGTATTTTGGACCCGCTGCAACTTGGAAATCTGTGAGTCTGGCAATCCATACAATAAACTATTACAGTAATCTAGTTTACTAGTAACACATGCATGCATGATAGTTTTCATGCTGTCCTGATCAAAGTATTTTCGAATGCGTCTCAAATTATATATCATGAAATAGGCCGATTTGCATATTTTAGTGATATGTGAATCCATATTCAGGTGGGTGAAACCAGAGGAGATGTAAAACCACTGCTTGTGTGACAACTTAAATTAGTAATTAGTAATTTTGAATTAGATATTTAGAAGAAGCGACAGATATCATTTTATAACAACTGCCCGAAAAAATATTAGCAGTGATGTCTTAAAACTTTGAATACATTTGAATTCTAAAACATTGTCAAAGCTAAAAACAACTGTTACATTTCTTATACAAGAACATAATGAAAGAAACCTCTGTTGGAAATTTGTTTGGTTAAAAAGAAACCGTCAATAGATTTTTCAAATTTCTAAACTTATGGTACTGACATACTTTTCAAAAACTTTGAATTCTATTAAACATGAAGACATATTACATAACTTCTAAATGAAGGCAAAGAAACTGTAACATCAATGCATGTCAGAAAAACTTAATATTTGTAACATTGAATTAAAAGATATTTTAAAAAGCTACGGATATCATTTCATAACAAAAGCCCCCCCCCCCAAAAAAAAAAAAAAATAAAAATAAAAAAAAAAAATAATAATAATAATAATAATAATAATAATACAAATTAAAAAAAAAAAATATATAAGCAATGATATCTTAAAACTTTCAATACATTTTAATTCTAAAACATTGTCAAAACTGAAAAACAACTGTTACATTTCTTATAAAAAAAACATAAAGGAAGAAACCTCTCTGGAAAATTGTATTTGTTTTGGGTTAAAAATGCCTCTTTTAAGCAGTGTGAAGCGACGTTTATCAGATGCATATAACATGCCAAAGAAAAGTTTGATGTACATGTACCTTTCCCCAGCGAAGCAACTGGTGCTCCCGTATATGCAGTTCCCGATTACACGGTTTGTTATGTACCAATTTTACAAATTAGATCAAACAATCAAAGTATATCTATATACAACAAATAATACTCAAAAAATGACCAACAATACTAAATAACACAAACAAACATTTCAATAGAGAAGTGTTATTTAAAACTGCATGCATGCTTTTGATAAAACTCATATAATATTTACATTTATACACAATTTATATATATAGATGTTGTACCATACCCTTCAAGGATCGTTGGTAATGGCATTGTGCTGTACAAAATAGCACAATAAAAAATGTATATAGATAAAGTACTGCTAGTAATTGCTTGTAGATACCTCAGTCTCACTGTCAAACTGACACTAAACTGATTCAAAAGTTAGCATTCAGCATTTAAAAAAAAATACATATTCACTTTATCATTATAGTGTCTCATATCTATCTTGTAAGTGTGATTGTGGTATTGTGGACAAAAAGAAGAAAACATTGGAATTTAGAAAAATTATTTCAACTGCTTACTTCCAAAAACTAGCCTAATATCGAATTTGTTTATACAAACTGATTTGACATTTTGAAGACGATTGGCCTCTTACAAATATACACCTACAGTTAGGTACAAGTCATGCACTTTAATTTTTCAAAAGAAACTGTCAATAACTTTTTCAATTTTCAAACTTACAAATTTTTCAAAAACTTTGAATTATATTAAACATGAAGACTAATTAAATAATTTCTAAACGAAAGCAAAGAAATTGTAACACCAATACATGTCTGAAAACTCTATATCAGTAAATTTGAATTAAAGGGCCTCTCAGTCTAACCCAACTAACATAGCCTTTTAAAACATGAGTACACCTCTACTTATTAATATTCCAGCCTCTTACTTTTCAGAAAATCTTGGTATTCACCAACAAATGATAATAAACATCCATTTTCATAGTTCTCACGCTTGCTGGGCTACGCCCCTCGAAAAAAAGGTAATACGGTCACGTGGCCTTGATGACGCATTTGGCGTCATTGCGGGCATGTCCGATTTGCCCTACAACTAAGGATCTTACAATCTCATTGTAATTGATAAATGAAACGTACTGGGATTATCAAGTGCATTTATTTTTCGGATAAATGTCTTTTTTTCCCCAATTATTATCTCGGTTGGCCTTTTTAAAGACACGTAATGCCTAAATCACCCTCCTTTTCAAAGGAGAGGCTCCTGCAGTGACGTCATAAACAGTTGCGCAATACAGGTCCGAAACTGGTCTTTTTTCTGGGCGTTCTGAGTCGTCATTGAAAAGCTAGATTCCAGAATTATTGATGATTTCAGAGAAAAATCATTTTCATGTTTGGAAAATCCGTCAAAAATTATTCTACATGTCTTTTTTTTTTTTTTTTTTAGTGAGCACTATTTTTTTTTTTTTTTTTTTTTTGGGGGGGGGGGGGGGGGGGGGGGCGGGGGGCCTCGAAAATTCGAAAAATCGCACCCCCCTTGAGCGCAAGGGGAGGGGGCCCATCTTTAAAAAAAAAGGTTGTTCCCCCCCCCCCCCCCCCCCCCCCCCCCCCCCCTGGATCCGCCACTGGTGACACCCAACGCTTTGTTATAATGTGCACGAGTGTTTATAACAACGGTTACCATTTTTGCATCGTATAACACATACAAAAGTGAATTAATCTGTACACATCTCTTCGATCCCTGCGTGTACCTATTATTTGGATTTGCTTAGCTAAGAATATCAGACACGAAGGCAACCTGAATGTAATCGAGAGGGCCTGACTCCAACAGAACGAGGTTGATATAGCAAATACTTTAAATGTTATATATATTATTACATCTAAAATATTGCATGCATTTCATTATTTGTCCTTATAACATATATATATATATATATTATATATATTCACTTCCGAAGTTATAATTTGTCTCGTGCCATAACATCACTCTTGAAATTCAGAATATGTCGGTTTATACATTGTTTATACTGATATTGAACGCTGTAGCATGCAGTGGTTTTTATGTGGATTAGTATAAGGTTCATACAATTTATTTAAAGTTTGATCCCGACTTTTTGTCAATTTACGTGTACGTGTCTTAGCAGCTTTTCTTCTTGTCTTTTGTTTGTATCTGAGCATAAATAAAATCACAGGAATTAGTAAAACAATTATGAGGATAGAGCTAATGATCGAAACAGCATATTTCCATATCACTGTAACATTAGAATAATTGATCTTCAAAATCGTTCCATCTGTGGATACTGATGTTGCATTTGAGGGAATGAAGACAATCTCACTGGTCTGTGTTAGATCCAGCATTGGTATGGTTGGACCACATGGATCTATGACTGAGCTCAGGATTTTGTCATTGGCTAGGTCCCATTGAAAATCATTACAATCACACAAATCTTTAGTGTACTCCCAGGTAGAAGTACAACAAAACACCGGGTGCTCTCTCTTTACATGTATGCTTTGCTTCAGATGTTTGTAGGTTTCAATAGGTTCTGAAATTGGAGGCATCTTCTCTCCATTTTGAAAACAATCAATTTGACCTGACAAACTCCCAACTAAAGCCATGCAATTCAGTTCTACCCAATCCCCAACCATGTACTCTTTATTCAGTGTACATGATGCCTTACCAGGCAGGAAATCAACACGTAATCCGATTCTTTTAAAGTAACTTTCAAAATAAATACCATCTTCACTATAGGCAAAGAAAATGTATGTTCCTGAATCAGTTCTCATTACAGGGCTGATACTAACATGAAGTGAACAATGATCTTGTTCACTTTTATTCCTGAAGATGAATCTGTGTACTTGTACAGATGGTAAAACGATAGATTCTGTATCTGCCAATATGTAAAAAGGCACTCTTATTCCATACTGTAGTGTAACTCTTGTACTGTTACATGGATATGGAAAATTAAGTTGTACCTCACCCCCTTCTATGGCAGTCTTCATTTCATCTTCAGATTTACACACATTACACATGGCAAATACAATGAATATAAGAATGACTGGAAAACTCATTTTGAATTATATTACTTCTCAAGACTAGAATAATTCTAAATGTTGTACAGATTTAGGAAATAAAGAGGAAACAGTATCATAAGAACATTATTTAATCTAAATTCAAAAAAGGGGTTCTCTATACTTATGCTGGCAAAAGATTTGGCCGACTGTCCAGTTAGGTTCAGCAATATGCTGGAAATCAGTCAGGTCCAATGAAAAGTATTGTCACTGTTAATTGACATTCGGACACGTACGCATCGATGCAAACTCCTTTTGTTTCAAGTTTCTTTACCTGTTGAGTTACATGTAACCACAGTAACTGTATGTTTGAAGTATTAAATCAACTTCTATATAATGTGTCTTCAATGCATGGTACTTGTATGAGCTGACTCTCGCTGTATGCCTATAACCACGTTGATCACAGTGAAGACCAGTCGTTGCGCAAACTATGTTTCTTAGTGTATTATTTAGCAGCATCCACAGTTAGATGTAGAATGTTGATTGTGATGGGTTGCTCTGTGCTAAATGAAGTTCTTACTAAGATTCTCTGTGCTGTTTCAGTTTGACTTTTGAGCTCCAATTAAGCCTGTACGAAATGAAAAATGAAGCATGTGTTAGATATGGGCCTACTAGGTATCTAAACACAATGTAAACCTGACTCTGAAAAATTCTTCATATCTTCTGAAAGAATCATTCGTGCTTACATATGATTAGGTTTCCGAATACTATTCATTTCAACATTCTGTGCAGAATGTTAACCGATTCAATCCCTTGTAACAAGCTATATGTCGAGGGGAAAAAGCTTGGTTACTCTCAACAGCCATCTGTCAGTATTAGGCAAATTTGCTTGAAACTACTTTTTTGGTCCCCTTTTATTTTCAATATATGTTAATAGTCTACCTGAATGTACTCCTGAAGGTATCATAGATTGTTGGCGATACGACACTTACCGTCAGTGCAAATGATACAACTGTTGTGGAAGAAAAATTAACTGTTGCATTGCATGGATTAAGGAAAATCGTCTCGTTCTTACAAAAAACTTGTGTCATGTTAATATGTAGGCTCTCATGCTGATCTCAGGATAATTGAATCTTTCACCATTTCATTAAATGGCAATTTGATCAAATGAGTTCAATTCACCAAATGCTTAGGACTTTCGATAGATGAAGAATTGAAATGGTCTAAACAAATCGAAAACGTAGGTAAACTTACCCAGAAAAACATTAGCATGATAAAGAGAGCAAAGAGTTTTTTGCCTAAAAAATCCTTAAAGTTACTTTATAACAGTCTAGTGTTTCCACGATTCGATTACTGCTCTGTTGTATGGTCAAACAGATTTCATTCTCATACAACTAAGCTGCAAAAAAATCAAAAGAGGGCCGCAAGAATTAAATTGAACAAGACATATGACACACCGTCGGCTGATTTGTTCACAAGTCTTAAATGGATGACACTAGACAAACGGTTTGAGTTAAGTCACGTAATGATGATATATAAATGCGTTCATAAACTAGCACCTTGTTACCTGCAGGTAGGCTTAATCAATCCTAATGATGTACATGAGCATCACACAAGGGATATAGGCAGTGGATGTTTACGTGTGCCTAGATTTCACACTGATTGTTATAAGTGTAGCCCAATAATGTTTCTTCCATATTTGAATGGAATAAGCTAGATAATTCGATGAGAACGGCTTCCTCTGTCAATTCATTTAAGAGATTGTTTAAACAAAGTTGTAATTTGTGAATGGCTCAGCCGGACGCGAATTTGCGATTCCCAAACCATTCAGCTATGGGAGACTTTATGAGCAACGTGATTTAGTCAGGTCAATATACGGTAAAAAACACCCCAACCCCAAAAAATTGCAACAAAAGGTTTTTCAACGGTTTTTAGTAGTATTCGACCTCAGGAATAACATACTAAAAGTCGACCAAAATCGAAGGTTCAAAAAGCTGTTATTTTCAAGATGGCGTCCAAGATGGCCGCCGATACCTAGAAATGGCCATAAATCACTTATTATCCATCCTAAAGACATAATTTTGGTGTCTATCCCATGGTTTCGGGGGTCAGAGAATCCAATGAGACAAGTAAGAATGGTTTGTAATGGTCTAGGAAACCCCCAAATCCAAGATGGCGTCCAAAATGGCCGCCATAACATAAAAATGGCCATAAGTCACTTATTATCTACCCGAAAGACATAATTAGGGTGTCTATGCTAGGATTCCGGGGTCATAGAATCCATTAGGATAAGTTAGAACGTTAAGCAGTGGTTCAGGAAACCACAAAATCCAATATGGCGTCCAAAGGCCCCAAAACCACTAAGATTTCTCAATAGAGGGCGCCCTTAATAAAGAGGAAATGAACTTATAATGTTTCTCTCTCACCCTTAATATGGTGTCACCGACCCTCCAGAAAAGGGGTCAATTCAACTATTGACAGGTCATTGTCAACACTGAGGGAGTGGCCATGGCCGAGGGGGGGGGGGGGGGGAGTGACAAAGACAAAGTTACAACATAATAATAATCTAGACACACATTCATAATACCTACCATACAATTAAAAATGTTTAAAACCTCGTGTTGTTCATGTCATCTTATAGCGAATACACATGCAGATCTAGCAGCATGTTCCTTCATTTTGATGAGGAATGTACTTTAGTAAGGAAAAAACATCTTCTGCTTCACTATAAGGTGACTCGTTATATGGATTGTTGTGGCATACATCAAGTTGGCAAGGTCCACAAACACACTGTTACATGGTAGTCCGTAACATATGCAGGTACAGCGAGGTGTGCTACAAGCAATACAGAAGTCGCAATGAATCAACTTAGGAAGATTACTATAGGTGCAGCCTCCGTATTTGACATTAGTGGAACCAGATGATTGTCCTCTAATTTCCAGCCCAAGTCTGTGACGTCCATGTCCTCTCACTCTTCATCCATGCCATGACTTGGTAGCCCGAGAAAGGGGGGGGGGGTACTCACATATTAAGACATACATGCGTATGCCTCTCTAATGAATCCCTAAACATGGGTCCCATTTTTATCAAAAATATCCCTAAACATGGGCCCGTGTTTACAAAATTTTCGGGTGTTTGCATTGTGAAAATTGTGAAAAGTGGGCTTATCTTCGAGAAAAATGACCCCTACAATTGGTAGGGATTTATAATCTAATCCCCCCCCCCCCAATCCGGGCTTGGTAGTATGTTTTGAGGGAGTGCATTTGGTGGAGGCTGACGTAGAAGGGAGTTGCATTGGCAATTTTCTTGACGAACAAGTTGTATCGTAATGATGCAACTGAGTCATTACAGCGGCCACCAAACATGACAGACATTGCTTTGATACCAAGTTCCTCTAAGTAGTTACTTTAGCTGACTTGGTAGAAGGAAAGTACTAGCACAGGATTCTAAAGTGAGGTTGCATTTCACAAGCTTCTGGAAGTGTTGGCATCCAGAAAAAGTAGTTGTGAGCACAGATCCCGTACCCAGGTCCAATTTCAACTGCTAACAGTTCTACACCTTCGGAGCCTTGGCTGTCGATTGTAAGAATGGAATTATAGTTCCCTGCTATCTGTTCCAAGGATTATGCGAAGTCCAGTTCCTTTCGTCAGGGTACCGATTGATTCCAGCAAAATCATGAAGGTCTGGAAGCAACCTAATTGCAAGTCAATCCCTTTCAGTGGGCTATTCAGCTCAGCAGCCTTCCAATATGCTGTTTTAATAATCTCGTTCAAAAGGAAAGCCAAAGCTACGACTCTGGGAGAGATTTTGAAAGTACAAATTGTACCTGCAAACCATAATTGCTGCTTTGCTTTGCTGTTTAAACAGTTCCTGGTAGTTAAAAAAAGGGGGAACTTGAGGTAGCAGAGGTGATGAGCTTTGAGCTCGGTCCGTTCCTACCTGCACTTTTCGAGGCTAGGAATGTCATTCGGAAGGCTAAGAAGCCTCAGCTAGCTCATGTTACAACCGATCATGCAAGTAAAGTGTCGGGTGAAGCCGTAAAAGAAAACAGACCAGTATGTCCTTGATAGTGGTTTCTTGGTGCATCGAATACCATGGAAGACAGGAGACAGCTTTGGCAGAATAGCACGATCATATCCTGATTTCACACCCCCCCCCCCCCACCATATGGTTCTGCAAATGTAGTTTTTGACGGCTATGGTGGAGGGCCGTCAATTAATGATAATACACACCAGCGAGGTAGGCAGAATGCCCATCCAGTTGTAAGATTCAATGTAGACACAGTATTCTCAGGCAAGAAGGATGAGTTTTTATCAAAAGACTGCAATAAGCAGGGACTCATGAATCTCATTAGTGAGGAACTGAGGAAGGGTAATTGCACCGTCAGCAATGTATCCGGGGATGCAGATGTCTTATTCTTCAGTCAGGTGGCGCTAGCTGCACTGCTGTGGCCATCACAAGTTTACGCCACTCAGCTGTTGCTCTCGTTGCCTCTGACAGCTTTTTCCATGCAGATGCAGATGTACATATTGCTAAAGCTGCAGTGAATTATTTTCGTCGTCAGTCTACTACTCTGATTTGAGAAGGCACTGACCTATTGGTGTTACGCTTGCATTACGCGGATGAAGATAGCAGAGAACTATACTTCCACTCTTACAATGGAGCAATGCAAGGCTCCGAAGGTGTATAACATTAATCAGTTCGTTGAAAGTGGACCTGGGTAAAGATCTATGCTCACAACTACTTTTTCGACATGCCTACACTGGTTGCGATTCGACTTCCAGGATATTTGGAATCGGAAAGAGAGCAGTCTTCCAGAAGCTTGTGAAATACAGCCCCACATAAGAATCCAGTGCTAGTACATTCCTTCTTCCAATTAAGTCAGCCACAGGAACTAATTGAGGAACTTGGTAGCAAAGCAATGTCTTTCATGTTTGGTTGCTGCTGTAGCTGGAATGACTCAGTTGCATCATTACGATACAACTTGCTTGTCAAGAAAATTGCCAGTGCGACTCCCTCCTACGCCAGCCTCCGCCAAATTCCACTCCCTCAGAACATACTACCAACTCATGGCGTGGATGGAGAGTGAATTATAAGACATGGACGTCACATACTGGGGCTGGAAATTAGAGGACAATAATGTTGAATACGGAGGCTGTACCGAGTAATCTTCTTGTTAAGTTGATTCATTGCAACTCCTGTACTGCTTGTGGCACACCTTGCTGTACCCGCATATGTTACGGACTACCATGTAACAGTGTGTGTGTAGACCTTGCCAACTTGATGAATGCCGCAATCTATATAACGAGTCACCTTATAGTGAAGCAGAAGATGTTTTTTCCTTACTAAAGTACATTCCTCATCAAAATGAAGGAACATGAAGATATGCATGTGTATGCGCTATAGTATAAGATGACATGAACAACACGAGGTTTTAAACATTTTTAATTGTATGGTAGGTATTATAAATGTGTGTCTAGATATTAGTATTAAGTTACTTTGTCTTTGTCACTCCCCCCTCCCTCGGTCACTCTCTCAGTGTTGACAATGACCTGTCAAAAATTGAATTGACCCTCTTGCTGGGGGGGGGGGGGGGGAGGGAGTGGGGTCGATGACACCATAAGGGTGAGAGAAACATTATAAGTTCATTTCCTGTTTATAAAGTGGCCCTCTATTGAGAAATATTAGTGGTTTTGTGGCCCTTTGGACGCCATATTGGATGTCGTGGTTCCCTGAACCACTGCTTAACGTTCTAACTTATCCTAATGGATTCTATGACCCCGGAAACCATAGCATAGACACTCCAATTATGTCTCTCGGATGGATAATAAGTGACTTATGGCCATTTTTATGTTATGGCGGCCATTTTGGACGCCATCTTGGATTTTGGGGTTTCCTAGACCATTACAAACCATTCTTACTTGTCTCAATGGATTCTCTGACCCCCAAAACCATGGGATAGACACTAAAATTATGTCTCTAGGATGGATAATAAGTGATTCATGGCCATTTCTAGGTATCGGCGGCCATCTTGGACGCCATCTTGAAAATAACAGCTTTCTGAACCTTCGATTTTGGTCGACTTTTAGTATGTTATTCCTGAGGTCGAATACTACTAGAAACCGTTGAAAAACCTTTTGTTGCAATTTTTTTGGGGTTAAACCATATCTTGACCTGACTAATTGGTCGAGAGAAGAAATAAATATTACATCATTTACTGCACGCTCGGGCTCGCTCACAGCTGACACAGCCACACAAACACTCACAATGTTAGTCTGCAAGCACAGACTCTAATTTGACACTTTACGAAAGATATCATGTCTGAGGGAAGTCTATCTACATGAAATGGCCTACTGTAGTCTCACGATTCAGACTGTGTATATGTGCCTGCAAACTTCTAAGATGCCTTAGAATTCTGCTACTGAAGGTGTGTATCAGTAACGAGCAGAGATGGTATTCATACTCAATAGGGAGAGTATCCTGCAATGAAAGGAATTATACTCAGATCATTAATACAATTACATTTGCCAGTTTGTTAATGCACTTTCAAGAAGAATTAGCCACCACAAATGTGATATCCTGTAGTCTATCCTGTTTGAACAATACTCATGGCTAGATCTACATGTATAGTCGAGATGAATTAATTTAATTTTGGAAACTTTCTCTAGTTTTACCATTTTAATCTGTTTGAGGATTTCTGACCTGGAAATTTTGTAATGCCTAATCCTTTCATCAAACTCTGATTATTAGAACAACTGCTGGGGCTCTCTGCAACCCCTCCCCCCCCCCCAGACTCAAGCTCTCATTTATACATAGACATCTAGACTAGCAAAGTTAGACCCCCCCCCCTCCCCCAATAAATAATGTTCCATTTTTTATTTGTTATCATAGGTCTATAGATCTAGGGTCTAGATCTAAAAAATAAAAAAATAAAAAATCATCCAATCGATATCTATATTTCATTAGAACATACTTGTATCTAACTTAAAAGATCTATCATCTAAATCTACATGTAACTTGTGTTATTGTCTATGTTCAAACAATGCATGGCTAGACTCAACAAAACACTCAGGACTGCACATACGCTATGTTGTTAGGTACAATGCACTTCACACGCGAGCTAGCTACAGGCACATACAGGCCCACTGTTATCCATTATCCAGACACATTCGCACCGCCATGATGAGATGGCTCGCGTCGATGTGGGCGTGTCTTTATAACTTTTTTTAACCAATCACGTTGCTCAAAATGTTTCCCATAGCTGAATGGTTTGGGAATCGCAAATTCGCCAGCCGGACATACACTACGTGCATGTTCTCTAATATTAACATGACTTATTCACATAATTGCGACTTAATGCAATATTTTCCTATTGACATTACTGTTGAACTAGGTTAATGAAATATGTTTATTTTGCAAACGAGTATTATTTTTAAATGTTTCGTATAAACGTAATGCTTTTTTTTAATGTAAATATGTTCATGTTTAGTCAGAGCCCCATAGAAGACCACTACTTATTGGTGAATCGGCTACCCTGTCAAAAGATTAGAAATAAATAAATAAATAAATAAATAAATATATTAACTCAACAAAACATAGCTCATAGCAGGATCTTCAGAGAGCATACATTTTGTTCTCAATGCTCTTACTCTTTGGTGTGCTTTGTTTTGAGATCTTGGCCTTTTCAGTTCAAAAGCGATTCCTTAGTATTTAAATTTCATAATACTCGCCTAGATTGACTTCTTTGCAGAAAATTCTCCTAACAAAAAAAAGCTTTCAAAAAATACATGCACTGTATGTGAGGCATGGATGTGTACTCTATCAGTAACACACATATGAAGCATAAGGAAGTCAACTATGGTAAAGATTTCAGCCATTTGACAAATTGCATCTCCTTTACCATGATACACCATGCCTATTGTGTTTTACAAGCTAGTAAACCAACTGGACTTCTGCTAAAGAAATTTAAGGCATTTGGAGACAAAGTGTTGAATTATAATGCATGACCCTGAAACCCAAACCGTCCCAAGGTACATGTACATGTATGAATTACCATTTCAGATGTAACAGTTTCATTGACAGTATAGTCTGTTCACAAAAATGTTTAAAACTTAGATTTCCTTTACATTTCTTTTGAAATGCTTATTACTAAAATACTAACAAATCTCGTTTGTTTGGTCATAGAACGAGAGTTTATATAGATTAGAAAGAAAGAAAATTAATGTATTTAGATTAATTGAATGGTTGTGATAGATTTAAATATTACAACAATTCATGTATACCTGTATACTTCAGACTTTATCACATTGCTTTCCAAACAATTTATGCTGTTCTCTAAACTTTTAATACAGATCCTGTTTAGACTACTAAGTAATATCGGCACATTACTGCACAATATATTACTTTCGAGAAAACCAAAATATATGTCAATGTATGTGTAAATGTAAGTCACATGTGTGCAGATATAACTTAAAGGATATGAAGAGATGCATTGACACGCCTACAAATATGATTTGCATTGCTACTGTTTTCTCGCCTACAATACACTCAACAATTCAAACCACAATTCATACATCAGGTGCACATAGGATTGGGAAAGAATAATGATTAATTTGGAATAATATATCAAGATGAGGTAAAATTGTAAATTTCAGAGATAACTTTAGACGAATAAGGTAGTGCAACGGCATTTCAACCGGGGGGGGGGGGGGGGGAGTACTCAGATTTGGTTTGGACAAAGGTGTGCCGCTCAAGCCTCAAAACTCATACCCATTTTTAGGGGTCATTTGTGGGAAATTTTTCTCGAAAGAATACCCATTTTTTCACAATTTTAGGGCGTTTTTCTTTGATGTGCTTTTCGGGTGTTTGCATGGCACAACTTTTGAAAAAACGGACCAAGTGGGACCCAATTTTAGTGATGTTTTGTGAGAAAAAGTTACCCATTACAGCGGCACACCCCGTAGTCCTAATATGTGAGTACCCCCCCCCCCCCCTTCCCGGGCATTTCAACTATAAAAAAACGTTTAATGAAAACCAGACAATTAATCAAAAGACTTTAAATTGAAATCTCTATCTTTATAAGACAATTGGCAAATCCATTATTTGTTTGCAATGCGTTCCTTCTCTATTTAAGAATATGTTTTGGTATACTTTCTCTTATTTTCCTCGGAGTACGACTCCACATGCCTTTATTCAATTTGTCATCAATGACAAATTGAATAAAGGCATGTGCAGTCGTACTCCGAGGAAAATAAGAGAAAGTATACCAAAACAATAACAATTTGTTATTGCATTTAAATGCAGTAATGGAGGATGAGTATTTTTCTATTGGAATCCGATAGAATGGAGGAAAGGTAGGTAAATATCTAGTTGAAATAATAATAAATTGTTAATAAACAAACTTATGGAATATTTAATGTATAATGCTGTAATGAAAGTGTGTTCATGTCGTGGCAAAGGCATCAAATACAGTTTCTAATGGACAATATATGTATGTGTAGTTTGTGTTACAAGTTTGGAGGTGTGACAAATGCCAATAGTGTTCCCCAGTTCTTAACTCATTTTTTCAATTTCCACATTTCTTCATAGCAATTGTAATAACTGTTCTGAAATTCAGACGGCAATGCATGGCACTACCATTTTCTGTGCACAAGTTAAACAAGAAATCAAAATTTACATATGGAGGTACATACATATATGTTTATTCTTTTAACTTCAATTCGCATATATTATGTTAAGTGAATGGTTGTACGCTGTTAAAACGAGTATTAACATTTTTAATCAACTTGGTTAAAATTTAAATCAACCACGGATTACCATATGAATCACACAATCGTTTGTTAAACTTTAACCAACGGCCTGTTGATTAAAATTTAACCTGTGGTTGATCAACAATTTAAATCAATTATTGGTGAAAAAACTTTGCTCAATGTTGGTTAGAATGGTGTTGATTAAACTTTAACCATTTGTTGATTAAAACTTTAACATTTTGTTGGTTATTTATGCTTTGTTCGGGGCTGATTCACATGATGTTGATTACACTTACATGGGTCGTTGGTTAAAATTGTAACCATTGTAGGTTAATTCTTTTTTGATTCACACGATGTTGGTTAAACTTTAGTGGGTTGTTTGTTACAGTTATAACCACTGTTGGTTATACCTACGGTTGTTTGGAGGTCTTATCCTCGTGTTTGCAGGTAAGAAATTGTTTTAATATGATTATCATCAATGCTAAGATTGTAAGGAAGAAGTGAAATAAGGTTTTTGCTCAAATTAAAAACGCTTTGTGTCCCGGCCCGTAGGTAGTAGCTCAGCCAGTAAGTTAACGGATGACCTACCCAAATTACATGCATAAAGACGTTTCACTTTATGATGACATCTTAGTGTGTATTTAATTGTTTTAAAGAATTAGATACAATTAGATTTAACAATTAAGATGCATTATTCATGCATGCAATTTTGGTAGGTGATCCGTAATAGGCTCACACTTCTCCTTCTTCATTCACGGTTGAAGATTCTTGCAGACTGATGAGTGTGTGTGTGCTTACGAGAGAGCCAGGTGCACGGTGCAAGTAAAATGTTAATTATTGGTTGAGCTACGTACAGCCTAGGGGACACAAATGTAATGAGAATAAATATTTCGAAAACATACCTGTATAATTCAAACTTTGTCAATCTGTCATAACAACTATTCATTCTGTTCTCCAAACTTGTAATAGAAATCCCCGTACAGACTATAAATATCGGTACATTTGTGCAAGCCGTGTTACTTTCGAGGAAACCAAATGTATATGTAGCTGTAAGTCACATGTATGCAGACACCGTTAACAGGGCGTGAGGAAATGTACTGACACGCCTACAAATATGATTTGCATTGCTATTGTTTACTCGCCTCAGTTGTGCTTGCACATGCCTGGACTCTGACCCTCACTTCATACATGTGCAAGATTTGATCAAGGCTTGTGAATTCATTATTGGTAGGACAAAACAATAATAGTAGCATTATGTGTTCATAGAATCGAGCAAGAAATAAATGGTACCGTCTTTGCGAGAGAATAATGATATCAGGATAAGGTAAAAGTATAAATGTCAGAAATAACTTTATGAGAATATAGTAGTGCAACGGCATTTCAACCTGGGGGGGGGGGGGACTCAGATTTTGTTTGGATGGGTGTGTGCCGATTAAGCCTCGAAACCCATACCCATTATTAGGGGTCATTTGGGGGTAATTTTTCTTTAAAAAGACCAATTTTTCACAATTTTGAGGTGTTTTTTCATGTTTGCATGGCAAAGATTTAGCAAATTTCAAAAAACGGACCATTTCTAATAGTATTTGTGTGGAAAAGTTACCCATTAAATCGGCACACGCCCGTATGTCTTAATATGTGAGTACCCCCCCCCCCCCGGGCATTTCAACTTTGGCAAACCCATTACTAGTTTGCAATACGTTCCTTCTGTATTCAAGAAAACATATTGTATAACTTTCCTTATTTTCCTCCGAGATCGACCCCTCCATGCTTTTATTCAATACGTCTTTAGTTGAAACACGTTATTGCATGTACATGCACAATAGAAGATAAGTATTTTCATATTGGAATCCGATAGAATAGAGGAAAGGTAGGTAAATATGTAGTTGAAATAATAATAAATTGTTAATAAACAAACTTATGGATATTTGATGAATAAATGCTGTAATGAAAGTGCGTTTATGTCGTGGCAAAGGCATCAAATACAGTTTCCAATGGACAATATATGTATGTGTAGTTTGTGTTACAAGTTTGGAGGTGTGACAAATGCCAATGGTGTTCCTCAGTTCTTAACTCATTTTTCAATTTCCACATTTCTTCATAGCATTTGTAATAACTGTTCTGAAATTCAGACGGCAATGCATGGCACTACCATTTTCTGTGCACAAGTTAAACAAGAAATCAAAATTTACATATGGAGGTACATACATATATGTTTATTCTTTTAACTTCAATTCGCATATATTATGTTAAGTGAATGGTTGTACGCTGTTAAAACGAGTATTAACATTTTTAATCAACTTGGTTAAAATTTAAATCAACCACGGATTACCATATGAATCACACAATCGTTTGTTAAACTTTAACCAACGGCCTGTTGATTAAAATTTAACCTGTGGTTGATCAACAATTTAAATCAATTATTGGTGAAAAAACTTTGCTCAATGTTGGTTAGAATGGTGTTGATTAAACTTTAACCATTTGTTGATTAAAACTTTAACATTTTGTTGGTTATTTATGCTTTGTTCGGGGCTGATTCACATGATGTTGATTACACTTACATGGGTCGTTGGTTAAAATTGTAACCATTGTAGGTTAATTCTTTTTTGATTCACACGATGTTGGTTAAACTTTAGTGGGTTGTTTGTTACAGTTATAACCACTGTTGGTTATACCTACGGTTGTTTGGAGGTCTTATCCTCGTGTTTGCAGGTAAGAAATTGTTTTAATATGATTATCATCAATGCTAAGATTGTAAGGAAGAAGTGAAATAAGGTTTTTGCTCAAATTAAAAACGCTTTGTGTCCCGGCCCGTAGGTAGTAGCTCAGCCAGTAAGTTAACGGATGACCTACCCAAATTACATGCATAAAGACGTTTCACTTTATGATGACATCTTAGTTTGTATTTAATTGTTTTAAAGAATTAGATACAATTAGATTTAACAATTAAGATGCATTATTCATGCATGCAATTTTGGTAGGTGATCCGTAATAGGCTCACACTTCTCCTTCTTCATTCACGGTTGAAGATTCTTGCAGACTGATGAGTGTGTGTGTGCTTACGAGAGAGCCAGGTGCACGGTGCAAGTAAAATGTTAATTATTGGTTGAGCTACGTACAGCCTAGGGGACACAAATGTAATGAGAATAAATATTTCGAAAACATACCTGTATAATTCAAACTTTGTCAATCTGTCATAACAACTATTCATTCTGTTCTCCAAACTTGTAATAGAAATCCCCGTACAGACTATAAATATCGGTACATTTGTGCAAGCCGTGTTACTTTCGAGGAAACCAAATGTATATGTAGCTGTAAGTCACATGTATGCAGACACCGTTAACAGGGCGTGAGGAAATGTACTGACACGCCTACAAATATGATTTGCATTGCTATTGTTTACTCGCCTCAGTTGTGCTTGCACATGCCTGGACTCTGACCCTCACTTCATACATGTGCAAGATTTGATCAAGGCTTGTGAATTCATTATTGGTAGGACAAAACAATAATAGTAGCATTATGTGTTCATAGAATCGAGCAAGAAATAAATGGTACCGTCTTTGCGAGAGAATAATGATATCAGGATAAGGTAAAAGTATAAATGTCAGAAATAACTTTATGAGAATATAGTAGTGCAACGGCATTTCAACCTGGGGGGGGGGGGGGGGGGGGAATCAGATTTTGTTTGGACGGGTGTGTGCCGATTAAGCCTCGAAACCCATACCCATTATTAGGGGTCATTTGGGGGTAATTTTCCTTTAAAAAGACCAATTTTTCACAATTTTGAGGTGTTTTTTCATGTTTGCATGGCAAAGATTTAGCAAATTTCAAAAAACGGACCCATTTCTAATAGTATTTGTGTGGAAAAGTTACCCATTAAATCGGCACACGCCCGTATGTCTTAATATGTGAGTACCCCCCCCCCCCCCGGGCATTTCAACTTTGGCAAACCCATTACTAGTTTGCAATACGTTCCTTCTGTATTCAAGAAAACATATTGTATAACTTTCCTTATTTTCCTCCGAGATCGACCCCTCCATGCTTTTATTCAATACGTCTTTAGTTGAAACACGTTATTGCATGTACATGCACAATAGAAGATAAGTATTTTCATATTGGAATCCGATAGAATAGAGGAAAGGTAGGTAAATATGTAGTTGAAATAATAATAAATTGTTAATAAACAAACTTATGGATATTTGATGAATAAATGCTGTAATGAAAGTGCGTTTATGTCGTGGCAAAGGCATCAAATACAGTTTCCAATGGACAGTATATGTATGTGTAGTTTGTGTTACAAGTTTGGAGGTGTGACTAATGCTAATGGTGTTCCTCAGTTCTTAACTCATTTTTCAATTTCCACATTTCTTCATAGCATTTGTAATAACTGTTCTGAAATTAAGAGGGCAATGCATGGCACTACCATTTTCTGTGCACAAGTTAAACAAGAAATCAAAATTTACATATGGAGGTACATACATATATGTATATTCTTTTAACTTCAATTCGCATATGAATATGTTAAGTGAATAGTTGTAATAAGAATAAATATTTCAAAAATATACCTGTATAATTCAAACCTTTCCAATCTGTCATCACAACTATTCATTCTGTTCTCCAAACTTGTAATATAAATCCCTGTGCAGACTATTAATATCGGTACGTTTGTGCAAGCTGTGTTACTTTCGAGGGAACCAAATGTATATGTAGCTGTAAGTCACGTGTATGCAGACATCATTAATGCATTGACAGGCCTACATATATGATTTACATTTCGACTGTTTATTTGCGTGCACTACACATAATAAAGTTGGATTTTGTTATGTGTCATTGGCCCATTGAAAATCATTATCATCACACAAATATTTAATGGGAGTGCACTCGTTTTTCCGAAGGTTCGCTATTTCGCAGGTTCGTTTATCCGAAGCTTCATAATTCCAAAAATGAAACAGGATTCATGATTCCGAAAATGAATTAGAGTTCATAATTTCGAAAATGAGAAAGGGTCCATGTAACTTTATGTTCAAGTATTAAATCTACTTCTGCGTAATGTGCTTTCATTGCATGGTAAATATACATTTATGAGCTGACTCTCGCTGTATGCCTATCCATGTTTCTCACAGTGATGTCCAGTTGACTTCCAACTATGTTTCTTACTGTTATAAATAGCATCCACCTTGATCTTTTATTATTATTATTTCTATTCTTTTCATTATTAAACTTGTAATGAATAGGGATATGATAACAAATATGATGATGATGAATATTATTATTTTCATATTTATTATTATATTCATCATTAGTATTGTATCATTATAACCATCAGCATTATCAACATAATCAGCAAGTATAGCAGGAGTGCAGTAGTACATTTGGTAGTAGGCATAGTAGTAGTGGAATCATTCTGATCCTTATTATCCTCAGTATCTTTAGCAATACGTCATATGCCCTGCAAGTTTTGCTATACTACAAACGAGATGTCTCAGACTACCAAAACTCTTAATTCGTTGCTGAAATATTAGATAAGGAGAAAAATACTGATTTATGTATTGACAAAAAGTAAAATACTACAGTATAAATAAGTAGAGAAACCAATAATGACAATAGACAATATGTCATGAATTATGTTTTTAAGTTAACCCTTATTTGCACCTGGCTCGAGAATTGCTTAGCTACATGGTATTGGAGAGTTAATATGGACAAATGAGATTCCTTAGATGATCGCATTAATCATATTCATTCTAGTTCTAATGTTTTCTGACTGTTTTCAAGACAATAACATTTCGTCCTTGTTTTCACGAAGTGACGGTAGTGAGGAAAATCGTAACGCAAAGTTAATGCAGTTTTTTTTTCGCTACCGTCACTTCGTGAAAACAGCGACGATTTGTGTCGGTCATAGTGTTACCTAGTTTTATGTCCAAGGTTATTTTTAGAGAAAAGCAACCTAAGCAACATATTGTTGAATGATATCGAAAATCGTTCGCTATTGTTGCTCTTTAATACTGCTCTGACGCACGATGCCAGATTCATATTTCAGGACTCATCATGAATTTGTTTAACAGTTCATTGCACTCGGTTGATTCTACATATTTGTCCATCGTCTTTATAATGCTATTTAAATGGGACAAACATAATTAAATGTTAGGCTCTTCCTGGGGGAGTTTCAATTGTTGTTTTGAAATCTATGCCTTACATTTGATGACTTGACACTTCCCGCTTGTTCCAAGATTTTGTTCTGACCTTTTTCATAGACATGATCGAGCACGCAATCTGAACCTAATGGAACAATAAAAAACACTGTGGTAATATTTTATGTAGCGTCACCTGGTAATCACGTTCAGTAGTAGTAGTAGTACTAAAAGTAGTAGTAGAATTAGTAGTAGTAATAGTAGTAGAAGTAGTAGTAGTAGTAGTAATAGTATTAGTAGTATAGTACTAGACAGTGGCGTAATGAACAAAAACGTTTGGGGGAGCTGACAAAAAAAATCCGCAGCACCCCACTCTAACAGCAGGCCCCGCTGAACGTTTCGCAAAGTGGGGTCTAGGGGCAAAGCCCCGGCAGGGGTTAAGGGGTGGAGCCCCCGAAACTCAAGGGGTATAGGCATCAGTGGCGGATCCAGGAATTTCTTACCGGGGGGGGGCACAAAATGGCATGGGGTTAAATATATGAAAAAACGATGAAGCGACCGAACGAGGCTTTAGTGGCGAGGGAGCGGAGCGACCAAGCGTGGGTGGGTCTTGGAGGGGGTTCTGGCCCCCTCCCAGGATAAGAAGCATTTGCAATTTTAGAACCAAATTAGTCGCATTTTCAGGCACTTCCTGGAGTAATATGATGTAAAAATAATTGCTTTCTCCTACCCCTTCCAAGAGTAGGGATCTTTTGCAATTTGAGAACCACATTTGGGGCATTATTGTCCACCGGCACTTCCTGGAAAAAACGAGGCCTTCTGATTGGTTAAAAGTAAGATAAAAGTGATCTGTCACGTCTTGAGACGTTGTATATGCTTTGATGCTGCACAATGCACAAAGACAGTGGTCCGGTACTTCATCAGTAGTACTTGCAAAATGTTTCTCGAGTGTATAAACTGTGTCGTTATCAAGGGCGTCGCTAGATCTTTGTCAGTGGGGGAGTGGGGAGGGTGTAGAGGCCACCGATTACCGACAAAACGAGCAACCAATTACCGACAAAACGAGCAACCAATTACCGACAAATATATTAATGCCAACTTCCAAATGTCTACAAATTTAACCCTATAATCCCAGTGCCAGGAACTAAGTTATTTTTCAGTCTCCCCCCTCCCGCGCGAAGCACGGAAACTTTGACACTTCATTGAATTATTAGAGAAAGAAAACGATCAGTGGTACCATTCTCGACTCTCAATTCTTGTTTGGATCCAGTTCTCCCCCCCCCCTTCCTCCCGCGCGAAGCGTGGCAGTTTTTACGTTTTAATGAATTATTACTCTTAATCCTTGTCTGAATTCATTTTCGCCCATCCCGCGCGAAGCGAGGCAGCTTTGACGATTCATTAAATTATTACTCTTAGTCCTTGTCTTAATTCATTTTCGTCTATCCCGCGCGAAGCGCGGAAGCTTTCACGTTTTATTACATTATTGGAGAAAGAATACGATTAGTTGTATCGTGTTCTTGTTTGAATTCAGTTTTCTCCCTCCCGCGCGAAGCGCGGAAGCTTTGACACTTCATTAAATTATTAGAGAAAGAAGACGATTCATTGTACCGGTTCCGACTCTTAATCCTTGTCTGATTTAATTTTTGCCAATCTCGCGCGAATCGCGGAAGTTTTAACGTTTTAATAAATTATTTCTCTTAATCCTTGTCTGAATTCATATTCGCCCATCCCGCACGAAGCGCGGAAACTTTCACGTTTCATTAAATTATCAGAGAAAGAAGACGATTCGGTGTATCGTGTTCTTGTCTGAATTCAGTCCCCCCCCCCCCTCCCGCGCAAAGCGCGGAAGCTTTGACACTTCATTAAATTATTAAAGAAGGAAGACGATTCGTTGTTCCGTTCTCGCCTCTGAATCCTAGTCTGAATTCAGTTGCCCCCCCCCCCCCCACCTTCCGAAGCGCGGAAGCTTTGCCGTTTCATTAAATTATTAGAGAAAGAAGACGATTTGTTGTACCGTTCACTACTCTTAATCTTTTCTGCATTCCATTTCCCCACTGGGCCCCTTAACGGTACATAATATGCAGTGTTACATGATGTAAGTATAGAGTACCGAAGCTGTGACGTCATAAAAATCTATTTTTAGAATTTCTCAAATTTGTCTTCATTTTCCGAAAAAGCATCAAAAATAATGTCCAAATGTCGAAAAACCAATTGAATATGTTAAGTATTGGCTGAGATATGACCATCTAAATAAATATATGTCCTATAGGATTTCAGTGTTATATGCTCTGGCTCCTAATGGTTAGGAGCCAGAGCATATAACACTGAGTTCCCATAGGCAATCTTTTTATTCAGATGGTCATATCTCAGCCAATACTTAACATAATCAATTGGTTTTTCGACATTTGGACATTATTTTTGATGCTCTTTCGGAAAATGAAGAACAAATTGAAAAATTCTAAAAATACATTTTTGATGACGTCACACTTCACCACTCTATTGAACGCCCGACAGTGCTTGTCACAGTTGCTTCTGGAAAGGATTTTTTTTACTAGTGTTACTGTTAGTGGCAACGGCCCTTAGTGAATATAAAAAAAAACATATGCTCTTCCTGGCCATTTGGGAATGTGTCAGTTTGCAACATAAATGGTGAAACGCGCATTTTGTTGAAAATCATGTGATATCACGAACATTTATACACCATTTGTATATGGAATTGAAAATAAGTCATGGTTCAATTTTATTGGGGGGGGGGGGAGGTTGGCGCCCCCAACCCCCCCCCCCCCCCCCCCCCCCACCAGTACGCCAGTGGTACTAGAAGTAGCAGTAGCGGTTTAATTATTATTATGATTATTATTTTTACCATTATAAACATTAAAGAGGGGTGTGTGTGTGTGTGTGTGCGCGCGCGTGCGCGCATGTGTGTGCGTGTGTGTGTGTGCGTGTGTGTGTGTGAGTGACTTTGCTTCTGAAAAAAGCATATGCAATGCATCTTATTATTTGATACATTCTCTCACTTTAATACTTTTGCGCAAGTCTATTTTTGCACCCTCGCAAATAATGGAATGTGAGGTCACTGAGAGCAGCAGGAAATGTTGAAGAACTAACGCACGAAATGAAGAGATACCGATGGAATATCCTTAGACTTTTAATTTACGAAGCCCCGTTCAATGCCCACACTTTGCCAGGTGCGGATCTAAGATTTTTTTTTTTTTTTTTTGGTTGTTGCAATTTTGAACCCCCGTTATGGGGCTTTCACATATTCACTACGGGTCCCGTACGGCGAGTAAAAACCAGTGAATTTTCGGCCAGTGCCTGGTCGGCTTCTGTACAGTTCCTACGGGCGCCTGGACATTTTCACCAGCTGTACGGGCGCCGTGGTGCTGAGTTAGCCGCTCCCTATTCTCCCGGCGTTTTCATTTGAGCGTTAGGCCGTAGAAAGCCCGTAAAGGGACCGTGTGGCACCATACGGGTCCCGTGCGGGCTCTGGACGGGCCCCTTACGATTTGTTTGTCAATGCTCAATGTTCAATGCAGCTTTAAATACAGGAGGCACGGATGTCAGAGGACACAAATCAATGTCATAAATGAATTCCTCATCATAGAAAACCTTTGAAAAGTCATATTATCCATGTTTTCAGGCTTCCTGGATTAAGATTAGCAACATTATTACATTTTGCACATATATGCTAATTAGATTATTATGCTAATTAGGCTAATTACACTACATATACATGGAATATCTTCTCATGAATTAATGATTAATCTTTCAAAAGTGATTTACAATGTTGCATTGCACTATTTTTAGGCTTTATAGATAAACAATGACAATGAAGTCCATATATTGTACATATTATGCTAATTATGCTATTTAAGACAATTGTATTACTTAAAAATAAAAATTGGTGTCATTAATGAATTCCTTGTCATAGAAAACCCTTGAAAAGTTATATTATCCATGTTTTCAGGCTTCCTGGATTAAGATTAGCAACATTATTACATATTGCACATGTGCTAATTAGATGATTATACTAATATGGCTATCATACCTTATAAGTGACCTGCAATTCAGCTTCGGCTGCCAGAACGTCATGTGAATAAAACCTTTATTGAATTGAAAACAAAAATAATTAAAAAAGTTGCCCAAGGTTGCCAAGCGGGCAACCAAGCTGAATTTAATATAATACCCATCTAGAACACAAATCAACAACAAAAAACTTGTACTTATCAACTTTTCCAAGTCATGTACATGGTATATGGTACCGTCTACTGGACTATAATTCATTTCAACAACTCTTGTAGGAATTTTCGATGAATAAAAAGATAGAAAGCACGGCGAACAGTCGGTAAAACATACACTTAAAGCCCAAGTCCACTCCAAAAATAACTTACTTTCAATAGAACCAGAAAAATCAGTCAAACCAATCAAAAAAAGTTTGAGCGAAATCGGATGACTAATAAGAAAGTTATAAATTTGTAATGACATGAAAAACTTTGAAAATCACTACACAAATTGGCAACTCACTCATGAGTCTGTGACGTATGGTCCTCACTATCCACTAATTATTTTCTTAATATTAATAATATAAATTTCCTATTTTCACCCTAAGAATCTTATTTCTTCACACCAGCATCCAAGTTAGATTGTTAGTAATATGTTTTTGTGTGGATGCACAAATAAAGAGTAATTTTTGTCCAGTTAAATCATGAAAAAATGAATTTTGATAAACTATTTATATAAAAATCAATAATTATGAAATACAATATTCAGAAAATAGTATCAATTCTTCAAAATTCATACAAAGTTCTGGGAAATGTCATGCACGCAATATGATACAAATCATATAACCTGGGCAAAGGCAGTGGGAAATCAAGTTTTAGGGGATAAAGAGGGAAATTAATGGGATTAAACTATATAAAGCAAGTTGTGAGGACATGACGTCACAAACTGATAACCATCTTGGCAATTTGTATTGTGATTCTCATTGTTCCAAAGTCTTACATACTTTTTTCAAAAATTCATAACTTTTTTTTATTTGTTATCCGATTTTGCTCAAACTTTTTTTGATTGGTTTGTCTGATTTTTCTGCTTTTATTGAAAGTGAGTTATTTTTCAAGTGGACTTGTCCTTTAACAGTGAAGGATGAACGCACGCACGCAGACCGTGCGAGTGAACGGGTGAGTATAAGCTTGGAGATATTCATTTGACCTATGACACGTTGACGTCATACGACGCTCCAGTGGCTAATTACGAACTCGCTTATTGCTAAATGCTCCGATTTAACTATTGGCAGAGTACACAGTATAGGAACTAGTCATAACATGGACTGACTGCGACGGAAACGATCAATTGAGAGTATGGAGATAATTATGAAAAGCTGAATCGTCATTATCTCTTTATTGTATCCATATCTTTAATATATTCTCAGACTTCTTCACGTACTTATATCACTAAGAAAGAAAAATTGAAGAACAAAAATATCCGTGTCTGCCTAGGAATAGGACTAGGAGTAGCTAGGAGCCAGACACTGGGGGCTACAGCCCTTCCCCATAAGACTGTCAAAGAAGAAATTTTCGGGCAATAATTAAAACTCCTAATTTTTTTTGGCCAAATGTTAGTCTAGATCAAAAGAAATTCTGTAGCTATATCCATTAGTACCAAATCATGATAAGCATTAATTGCAGCTCTTATGAAATTTCTTGAATGGGATATGGCACACCCACCCCCCTCCCCCACCCCCCCTCCGGACACTGTTACAGAAAATGTCCAGGGTAGACGAGGGTTAATAGCCTTTAACTCCTTCTTGTTTTTAATTCCCTTCAAATGGCATGTTCCCTTGAGGAGAAACGTCCCCAATTCTAATAAGCTTTGTAGGTAAGGACAGTAGCAGCTTCATGTCAATAAGAAACAGTTTATCTATTTCAAAACAAAACAAAAAACAAATCATGAGTTGTACACAAATAAAACGTTCAAGTTATGAGTTTGTGGTCCCCAAATAAACACAGTTTCTCATTCGCTACATTGTTAAACCATCATTTATTAAAATTGTCATTAATGCAAGACTAGGTATTGGAGTAACTGTTCAGTTATGTTAGGTTTGTCGGATTTTTCTTGTATACTGTTTTTTATCCAGCAATGTTTGCATCAAAACAAAACGGGATATCCCCAAATTTGGACATGCATGGATTATAACTCCCACAGTTTCCATTGTAGTATTTCTCTTTCAAATTTGTTCCGCAAACGTGCGTTTAAGAGCCTATCACCCACGCCAGTGGCGGATCCAGGGAGGGCCCCCCACACCTGGGAAAAAGAACGTGTAAAAACACGTTAATTTTACCTTTTTTGGAGATGGGCCGCCACCCTTGGCGCTCAAGTGGGGGACGGGGGGGGGGGGTTCAATATTTCAAATTTTCGCGGGCCAAACAAAACAGTTAGTGCTCACTATTCCCCCCCCCCCACTGAGCGAATTATCGGCCGGCTGTTTCGCCGCTAAATATTTTCTCACGATCTGGGCCCCCTCCCCTGTCGCCGGCTTGATCCGCCCCTGACCCACGCTCTCTAGATTTCTTTCATGTTATACTGGTGTGCGTGGCCAACAATAAAAAAAATGTCAACTAAGGTACTTGTTTTGTTCCAAAATGGGGGGGGGGGGGGGGGGGAATATTCCCAAATTTGGACATGTACAGATTTTAACTCCCGCAGTTTTCATTGTAGTATTTCTCTTTCAAATCTGTTCCGCAAACATGCGTTTGACAGTAAATCAAACCTACGCTGTCTAGACTTCTTTTATGTCAAACTGGTGTGCGTGACCAACAATACACATCATGTCAACCAAGGTTGTCTCGTTCCGAAATGTTGTCATTTTTTTCGGTGAAGATTCTAAAGCCTTTTTGCAATAAGGAGCTTTATACAGTGCGTATCAAAACAAGTATACCTAACTTCTGTATATAACTCATAATTAAAAAGACATAATTAATATGACCTACGAATATTTTTTATTGTGGAGGGTAGGTCTTTTTCTGGCTAATAATACCTTAGTTACAGTTTTTCTGCCTCGGATGAATGATCACCTAAAAATATTTTTAACAGCTTTCTAACTTCTTGTCTCATGATATATATACAATTTCACTCGCCATTTTACAACTTCTTTAATACTAATATGACAAGCAGTAGCAAATTAATATGTCAGGACTCATGATAAATTAGTTTAACAGTTGATTGCACTCGTTGAATCCACTGTTCGGAGGAACTAGCTAAGATAGATAAAATTGAGTCTTCTCACATTATTTAATGACGATATATTATTATTATTATTATTATTTGTTCATCATCTTTACAATGCTATTTGAGTGGAATAAAAACAATTAAGGGTGGGGCTTCCTTGGGGAAGTTTCAATTGTTGTTAAGAAATGTATGACTTGAACCCGGTAGACCCCGCTGATTCTAAGTTTTTGTCTGACTTGTTTTCAATTTGATCTAGCACATGATCTTAATCTATAGGGTGCAAGCCAATAAGTTCTTTAGAACAATTACATGCAATCACATGGCAGGTGAATGATCATCAATAACAGGTTCGAAAAATTTAATTTAAATTGGGCGACAATCGTTCGCCATTGCTGCTCTTAAATATTACTTTGACGCCCTGGGGAAGTTTCAATTGTTAAGAAATGTATGGCTTAGTTGCAATCATGATAGATTGAACTCGGTTGACTCCAGTGCTCGCATATAGTGTACAATGCTTTTTGAATGATGAAAAAGGAATTCAATGTCAGGCTTCCTGGGGGAAGTTTCGATTGTTGCCGATAAGAAATGTCTGGCTTACACCCGGTATTCCGCGGGTTCTGTTGTCTGACTTGTTGTCAATTACTAGACCGAGCACGCGATCTTAGTCCAATAGGTGCAAGCCAAACATTTCTTTAGAACAACGAACACCATTGTGGTACTATTTTATCAATAATTATTGATATTCTATTTGTTTCAAGTTTCAAGTTTATTTCACATTTCACAAATAAAAAGAATTTACATAATTGACAAAAATAGAACATAATATGAAATATACTAAAAGTGTCACATTATATAATTAATTCTTTGAAAAGACGTCGAAACTAATTGTAATGAATAGAAGGTTATACAGACTGAAATGTGAGGAACCTATTAAAAAGCTTAGCTTGTAGATTATAGATTCCAAAAGGATCAATAATTAAAGAAATAAATAAATGGAGACGCTGTTCTTTAAAATATAGATAAATAAAGAGAGGTCTCAAATACAAAATATCACGTCACTAAGTAGGTAGAATATTATCAAAAGCACATTTCCCCAATAATTGGTTCCATGATTTTTTAAATATATAATAATAATTTTCACTGATTTGCTACTGGTTGTTCGGTGGTAATGAATGATTCATCTACGCGATTTAGGAAGAATTCCTTTAAATAGCCAAAGAGACGCTCCGAAGTCTGCCCAGTAGAAACACAGGCGTATTATTCAATTTTGCAAGACATGACTACGATTCTTTGCCCCAGGCTAGAACTTACCTCGATAGCTCAACCCCAGATCTTCTCTCCTTTTCAATTTGTACAATACAACTTTACATGGTATGAATAACAACGGGTCGTTCTGTATATCGTCATTCAAGGTTAGCGAACTGGGTGAAATGTCACGCTTGGGCCTCTTATAATATTATCATTAATATCAGGCTTTAAAAAAGTCATGTATCATTCCTGAGTTTCTTTCTCAACGTTTATGCAAGACGGGGAAAATAGGCCACCACCTGGTGAAATGAGATATTGTTATAGCCGAAGAGAGAGAGTCAACGAGAGTTTTAAAAAAGCCTTTCGATAATGTAAAGTATTATTTTTTTTTTTTTTTATGAATAGACGTACTAGTATTGATCATATCTGTTTTACCCTTCCTTCTGTTTGTCTAGTCTCTCTCTTTTTCTCTTTCTTTCTCTCATTCTCTTACGCATAGAAATTCACAATAAACATTCATCCATGGGAGAATCTCTGACATATACACCAATCATTGTGGACACTAGCGTACCTACGGGGGGGGGGGGGGCAGGGGGCAGGGGGCAGTCTGCCCCCCCCCCCCCCTGACGAGTGACAATCAAGCAACAAAAAAGGAAAGGAAAGAAAAAGGAAAGAAAGGAAGGCTAAAAACACGAGTTAGGAGTAGACCCAGGACACTCACTTATGCGTATATTGTCTAATATTTTAATGAAACGTTAAAGCTTCCGCGCTTTAACGGGTTATTTTCGATTCTTTTTTTTCTTCATTTTCTGAATGCATTTCATGAACTAATGTAGATGAAATGAAAAGAATGAATGTTGATGATGTGGGAGGAAAAAGGAGTTACCTAAAAGTTATTTCGAATATACTGAAATAACTTTCCATCTATCACTGTACGTCCCATATAATGTACACTAAACACTCATTACATGTCGTGGGAAGTTTTTAAAAAAAAGTAGAGCAGCAAGCCACATTCCCCAATACGCGTATACCTCCTAGTTAATTTCAAACAGCTCATCAATATGTAAGACCTGAAATGACCCAAGCAAGCACATGCATTCTTACTAGGTAAACCATCTGCAAGTGAAGCATTATACAATGTACTAGGTCATCATGGAAGTTCTAGAAAACAACAGGGGAGGGATCAAAATAAGCTTTGAAGGGCACTTATACGGGGAAAATGAATTCAGCCAAGGATTAAGAGTAGTGAACGGTACAACGAATTGTCTTCTTTCTCTAATATTTTAATGGAACGTCAAAGCTTCCGCGCTTCGCACGGGAAGAGGGGGGGGGGGAGGTGGTTGAAAATAATGTAGATATTGGGACATTGACATTAACATATATATATATATATATATATATGTTAATATATAATTGGTAGCTATTTTTGTCGGTATTCGGTGGTCTCTTCACCCCCCCCCCCACCTAAAACTGAAAAAGGTGTTATGAATAGCGAACCTCATTTCGCATTATGAATAGCGAACCTCTCCTCTTATTATGAATAGAGACCCTCATTTCGTATTATGAATAGCGACCCTTTTCTCCTATTATGAATAGCGACACTCTTCTCCTATTATGAATAGCGACCCTCTTCTCCTATTATGAATAGCGACCCTCTTATCCTATTATAAATAGCGACCCTCTTCTCCTATTATGAATAGCGAATCTCATTTCGTATTATGAATAGCGACCCTCTTCCCCTATTATGAATAGCGAACCTCTACTCCTATTATGAATAGCGAACCTCATTTCGTATTATGAATAGCGAACCTCATTTCGTATTATGAATAGCGACCCTCTTCTCCTATTATGAATAGCGACCCTCTTCTCCTATTATGAATAGCGAACCTCATTTCGTATTATGAATAGCGACCCTCTTCTCCTATTATGAATAGCGACCCTCTTCTCCTATTATAAATAGCGACCCTCTTCTCCTATTATGAATAGCGAATCTCATTTCGTATTATGAATAGCGACCCTCTTCCCCTATTATGAATAGCGAACCTCTACTCCTATTATGAATAGCGAACCTCATTTCGTATTATGAATAGCGAACCTCATTTCGTATTATGAATAGCGACCCTCTTCTCCTATTATGAATAGCGACCCTCTTCTCCTATTATGAATAGCGAACCTCATTTCGTATTATGAATAGCGACCCTCTTCTCCTATTATGAATAGCGACCCTCTTCTCCTATTATGAATAGCGACCCTCTTCTCCTATTATGAATAGCGAATCTCATTTCGTATTATGAATAGCGACCCTCTTCCCCTATTATGAATAGCGAACCTCTACTCCTATTATGAATAGCGAACCTCATTTCGTATTATGAATAGCGAACCTCATTTCGTATTATGAATAGCGACCCTCTTCTCCTATTATGAATAGCGACCCTCTTCTCCTATTATGAATAGCGAACCTCATTTCGTATTATGAATAGCGACCCTCTTCTCCTATTATGAATAGCGAACCTCATTTCGTTTTATGAATAGCGACCCTCTTCTCCTATTATGAATAGCGACCCTCATTTCGTATTATGAATAGCGACCCTCTTCTCCTACTATGAATAGCGACCCTCTTCTCCTATTATGAATAGCGACCCTCATTTCGTATTATGAATAGCGACCCTCTTCCCGTGTTATGAATAGCGACCCTTATAAGTAATGAACCTTATTTCGTATTATGAATAGCGACACTCTTCTCCTATTACGAATAGCGACCCTCTTCTCCTATTATGAATAGCGACCCTCTTCTCCTATTATAAATAGCGACCCTCTTCTCCTATTATGAATAGCGAATCTCATTTCGCATGATGAATAGCGACCCTCTTCCCCTATTATGAATAGCGACCCTCTACTCCTATTATGAATAGCGAACCTCATTTCGTATTATGAATAGCGAACCTCATTTCGTATTATGAATAGCGACCCTCTTCTATTATTATGAATAGCGACCCTCTTCTCCTATTATGAATAGCGACCCTCATTTCGCATTATGAATAGCGAACCTCTCCTCTTATTATGAATAGAGACCCTCATTTCGTATTATGAATAGCGACCCTTTTCTTCTATTATGAATAGCGACACTCTTCTCCTATTATGAATAGCGACCCTCTTCTCCTATTATGAATAGCGACCCTCTTCTCCTATTATAAATAGCGACCCTCTTCTCCTATTATGAATAGCGACCCTCTTCTCCTATTATGAATAGCGACCCTCTTCTCCTATTATAAATAGCGACCCTCTTCTCCTATTATGAATAGCGAATCTCATTTCGTATTATGAATAGCGACCCTCTTCACCTATTATGAATAGCGAACCTCTACTCCTATTATGAATAGCGAACCTCATTTCGTATTATGAATAGCGAACCTCATTTCGTATTATGAATAGCGACCCTCTTCTCCTATTATGAATAGCGACCCTCTTCTCCTATTATGAATAGCGAACCTCATTTCGTATTATGAATAGCGACCCTCTTCTCCTATTATGAATAGCGACCCTCTTCTCCTATTATGAATAGCGACCCTCTTCTCCTATTATGAATAGCGAATCTCATTTCGTATTATGAATAGCGACCCTCTTCCCCTATTATGAATAGCGAACCTCTACTCCTATTATGAATAGCGAACCTCATTTCGTATTATGAATAGCGAACCTCATTTCGTATTATGAATAGCGACCCTCTTCTCCTATTATGAATAGCGACCCTCTTCTCCTATTATGAATAGCGAACCTCATTTCGTTTTATGAATAGCGACCCTCTTCTCCTATTATGAATAGCGACCCTCATTTCGTATTATGAATAGCGACCCTCTTCTCCTACTATGAATAGCGACCCTCTTCTCCTATTATGAATAGCGACCCTCATTTCGTATTATGAATAGCGACCCTCTTCCCGTGTTATGAATAGCGACCCTTATAAGTAATGAACCTTATTTCGTATTATGAATAGCGACACTCTTCTCCTATTACGAATAGCGACCCTCTTCTCCTATTATGAATAGCGACCCTCTTCTCCTATTATAAATAGCGACCCTCTTCTCCTATTATGAATAGCGAATCTCATTTCGCATGATGAATAGCGACCCTCTTCCCCTATTATGAATAGCGACCCTCTACTCCTATTATGAATAGCGAACCTCATTTCGTATTATGAATAGCGAACCTCATTTCGTATTATGAATAGCGACCCTCTTCTATTATTATGAATAGCGACCCTCTTCTCCTATTATGAATAGCGACCCTCATTTCGCATTATGAATAGCGAACCTCTCCTCTTATTATGAATAGAGACCCTCATTTCGTATTATGAATAGCGACCCTTTTCTTCTATTATGAATAGCGACACTCTTCTCCTATTATGAATAGCGACCCTCTTCTCCTATTATGAATAGCGACCCTCTTCTCCTATTATAAATAGCGACCCTCTTCTCCTATTATGAATAGCGACCCTCTTCTCCTATTATGAATAGCGACCCTCATTTCGTATTATGAATAGCGACCCTCTTCCCGTGTTATGAATAGCGACCCTTATAAGTAATGAACCTTATTTCGTATTATGAATAGCGACCCTCTAGTCGTATTATGAATAGCGACCCTGATTTCATATTATGAATAGCGGTCCTAATGATTAATGACCCTTAATATGAATTATGAATAGCGACCCTCTTCCCGTGTTATGAATAGCGACCCTTATAAGTAATGAACCTTATTTCGTATTATGGATAGCGACCCTCTAGTCGTATTATGAATAGCGACCCTGATTTCATATTATGAATAGCGGTCCTTATGATTAATGACCCTTAATATGAATTATGAATAGCGACCCTCATCTCACGTTATGAATAGCGGTCCTTATGATTAACGAACCTTATTTCTTTATGAATAGTGACCCTCTTTGCCATTATGAATAGCGGACCAGGAAGTACGGGAATTCGCACGTTATGAATAACGGTCCTTATGAATAGCGGACCTTACGAATAGCGGTCCTTATGAATAGCGAATAGACCCCCCTAAAATCACCATCACAATCATAATCAGATTCTCTAATGTACTTCCAGTTTGTTTTAGTTTGATAGCCCTTTCGCGTTGATTGACAGATTCTTTATGATTTCTTTAACCTATTCAAAACATATTGTTCTTTCAACGCTCATGCCTACGGGTATCTGTTGAGGCATCATTGAATATGCTTACACCAAATTATTATCATTTTGACCACAAAAAAAGGTGAGGTTTCCCGTTTTATGAATGCCTTAATCCCATTTAAAGGTTTATATATATGCTATCTGGGTTTGTTATTCATCCCTGATCAACGCCATGCATTATATACAAAACCTGCATCATGTATACTAGAGATATGATGTGCCATTGTTTCCATCTTGTGTATAATATCCCGCTAGAGTTGATACAACAAATTATCTAGGACACAGCTTAAATTAATTTTGCTAGAATTCAAGAAAAAAGATCGGATCCAGAGGTCATACCAACTGGGCCAGGTAAATTAACCCACCATGATCGACATTCTGCTTTTATTCCAAACACAATGAAAAAGCCCAGGGTCGCAGTTCAGTGGGGTTTGAATAATTTTTGTCGCATTTGTAGTACAATGACCGTCCTTGGTTGTATAGAAAAACGTATTATCTGGGGAGAGTTCAAAAGGCTTTAATGCTCTATTGGTTCCTATCAAATTATATGATCTGAGGCAAAAGTTGCAAAGTGATTAAGATTTCCTGACACACAGAAGTTCAGTTTACTGCTACAATTCATGTTATCCTTTGTTTTTTTAACTTATGTATTTCATTGTTTTTTAACTTATGTATTTCATTTTTTTTTAAATTTCATTTCTTACTACAATTCAACTATTCTGACTCCCAAAACAACCACCTAAACTTCAAACAAGACCCGATAACCCATGTTTGATCTGTTTTTAGGAAAAATGACTTTTCTATATGTTTTGTACACAAATCACGAAAATGAGCGATTTTCGGGCTCACATGCAAAGACAAAAGGTCACGTGACCTTGTAACCGTAGGTCCGATTTTCAAAAAAATTCTTTTAACAGTTGCGCAAGACTAAAAAAAAAAAGTCAGCGAGCGGCGGGGCGCCATCCATATGCGTTCCCGAGCAATCAGAAAAATTGTGGAGGTAGGGGGGGGGGGGGGTTAAGCAATTTTCATTTTCAAAATCTAACACATGTACATAAATTATATGCATGACAGATGTTTGTGAACTTTGGAGCCATAACAAATTCTAAGGCGCGCAATGCAGTCGAGTTAAATTGCCCTATAAAGAGGGCGACATACTTGTAAAGTAGATGTGAAGATTGAGTTGTACAGTAGGGGATGTTCATTGTCAGTATTGATTTTCCTCTTCAGACCTTCCTAAGGTTATCTCTGAGTCTCTGAGTGACATCACCAGGGGCGTCGCTAGACCTTTTTCACTGGGGGTACAGAGGCCACCGATTACCGACAAAACTAGCCACCAATTACTGACAAATATATTAATCCCAATGTCTACAAATCTAACCCTATAAATCCGGGGCCAGGAGCTAAATCATTTGTCAGTCCCCCCCCCCCCCCCCGCCCCTCCCACGCGAAGCGCGGAAGTTTTGACATTTCATCAAATTATTAGGGAAAGAAGACGATTCGTTGGACCGTTTTTTTTTAATTTTTAATCCTTGTCTGGATTCAGTCTTCCCCTCCCGCTTGAAACGCGGAAGCTTGTTCATGTTTTTACAAGTTTTCTTGTATTGTTGGTTTAACCTGAACTCTTCCTCGTTTACACAAATGAAGAAATTTCTCTTTATTGTTCTGTCTATGTCTCATCCATACTTCGACTTATTATTTCCTTTCCTCTATTTAACAAACTCTCTCACCCACACAATCCTTCGAGACTCCTTCCGAATTCTCCTCATCTATGAGTAAGATTGTTATTGCAACTAAAACTAAATAATTGGATGTTAATTAAACATTCTAAATCTAAGATCTAAAATCTTGCAGGTCACTGTTTGCTCCCAGTGCTCCCCTTTTAAAATCTTTATTAAGCATCAATCTTTTACCAGCCATGTAAATAACATTTTATAGACAATAAAATGTCTTATTTACTAGCTCGCTTCGCTCTGTCGAAGAATTTAGAATCGGGATGATTTCACGACTGTTTTAGCAGAAGAGTACCCGAATATATATCCATTGAAAATTATCCATTATATCTATTTTTTTTTAAATCCAACGATGAGAGTGTCTTTTTTTCCTTTGGCCAGACTTGCTGTTCCGGAAGTCCTCATATTCGGGGATGGAGGTGCCGGAATGTAAAATGTGTGTATACTTTTAGTCATTTGTATAGCGAGATGTCCAAACTGATTATTTTATATTTCATAATGTGTCGAGTTCGAGTTAGACTCCCGCAGCGGCGCTTATATCCTTTGGCAATACATCAATCTACATTGCCACCCTCGACCCGGGTACCTGGCAGAAAAGATTTCCGACCGACCGACCCATGTTTTGGCACCTAAAGGGGAATACAACATCTTTTTTGTTCACATATTGCTCCGATTGTCTCATTTTCGCTCGCGTGAACATTGCCAGCACAAACCACTGACCTCTACCTCCTGAACGGATCATCGCCCATTCCCATTCACTATACGTTACGTACTAAAAGGCTGTATTGTCTGACCGTTCATGAATATTCATGTTTTTGCTAAACTCGGCAAAATGTTTGCTTTTACTAAATGGAAAAATTACGGTGGGGGGGTTGGATGAAATGGACATAATGAAATAGGCAGAAGTGATCTATGATAATTCATGCGTTTTATGTTTCGTGTGCTCGACCTATAATCTTCAAATCGCTTGGTAAACTGAGTCCAAAGTTAGACTTGTTTCACATGTGTATTATTGGCAATGACGAGCTTGCAACCTATTTTGAAAAATTACGGTGGGTGAACTTTCAAAAGTCAATGAGACATGAGGGCTCAAATGAAAGAGCTAGTGATAACGTACGTCGGGGTGGATGTGCTTTTCGTTTAAACAAAAAATGAATTTTTAACGATTTTTTAAAAAAACGTCCATAGGCTAACATGTTAGGCTGCTGACGCTGACCATGCTCTGACGATAGGGGGCGTCGTGAAATGAGACTAAACGGAGCCATATGAGCCTGATGCCTGGAAGACCGGTAACCCAGACAACGGTGCAGAAAATAAGTGTGTCTTCATTCCGCCAAGACCCTGGAATAGGCACCTGTTCTGACGCAAATGGGATTCTTACGGTTTCCGGGTAAATTTCGTATGCATCAAAAAGTCTGATTAATCTTCCTTCCTTGTCTGACTAGGCAAAAATGTTTCCTCATGTCGACTCATGAGTCATGGCCTCATTCTCTCTCTCTCTCTCTCTCTCTCCCTCTCTCTCTCCCCGTTTCTCTCTCTCTCTCTCTCTCCCTCTGTCCTTCCCACACACACTGATACATCCCACTTTCACTCCTTCACAAACACACATACACACACACACACAAACACATACATATATTCTCCCCTATCCCTCTCCCCTCCTATCTATCTTTAATAGCTTATAGGCTACTAAGTTGTCTTCGAAATCTTTAGTGTTTTTCCAGGCTCGTAATACAATCTTCCATTTTATTATTATCATGAGATATTATAGATAGGTAAAGAATGAACAAAATAAATAGGCTTTTCGATCGCTCTACTCTTTTCCACTGAAATGAGTTGAATAGATATGAACTTCACAATACACACTGATAATTTCGTTTCTAACAAAAAATCCTTAAAGGGGCTAAGGAGATATGAAGAAGAAAAAATACGCTGTTTATTAGAATTCCATTAAAATGTTGTTTTGAAAGTTTAATTAATCATGGGTAACTACTTGATGTCATTTCCAATACATTAAACGAGCATAACTTGATGTACATTCAAATATATCTGTATTCGAAGATAGCCCCAAGTGAGATTTTCTTAAACGCAGTACAAATGGATACCTATGGGATTTTTGCTATGAATTATATTTGCATCAATTCCGATCTAAAATATCTATTTTAAGAGGGATATTTCCTAAAGATTGGGAGTTTGGATATGTTTTGTTTGCAGCTTGTAAATAGCTTATTGTTAGCACATTATTGTCATCGTGACTGTATAGAGATGTCAGTTGGTATATTTGTATTTATGATCGTATTCTTACTAAAAAGTGGCCTTCATTTTTTTGCCTCAATGAATAGATTCATTCAGTTTGGGGCTGTGTTATTGAACTATATTTTGTTTATGTTTTTCATATTTCACGAAATAAACTAGGGAGGTATGAGGAGTTCACAATATTCCATAGTAGAGATTGTAATTTAAAAGAGTTGTCGTTTTAATCTTGTGAATATATTTCAACAAATTACATTTGTAAAGTAAACATGATATTATTAAGGTATAGGTATTATATGTTTCTTAACATGATTTTATTATCATATCTTGTAGTTTTAATCTTTACAAATACCCTCTACATTATATACCTCTTTTTAGAAATCTAGCCATCTGATTGGTCGAAATTGAACTCGTGATTTTAGCCATTCCCGTAAAGAAACGAACGATGCCAGTAACCGTTAATACTTCATGAGTGAGATTCCCTAAAGATTCCGGGTACCGGGAAAATAGTAACGTTTTGATGAGATCCCCATTGGTTTACGTGTTAATACTTACCTTGTGCGAGCGCGGATAGCATACAGTGCTTTTTGTCTGCGATTCCTAAATGATTGTAACTTCAGTCATCTTTCCAGCGAAGATTAACAGACAGTGTCTCAAATTTTCTGTGATGTTTTACCCAATTTTGACTCAAGAAAAGGATAAGGTAAAAAATCTAGGTAGATTCTTGTGTCAATTTGGTATATAAAAGACATTATCGACTGCTTTGATATTCGAGGTCTGACTGACGTCACATTGAGCCTATACAACAGCCAGGCCTCTCATAGCAGTCGTTATATCTATGTTAAGATATATAGGAATAAAAATGACAGAGAGATGAGGTAATTGACATATATTTGGCAAGAGATTGATAGTTTATGTTAGACTCATAGGGAGGGGGTGGGGTAGTTACAGACTTTTATTTGAAATCCAACTTTAAATTTTGTTTGCAGTAAAGAAATAATGATAATAATTGAAGAGAATGGAGAGATTTATGTGGTTCAAAGAGTTTATCGTCATTTATATAAACGAGTAATAGTTCAGGTTAAACCAACAATAGAAGAAAACTTGTACAAACATCAGAAAATAATATTTCGTTAAAAATAGGGACATACACTTGCTCCAAGATCAACAGGAACATCCGGACAAGGAAATACCAATTTCCTTGAGTCATTGATTCATTGTTCCTATAACAAAATAATGTTAAAGGTATTCAGCGCCATTAACCATCCGCTGTAAATGTATATAGAATGCATCAGCACTGTAAGAAAATGTAATACATGTAACTTCAAAAGCTTTCACGGACAACACAAACAACAACAACAACATGATACTTTTATAACTCTTGTGCTTCCTGGGAGAAATATCAATTATTTTAACATATTTGTGGCTTACACCAAGTAAATAAGATCGATTGATCAATCTGTATTGAAAAACAAGTCGGGAGAGCTTGTGTATTTGTTTCTAGTTCATCGTGACAGTACCATGAACCAGTGATGGCTGGTCCAAACAAAATTTCTGACTTGTTTTTCAATACAGATCGATCAATCGATCTTATTTACTGGGTGTAAGCCACAAATATGTTAAATAAACAGGATACTTAAATGTAAAGCTCGAAACTAGCGCAAAGCCTGTAAAAACCAATCTTTTGAAATGTCAATAGCCTCTCGAACCTAGTTATGAAATGTTAAAACATGACAATGACACTATTACATGATCATAAACCTATCTTTATATACATTATAAGAGGGTAGTGAAATTGCCCATGAAGCGGTTTTTATTTTAATCTTATTCATGACCTGTTTCTTCATGGTTAGTCTTTTTATGTCTGTATTATGCCTTTAAGCTACGTATCCATCTCTGGTTATTGTGTGAATATGAATTGGTCTCAAGAAAGATTCATTAAAATACAACAGCTTTTAAATTCTTGGAAACGGAGGAACTTGACATTTAAAGGGAAAGTAATTATCTTAAAAAGCCTTGTTATTTCAAAATTGATTTATACAGCTCAAGTTTTATCATGCCCTATGGAAAGGATAAAAGCGTATGAAAAGTTATTTTATAACTTTTTATGGGGTAATAGAGCAAAAGTGAAAAAAGAAAACATGATAAATACTCTTCAAAATGGAGGCATGAATATGGTCGACATGTGTACGCAATTTATGTCTTTACAAATAAAATGGTTGTTTAGCTTCTTAAGTTTTAAAGAAATCCAAGAAAAGAAAGGGAAGTGGATAATTTTTATTGAGTATTGGATTGAAAAACTGGGAGGGATTGATATTATTATGAACTGTAAATGTTTACCAAATTATGTGACTTCTTATAGAGGGAAAATACCTGATTTTTATTGTGACTTACTTTGTACATGGTTTACTGTAAAGCAAGTTAATTATGTAAAAGATATACACCACACCTATGGAAGTGTTACAAAAGAAATGATTTGGTTAAATTGTGATATCAAATTTAAAGGAAAAGCATTGTTGTATAAAAATTGGATAAAATCGGGTATATTATTTTTAGGGGATATAGTGATAGGAAATAGATTTTTGACAGTCAAAGAATTGAAAGATAAACTTATCTATTATGATGGTAGATGGTTGAGTGAATATGCAAAAATAAGAACCGCAATACAACAAAGATGGAGGCGAATCATAAAATATGGCGAACAAGTTTATGATTTCAACGATTACAAACGTAAATCAGTTATATACTCAAATTTGAATTTAAATTGTTTTGAATTTTCAATACACTCTATTACTGTGAAAAAAGTATATACGGAACTCATAAAATTAATCCAAAAACCATCTAGGGCGGTAGACTTCTGGAACAAAACCTTACAAACAAATGTTACTATAAAGTGGGACTCTTTATGGTTATTTAAATTGAAATATGCTCGTGATAATTATTTGATACAATTCAACTTTAAATTTATGTATAATATTTTACCAACACCTGTTAATTTATTCAAATGGAAAATCAAAGAAAACAATTTGTGTTACTACTGTAATAAACCTGGTACTATTATACATGTATTTTTTTAATGCGAAAATATTTACCGATTTTGGAACGTTATCGAAATATTATTATGTAACTCCTTCTGTAAAGATTTTAAATTCTCACCCATTTGTGTTGTATATGGTTTTCATGACGCAAAAGAAAATGTTATAGATATTGACCTAATACTTCATTATGCTTTATTTGCAATCTATAAAGCGAGTGTTGGAAATCAATTTAATAAAAATGTAGTGACGAGAATAATAAGCAAATATTTTTTGTTTATGTTAGAATACAAAATAGAAGTTGAGGAAAACAGAACTAAAACAACGAATTCGAATATTATTAAGTGGAAGGAAACTATAACTAATTTCAAATCTGCTATTAAGTAAATAGAAATATAATTTGATTTGACCTCATTTAGACATGTGATTCAGTGATTTGTTATGAATATTTATGTACTATGATGTTATCCATGATTTTACCTGAATAAAGATTTATTTCAACAACAAAAAAAAAAAAATACAGATTAAAAAAAAAAAAAAAAAAAAAATCTCTGGTTATTGTTCTAAGAAGGTATTTTGGGAAAGAAAGTTTATCAAGGACACTTCATGAATATAAAAACATGTCTATTTAAACCTTTAGTCTCTCTGGGCTTAAATGAATTGTTGTCACACCATTCCAAATGATGATGAATCGTTCTCGGTACCTTGCTCGTCTTGTATTTGTAAGTCTGGTGCTCGTGGTGCATCATGCCTCTTCCCAAGTTAAGTCTTTCATAACTTTATTATACAGCTAGAATACTTGTCAAGTTTATTAGAACAAAGTGCTATTTATTTCATCGTTCATCAATACTTGTTATCTTCAATATCTTTAACCTCGTGGAGGTGTGATGACGTAGTGGTAAAGCAGCGGCCTCGTAAACGGGAGGTTCAAGGTTCGAAGGCAAGTCACAGAGCAAGTTCCCTTTGGTAAAGTATGGAATGCTCATTGGCAAGTCCAGTAGAGGGGCTTTAAGGGAACTTAAAACCGTCGGTTCCGAATGCTTCCTATTTTTTTATTCGCAAGCGAGCCCAGATTCACCGACCTCTGAAACGGAAAAATGCCTAATTTTTGTTTAATACTTTATATTATTTAATGCAAATTTATTTTTAGAATGATATTGGTATTTTGTATGTGCTGTAAAATTTTCTTGCCCTTTGAAGCCAAAATAAGGGAGTTGCGAAGGTGAATTTTGGACGAATTTTTGCTCCTCTCTTCGAACAGGGCCTCGATAGCCGTTACGAATTCAAAAGCTTTTATGGCTTTACGGGGTTTTAATTGCACCCTAGCCCCACGCCTCAAAACTGTTAAAGGTATTTTTAAAGATAAAGGCATTTTTCTGTTTCAATCTTGGCTCGCTTGCGTACGAAAAAAATCAGACGCGTCCCATTTACTTACTTACAATACAATACATGCTTGTTAGCAGTCAGGTTAAAACACACCATCAAACAATCATCGGAATTTATCGGAATATCTTGTAATTTAATGTGGAGTCCCACAAGAATTAATATTCATTCTTCGTCTTTTATTATTGTATATTAATGATATAACCAATGCACCATCCTTTTTATCGTTTACACTTTTTGCTGACGGCACGGACGTTTTCTGCTCTCATGAGAATGTGGATGCCCCTATCCGTAAACTTAATTTAGAATTACCAACTTTCTCTTAATATTATTTAACAAGCTTCATACACTTTAAACCCCAAATTGTCTATATAATATTGTAATTGAAAATAAACCCTTAGAACCTAAGAAATGTACATAAAAATTAGGTATTCTTATTGATGAAAATATTATTTTGAATTAACACATACGACATACAATTACCTGTAATTTTAGGAATTAATGTATACTTTATGAGACAAAATACATTTCATTTTAAAACTTGGTGTGGGCTTCAAGTGCAAAGACAAAAATTAACCCTATTTATTAGTTGCAAAAGAAATGGCGCTTGGAATATCTGCTGGTCCTTATGTTTCCTGATTCATCTAAGAATTTTGTAATATTAATTAACACTATCCCATTCTTACCCTACTCGAAATTCATAAAACTTTCATTTGATAAATCCTAAATTATTGATCCTGCATAAATCAATTAGACATGGTCCAGATCTATGGAATGCACTCCCTGACCCAATAAAAGCATGGAAAATCTTAAATTCATTTGAATTCAATAAGAAGAAAGCACTTCTGTGATATTACATTGTTCCATCTTTTCCCAGTGCTGAGTAAATATTCAATATTTTTTTCCAGATTTCTATAAACATCCATCACTATATGTTATAACTCCCGTATTCTTTAATACTTTGTCTGTGTCAGAAATATTTACATCAATATATTTAAATTTTCATCACCATTATAATTTACATCATTATTATCATTATCATCATAATCATCACCATCATTAGTTTTTGTTATTCTTTTAATCATCCACCCCTTCCCAGGCTATTACGCTATCAATCTAACGCTTATTGGGATATTCCTTCTTCTTCTACATATCTATTAATTACATTCCTTGAAAGTGTTTTATCAGTGTCAGACCCTGTTTATTAAGGTATATTCTATTTTTTTGAGTAAACCTATTTTCTATTTTTGAATAAGCTTATATTACTTTAAATTGTTGAACCCCTATTTAAAGTGTACCTTTAAACTATGTTTCTATTAAGATCACCTCTCTGGTATATGCTACTGGTGAAACAAAGAGATGGAAACAAAAGGACCCCTATTCTATAGGCCTTGTTTATGTCTTAAACCCAGACCACTTCCTTTATTCGTAGAGTACATAAATCATGAATGACCAGTGGATACACTTACTGGTACCCCTTTGTCTTGGGGATAGGGAATAGTGGGGTTGTTTGCCTGGTTTGGAAGAAAGATTGGCTTTCTCGTTGAGAGCAAGTTTAGACTTCAAGGCAGATAGACGTGTGATGTAACTTCCCCCAGAAGTTACTATGTCGCAGCTTTTTAAGACCTGCCTTGATTTTGTTTCTTAACAGGTAAGCGAACACCCACCTTCCTAAAAGTATATTCATGTTCTATTCTAGTAAATTATAGAGATATCACAAGTTCCTAATGCAATTTGAATTAATTGTATGATATTGTTTAGTGTGATTCTCCTTACGTTGGAAAACCATTGTTATATTTTCATGTGTTTATCCATTAACTTTGATACAAGATGGTTGTGACTAAGTATGAATTAAGATACTACTTTTCACAAGCCAGACCTATTTATAGATATTTCAGTCATTGTACAATACTTTTGATTAGATAGTTTAGTGATAGCCAATAACTAATTGTGAGACGATAAATACTCTTGTTGAATTACTGTGTTCCATATAAAGAAGAATTATTATTGATTAAGTAGGAGAGCAAGTTTAGACTTCAAGGCAGATAGACGTGTGATGTAACTTCCCCCAGAAGTTACTATGTCGCAGCTTTTTAAGACCTGCCTTGATTTTGTTTCTTAACAGAGTTCCACCATGGTTCCACCATGGTTCCAGTTCCATTTCCCTCGGGACAAGAGTTGGGACTGCTGTCGTTGTTCAGGCAACGCTCTCCGCCTGATCGATGTATTTAGTGCTTATTGACGAACGACTCGTGGTTTATCATTTGCGCTTTATATGAACATCTATTCTTTTCTTCTATTCTTTGATGTTTTTTCTAATGTACGGTGTAGTTTACTTTGCTCCTTTTCTATCATTTATTGTATACCTGTACAACATATTGTAAAGCTTTGCATGTAGCTGTTTTTGTAAGAATTGTTTGTTTGAAATCGAAATGCCAGTTGTCACACTGGGAATTTATTATCGGTGTACCTTTGACACTGAATATTAATAAATACCTCTTTGGAATTATCATTGGCACAAAATATATGTTTCAGACTGATGTATTTTAATGGATCTCCGTGTTTACTAATCTTAATTAATTGAACCGGCGCAGGCATATAAGGCCTGTGTAACATCAGTTTTTTATAATTTAATTTCAACATTTCTATTATAATTATATTTTGTATACGGCTACAAAAATTGTTTCGCAAAGTAGAAAGTTCGTATTGCTAAAGTGCATCTATTTACAGTGAACTTTCACAATTTCTTCCTGTTTTTCTTCCTATTTTTTTTTTACATTTAAATGAATTGTGGTAAAGTACTCTAATTATTGGAATAGACAATATAGATTAGACAATTAAAACTTGCTCAGCTTATACAAATAAAACGTTGAACGTTGAAAACAACCCCTCCCTATATGATTACCATAATGTGATAGTTCTCATGATTTATATGCATTTCGATGCGGTTTCCAATTCAGATTCTTTTTCAGAGAGCAGCTTTTCTTCAGGACTCCTTTCAACTTGTTATTATCTTGGAGTGCCGTATCTTCACTCCTAAGTGTGGGACGTACACGAATGCATGACCTGCACGTGTACAAACGGCACTATTAGTTGCGTGGTTGAAAGATGTAAGGGGAATTCCTGCGTTGAACCCGTTAGACCGCCAGGAGACTGTTGCTATATCTGCCCGTACGGTAAGTCTCCTGATAGCATCCCCACCCCCACCCACCCTCTTATAGGACCACACCTACATAAAACAAACCCACAAATCAAGGGAAGCAGGATTTAATTTACTTTAATTTCTAGATTGCCTGATTCCGGGACTCTTCAACTATTAATGTGTTACAAATAAAGGGTTTCGAAGGTGATCGGGAGGGGGGGGGGGGGGACACGAAAATATTTCCCTTCGCGTTCTTATCTAGCTCTTTGTTTTTTTCCCCTCTTTATATCTGCTTATTTTCTAAATGTCTAACCTTCCCGTCGCACACGTGTCGTCATTCCAACTGCGTTATTACTATGGTTACTAAACTGGTGAAAGCAATTTGCCAAAGACTATTTATTAAATGCCATGGACGTTCTGTTTATTTTGTCAGTCTCACGTTGCTTATCCCAAAACCACGCAAATTGCGCGCTAACGCAGTATTACGTCACTAATAAGGGACTTTTAGATTTGCGTGGACTGATACATGTGACGTCCATTCAGGCAGTGCATTAAAGATATTATGTTCCTTTTGCAGCCAACATCAAATTCTATAAAACTTTGCAGGAATTATGAATTAATGAATATGTCATGTATGTCCTATCTGTGAAATTTAAACGTTAGCAGTGTCCTAATATTCAAATTATGCAAGGAAACCCGTTTACTTGCTAGACTTCACTGTCAGACACTATTGAGTGGCTGTTTACCTTTTTTCTCCTTTGGTAATAACATACATAAAATGAGCTGTAAAGAGTAGATGAGCATGTGTCTACATCAATGACCCACTTCTTGTAATGGCCAAAATTAAACTGATTGAATTTTTGCGCAGCATAAAACGTACGACCATTCGGTACAATGTCTGAAAATCAGACTATTACTTACTGGCTCTCTAGCTCTTAAGTCGATTCGACAACTAATCGTCGTTGTTTACCCACTTAAAGACATTTGCAAGCTTCCCCCCCTTTTTTTTAGGGATGTTCTAAATTAGTATTATCTTTCGAATGCAGTTGGAATTTAACCTTTTCATTTGTTTGACCTGCAAATAGGACATAGTACCTTTAAAAGGACGTCGATCGTAGCAATCCCTATTGTCTTCGTGCGAATCTAAAAGTCCCTAATGACGCCTCTTCTGCAATAGGCATATAAGACTGAATACTGTGACTCATTCATATCAGACATGCCAAACTCAAATGTTCAGCATCCAACGTGTTTTTATTCCCCCCCCCCTCTTTTTTCGTATCATGATAGTAATAAACTATTCATCAAATCTATTTCTTAAATCCTGATTTATACCAGACGTGACCGTGCGTAAAGTCAAACCCACCATACAAAGTAAACGCAACGTGACGACTAACGGTGACACAACACTGGTTCTTGCGGTAGACGTCACATTTAGATATACCAGAAGTTCGACAGGAGTGATAGGCGAATCTCTCTGGCAGTTGTCTGCCTGGATTGCTCCTGTAACTCCTACTCACAGGTATGTGCTTGCGACATTCTTACAGAAACAGATAAAGAGTCATAGAACCTGCGCCAAATTCTTTTTTTTTTAAATTAATGTAATTTGCCTTTTATTGTCTATTAGCAACAACATACCCGTATACTATGCGTATGGAACTTTGCTTTCATTTTCAAAATGATGTTTTAAATATATTATTGCAAAATTATGTCCTGAAGTATGTTAAATTTAAACTTTTATGTATTGTGCTTTTCTTCTTGAATTACTTGATAGACGTACGCTCACAATTAAACAGTTTCCGCACAACTGCTCACTATTATTATTAATTTTATTATCATTATTATTCTTAAATATTCACCTATATTCTATTATCTATTTGATTGGCTCATCAACACTTTATTCATGAATTTGAAGTTCATTGTTTACCAATATCTATTTATGTTATCCATTCTGTATTGTAAACATGGTATTTTAACTATTTGGACTACAATCATGTATCATACTTTAACAAAAAGGGTTTCATTAATGAAACCCGAATTGAATCGAGTTATAAGGACAGTATATTCGGAAATGAAGGTGATTATTTATTTAGTTAGTTTATTTATTGAATTCATTAATATCTTTATTGATTAAATCACTGGTTAAATCATCTATTTATTCATCTATTCATTTATATATTATAAATTAATTTATTTGTTTATTTATTAATTGTTGATAGCTTGAAGTCACTCGATAATACAAGTCAATATGTGAACTGTTCATTTTGCATTCACTTTGGTCACTTTCAGTCACACGGTAGGTTACACTGAGCAAGTTCTCAATGTTGATCAAGCATCGCAGAGCTACATCGAAGGAGATCAATTCATCTTTCGGGACGTCGTGTATCCGTTCGTTGCTCCCACTTTTAACTGCGATGAGGCCAAGGTCTGTGTTGAGCTTAAACGCGGAAGAAATGCAGTAACAACACGTCCTTTCCGTTTTAGCAGTTACCCACAAAGCTCTACACCGTTGGTTGGCTGCATTTCACTATGTACTGGTAGGAAGTAGGTCAGAGGCCCGGGTTGAAGGGGATACTGGCAGGGAAGGGGGAGGTTACAAGGCTTAAAGGGTGGGTTAAATAGTCGGACCTCACCATACTATTAGTGTAAACATTGTGTATAAGGGCATGAGCGGTTCTATATTATAATTTGGTGAGGAGGCTTAGGGTTCTTGCATTAAATTTCTACACTTTTTGCGGAAGAAATTCGAAACCCCGACAGATTGTGATGTCTACCAAATGATTTCGACACAAAAATTCTATCGAATTTTATAGTAATTTTACAGAAGGATTTCTGTGTCATTTATTTCTTTAGAAAATAATTGTATTGAAAACGAAGCCACTCCACAAAATAGACCAGTTCGTAGTTTGTATTACATGAGATTACTCCAAATTTCTATAGATCTTTTACAAATGGAGTAATCCTTTCGTGCATGTTAGTATAATCACTGTCAAAGTCATAAATGTACATCATTAATACCTGATGTTTGCTGTATTGAGAATAATAATTCCAACAGTGTTCCAAAGAAATTGCCGTCGGTGCATAAACGTTTGATAAATACAAAACTTTAATCAATGGGTTTAACATTTTTGGTAAAAATTACATTCATATGCCAATGCGCAGATTATATCCCAAAACTGCTTATTGCCTAGGACACTTTTTCAAGTCATGATAAACTCAATATAGTAAGAGTAAACATGTCAACAAGATAGGTTTAATTAAACTCGCATTTGGTCATTTAAATCGTTCATAAGAGCCAATGGTTAATTCAGTGGGCACCGGGGACACGTGCCCCTCACCCTCCCCAAGTGAAGGGAGAAAAAAAAATAGAAGATTCAAAGGCCGATAATAATTTGTTGGTGTGTGCTTGTAAGAGGCTTTTTAAACTTGTTTCATCACTTATATTATCATAATTGGGTTTGATATCGATATTACCTTTAATAATACATATCCGTCTTGCGCATGCGTTGTATACGTCTGAAGAAGTGTAAAAACAAATACTAAAAGTAGAAGAAAGTTTATTTCCTTTTTATTCCTCACAACTTTTTAAACAACTTTAAAAAAAAAAATAGTTGGTAGCTTATATTTTAGGTTTCGTCGTATGGATGTAGGATATTTCTTTCCTTGAGATTTATAGTGACGACTAATTCCATTAACTTGGAATTAATAATGAATGAACTTAAAATCTCGGAATACAGTCGGCCTATATTATTTATTGCTATGTCGGGCAAACGTGGGGCAAGTTTTCAAGTTGTCAATTACAACCTTTGATTGAAAATATGCACAAAATGTGAATATAATACATTGATGAACGACTTCGCATCGTACGTCATGTTATTAAAAAAAAAGGGAGATGCCCATGTCGTGCTGAGAAACTTTGCATTTTGCTAAGTTTATACTTCTCGCATACACTTTGGTTGGGAATCTTGTAGATTAGTAGGCAGGACTACAATCAATATATCAGAATACCTTAAGTTATTTCCCGGGGATAGGTTTCCTTTAACCATTAAAGCTTCCTGCTTTAACCATGGACCTATTACGAATGGACATTCATCGTTTTCTTAACGAATTCATTGTGATTTTCTTCGTCAATGTCGTCTCAATAACATTTCGTACATGTTTCTTCGCTTTGATCTCATGAGGGTAGCCGCCAATAAGCCGGGTCAGAATCAAGATAGTGATTTTAAACATGTTAATATACATGCGCAGAAGATAATAAATAGCTTAAATCATGGGAAATCGATGTGCAGTTCTGGCTAATAATTGGAAATTGTTGTTCCATGTACTGTGTTCTATTTTTGAAAAACATGTTGATATTACCAGGTAGATTATGTTTTGATTGTTTGTGATTTAAAATCCCATTTTCCCCAATTTCCTAATAATATTCCAGAATTACAACGCATAGAGCTTATAAAGATCATGGCCCTCTAATTGCTTTATAAGGTCATGGGTGTGAGCGAAAGTTTGCGAATCAGTAATAATACATTTCATATCACCAAAATCGTCTGCTTTTCAACTTTGCTGCTCCCCATTAAGGATGCTTTTATTTAAGACACACTCTTACAGAGCACACCATCCAAACAAAACCCAAGAGAGGGAAACTGCTCCTTTGTCAATGACCAAAAATGCTTACGCAGTCGTAATTGTTAGAACAGCTGAATGTTCTCATTAAGATGCACATAATCAGAAGGCGGCGACTATGATTGCCTCAAAGAAAGAATCACGTTGAATGTCCATCCGTAATAGGTCCATGCTTTAACGTACTACCTATGTTTATTTTTATTTATTTTATTCATATTTCCAAAGACAGTTCTTTTCACTGTAAAAAGCCTGCTTTTATTTTCTGTTAATCGATTTTAAGAGACCTATATTTTATTGTAGAGTATAAGATGTTCAAATAGTATATTTTTTATATAATATTTCACGATATAAAACTACGAAGGTAAGAGTAGTGCACAATATTCCTTAGGAGATATTGGAGTTTAAATGACTTGTTATATCAATCTTTTGAATATCTTTCAACAAAATTATATTGGTATTGCAAAAACTATATCCTTGAGGTGTTTAGGTATTTTTGTTAACATGGTTTGTTTATTATATCTTGTAGTTTATCTATACCAATATCGCCTTTATTTTAACCAAGATAAATCTATTTCATCAAAATTACGTTTTATATCAATGTAAAGCATTATGACATATCTGAATAAAATGACAGAGAGATGAGGTTATTGACAAAGATTTCGCAAGAGATTAAGAGTTTTGTTTGACTCGTATAGGGGGAGGAGAACGATTAGTGAGCATAAGAGAGTGGGAAAAGATTGGTGATTAATAAAGTAGAAAGACATAGGGAGTCAAAATGAAAGCAAATTGTGACCTGAGAGATTTTAGATCTTAGATTTCAGATGTTTATTTGGAATCCAACCTTTAGTTTTAGTTGCGATAAAGAAATAATTATAATAGATGGAGAGAATTGGAAAGAGAATGGAGAGATTTTGAGGGTGAGAGAGTTCGTGAAAAAGACGAAAGGAAAGAAAAGATCGGAGAAGAGTGGATGAGACATAACAAGAACGTCGAAGAGAAATTTCGTCATTTATGAAAACGAGGAATACTTATTTTTCCTTCAATATAAGAACAGTCACTTGCTCCAAAAAGGACAGAAACATCCGAAGAACAAAGTACCCATTTCCTTGGTTTATTGTTTCATTTCCCCATAATAGAACAATGTTAAAGGTATTTTCGTGTGCAACTATTGTATATTAAGCGCCATTTATCGTCCGCTGGAAATGTACATAGACTGCTTGTAAGATAATATAATGCATGTAACTTCAAATGTTACGCTTATGGACTAAAACAACAACAAAAACATGATACTTTACTAGTTAATAACATGTAAAGCTCAAAACGATCGCGAAGACTTTCAAAATCCGAACTCTGGCAATTTCAATAGCCTTATATATGTGCAGAATATTGAACAGTTCAAACGTCACAGTGACATTATTAAATAATCCAAACAAAATTATATATGCAAAACAATAAATGTAGTGAAATTGTCCAGTTTAAACTTTAAGCTGATTTCAAACCCCTCATTTCTGTCTTTGGATATCCGCTTATATTGAAATATCTGAATAAAATGAACGGGGGACGAGGTAGATGAAAAATAATGAATAAGCAATTTAAAAGAAAGGGGAAAAGATTGGTGCTTAAAGGTACTATGTCTCTTTTGCAGCCAACATCAGTCCCAGTCGTCAAACTATGCAAGGAAACCCGTTTACTTCATAGACTTCACTGTCAGACATTATTGAGTGACTGACTGACTTCTTTTTTTACTTTGGTAATAAACTACGTAAAATGAGCTGTAACAAGTACATGCAGCATTTATCTATATTAATAACCCAATTCTTGTAATGGCCAAAATCAAACTGATTGAATCTTTGCTCTGCACAAAACATATGACTTTTCCGTAGGAGAATCTGAAGATCAGACTATTTACATAAGTGATACCAATCCCTTAGGTCGATTTGACAACAAATCGTCGTTATTTTTCCACCAAAAGACATTTCCAGCCCTTTCGTTTTAACGGAAGTTCTAAATCAGTATTATCTTTCAAATGCCATTGGAATTTAACCTTTTCCCTTTTTAGGCCTGCAAATGGGACATAGTACTTTTAATAAAATATAGGGAGAAGCACTAGAAGCAAAATATGACCTGCAAGATTTTAGATCTTAGATTTAAGGTTTTTATTTAAAATCCAACATTAAGTTTTGATTGTACCTAAGATCTAACTAATAGATGAAGAGAATTTGAAAAGAGATTCGAAGGATTTATTGGTGAGAGAGTTGGTAAAATAGAGGGAAGGAATGAAGAAGTCGGAGAAAAATGGATGAGATATAGAAAGAACAATAAAGTGAATTTTTTCATTTGTGTAAACAAGGAATATTTCAGGTTAAACCAACAATAGAAGAAAACTTGTAAAAACATGAGAAAATCATTCTTCCTTAAATTAGGAACATACACCTGTTCCAAAAACCACAGGAACATCCGGACAACGAAATACCCATTTCAATAGCCTTTCGTGCCAAATTTCGAAAATTTCAAACAGGGCAATGACATTATTACATAATCATTAATTCATTTCTAAATACTACATCATTGTATTCCCCTTTTCATTTTGTTCAATACAATTTGACATGTTACGAATAACAACAGGCTGTTTCGTTTCAATGACTTTCATAATTCGAGGTTAGCGCATTGGATCAAGTGTGACATGTTTTATAATGGTGTTTTCCACTTAGTTGATTGGTAAATACTTGTAGTTACCGTAGTCACTTTGGCCTTGCACATCATCAATATTAGGCTAAAAAGATAATTCATCACGTATCATTCCTACATTTATTCATTTATGCAAAACGGGGAAATGTACACCACTTCCTTGCACAAATGAAACATTCGTTTAGCCGAAGCTAAGTCAGGGAGAGTTCCGAAAAATCCTTCAGTTAATGTAAAATATTAAAACTTTACCGTTAAACTGGGAGACGAAAGAGACAATTGTGTTGATGATGTTAAGGATGTTAGAGCACCTGATTAAAAAAAGAATTAAAATCCGCCAGTAAAGTTGATTAACGAATTTGTACCCATTCTGAAACATAATGATCCGTGTTGCAGCCATTAGGCTGAAGTGTACATTTAAAAAGTGAATTTCCAATTTGTCTTGTGATTTTCATTGTTCCATAGTTTTACAGAATTTTTAAAATATTCATAACATTCTTATTAGATATCCGATTTTGCTCAATTTTTTTTTATTGGTTTGTCTGATTTTTCTGCTTCTATTGAAAGTAAGTCATTTTTGGAGTGGACTTTCCCTTTAAGATCTAATTTTCTTGGTAACGCATATGGGACGCCAAGTTGAAATGCCTTGGATCAGCCTTTTTCTACGGGTGTTCCTTGGCACCATGAGATGCTACAATTCATCGCTAGGGATGCAGCCAGAGATTTTTAAAGTTCTAATATTTGGGTGACCTCATATTTAGTCAGCCAGGTGCTCAAAGACAGGTATATTCGGGCGTATTAAGGTGATTTATAGACAATACAGTGTCTTATTTCCTCGCTCGCTTCGCTCTGTCGCAGATTTTAGAATCGGGATGATTTCGGGCCTGTTTTAGCAGTAGAGTACCCGAATATATATCCATTGAAAATTATCCATTTTATCTAAACAAAATCCAACGAAGAGAGTGTCTTTTTCCTTTGGCTAAACTCGCTGTTCAGGAAGAGGATAATCCTGTGCAAGGTGATGCCTGCAAGTCCTCATATTCGGGTATGAAGGTACCGGAATCTATAATTTGTGTATACTTTCAGTCATTTGTATAGCGAGATGTCCAAAATTAATATTTTATAGTGCAGGTGGTCTCATCCAGTATAGTCCCATCATCTTCATGACAGGGAACGTGGATTGGTCTCCAGCGATCTGGCTCGTCCTACAGATGAACTGATAAATCTGATTCGATTATGAAGCCTGGAAGACCGGTTACCTAGACAACGGTGCAGAAAATAAGTGTGTCTTCATTCCGCCAAAAACCTGGAGTAGGCACCTGTTCTGACGCAACTGGGATTGTTACGGTGTACGGGTAAATTTCGTCTGCATCAAAAAGTCTGATTAATTTTCCTTCCTTGTCTGACTTGGCAAAAATGTTTCCTCATGTCGACTCATGAGTCATGGCCTCACTCATTCACTCTCTTCTTTCTCTCTCTCTCTCACTCTCACTCCCTCACAAACACGCACACACAAAAACACACATGTATATTCTCCCCTCTCCCTCTTGCCTCCTATCTATCTTTAATACTTTATAGGCTACTAAGTTGTCTTCGTAACTCTTTAGTGTTTTTCAGGCTCGTAATAAAATCTTCCAATTTATCATTATCAGGAGATATTATAGAAAGGTAAAAAATGAACAAAATAAATAGTCTTTTATATCGCTCTACTTTTTTTCCTTTGAACTGAATTCAATAGATATGAAATTCGCAATACACAACTATAAAGTTCGTTTCTAACAACAACAACAAAAAAATCCCGAAGAGGTTTAAGGAGATATGAATAAATGCATCATCTAACATAAAAAAATACGCTGTTTATTAGAATTACATTGAAGTGTTGTTTGAAAGTTGAATAAATAATGGGTAAAACTGTGATTTATATCCAATACATAGAGTAAACTTAACATGATGTTTGTTTACTTCTTCGTTTTTAGGACTCAGTTGGAATGGTCATCATTATCTGTATGTATTACATATGCTTTCAATCATATGTTAACTGTGCTATTTAAATTTGTTCATTTATTTCATTAGATTGGTTTCGGGCTGTCATATTTTCAAGCAGCTTGCTTACAATTACAATGCTTCTTCTGCAAATCATGTTATAGGGTTAGATAAAATATGATAATTTGACAATTTATCCTCTCATTTTATTCTTAATGATTATAATGTTTGTTTGCATATCCATGTTTGATTGTCAAAGTGTACTAATTAATATTTTATCTTTGTTAAGTTGATACCGAATTTTCTATATATTATATGGAATTCAGAAGAAAATCAATCCAATACAAAATAAAATAAAGTCAAAAACCTTGGACTCGCTCTGAATTCTGCTATGAAATGTTTTTTTAACAAGTCTTCTTTTCAAGTATATAAGAACTTTGTAACATTTAAACCAAAACCAGGTTCTCTTCTCAGACTCATGGGAGATCAAAATATAGACCAATTTGTAAAACACAATTTAAAATGCAATATTGTGATAATTTAAAGACATGGTCACCTAAACGAATAAGTGTAGGTATACTGGAAGATGAGCTTTTACGTGCCTATTGATGTACAATCAAGGAGGATATGGGTACAATATTCCTTACGGAAGTGTTCAAGAGTTATATAAATTAAAATATACCTGGCATTATGTAATTCATTAAAATGACATTGGCGCAGCCATTTTCTTCATGATGTGACGTACCAGGCAGACTTGTACTTGTATCATGCACCAAGCACTAGTTGGAATTACATTTAATTCAATAAAAATACCTTTTCAATGATGGAGAATCATAGTTGACAATTTGGTGACAAATCTATAACCGGGGAACAATTGTAACCCATTTATTTAAAAATTAAATGAATACAGCAGTTGTCTATAAATCTTTATGATTTAAAAGTATGTCAAACCTCTACCCAAAGAGAGCAACGACTTATTCATGCCATTTTCGTTCTGACAATAGGCCATTTTTGTAATGTAATCAAATTAAATGTACAAATCTTTCTTAAGTGTCTCGTTAAAAATCATTTATTTCACCTGGTACGAATAACTGTATTTCAATTTTAATGAATCAAATTTCATATATTACGTGTTGTTAGGTAGGACGAGCCATACATGTTATCCTAGTCCTACCTATCAATCATTTAATGTATGCAATTCGATGAAAGCAGGTGAATGTTTTTTTTTATTCACATAATGAAATACATAAGAAATTAAAAGCAATACCATACATAAGTAAATGGTAATTATAAATATAAAAGAAACTGACGCTTTTCAACCGCAGATTATTGTACAAACTATAGTTTCATATGACAACAACATGTAGAAAACAGAGATTGATAGTTTATGTTAGACTCATAGGGAGAGGAGAAAAATAGTATTAAAGCAGACTTGTATTTAAAATCCATCTAAAAGTTTTCTTTGCAATAAAGAAATAATGATCATAGATGAAGAGAATGGAGAGATTTATGTGGTTCAAAAAGTTTGTCGGCATTTATGTAAATGAGTAATAGTTCAGGTTAAACAAACAATGGAAGAAAACTTGTGAAAACATCAGAAAAGAATATTTCCTTATATATAGGAACATACACCTGCTTCAAAATCCACAAGGAACATCCGGACAACGAGGTGCCAATTTCCTTGAGTTATTGATTAATTTGCCCTATAAGAGTATAATATTAAAGGTATTTTACGCCATTTATCGTCCGCTGTATGTGTAAATAGACTGCATCGGCATTGTAAGATAATGTAGTACATGTATCTTCAAAAGATACGATCACGGACTACACAAACAACAACAAGAACAACAACAGAATACTTGCTAGAGAATAAACATTTAAAGCTCAAAACTATCGGAAAGCCTTTCAAAAACCAATCTTTTGCAATGTCAATAGCCTTTCGAACCAAGTGTTGAAATGTTCAAATATGACAATAACACTATTACATGATCATAAACCGATCTCTATATACATCATAAGAGGGTAGTAAAATTGCCCATATTGTTCACGATTATTAAAAGTGACCTTCTTTAACAGTTTTTTATTTTAATCTTATTCATGACTTGTACCTTCATTGTAAGTCTCTTTATGCCTGGATTAAGCCTTTAAGCTATCATATCCATTTTTGGTCATTGTTCTAAAAAGGTATTCAGGGGAAAACAGTTGATGAAGGAAACTGTATAAATATAAAAGCAGGCGATATATCTATTTACACCTTTAGTCTCTCTAAGCTTAAATCAATTGTTGTCACAACACTCCAAATGACGATGTATCGTTCTTGGTACCTTGCCTGTTTTGTATTTGGAAGTCTGATGCTCGTGGTGCATCATGCCTCTTCCCAAGGTAAGTCTTTCATTACTATATTATACAGCTAGTATACTCGTCATGGTTATTAGAACACAGTGCTATTTAATTCATCGTTCATCGATATCTACTTCAGATATTACCTTCATTACTTAACCTCGTGGAGTGGTGATGGCTAAGTGGTAGAGCAGTGGTCACGTAACCGGGAGGTCTAAGGTTCGAAGCCAAGTCACTGAGCAAGTGCCCTTTGGTACGGTATGGAATGCTCATTAGCAAGTCCCGTATAGATGCTTTAAAGCCTTTCTGCACTAGTTTGGCCAGGAGGGATTAGACCTCCATGCATGGTCACTGACAGGTGTTTATCTCATCAAATCAGCTCTCAATTAACATAAGAAAAAGGGGATCATGGGGGACCAACGGGTACCGCTTAGGCATTATTTGCTTTATAGAGGGTGGATGAAGCTACAAGTAGTGCAGTCCCGCTTTAAGGGGACTTAGGGGCGTCGGTCCCGATGACTTACTTACAAGCATACACATGCTTTCTTAGCAAACAGGTAAAAACACAACATAAAACAATCAATTTTTCATTACCAAAACTCTTGATGTTGAATCGATGGAATATTAATAATATAAGAAAACCTTGACAGCCATCTCATTAGCGAGATTTTAGTCAAAAGAGTTTACAAATGTACAATTCTGCAGTAGCTATTTAACACCGACACCCTAGAAATAGTTGGACAAAGGATTTCTCGACTTTGTGACCGACCAATCGGGTAAATTAAAAGCTTTTGCGTTATTCACTCCGTTTTAGATGAATGCCCAACTCTCAAGCAACATTTTTCTTTCTAAATGCATACATCCCGCACATCAATGGCTGACATTCCGTTCAATCGAATCAACCATCGTATGAATGACGGGAAATAAGACAAACAGAATGGCAGAAGTTTGACTTAAAGTGACTTGCTAACATTGTTAAAGGTTAATGAAAAAAAAAGTTTTGAATATCATGTTACTTACTATATTCCTTCTCCTGTACTAACCCTCTGACATGCAAAAAAATCCTGACAAAATTCTCAAACCACGAAGATATCAATTTTGTTTTTTTTAAAGGTCGATGTATGACATCCTCTAACAGTGATTAACAGTAAATTCTCCCAACCATTTTTGAATTTTCCCAACCGCTTTTCCATGAAAAAAGACATAAAACAGGCTATAAAAAATGTGTCAACACTTGAATGTCTGGAGTGGAATGTAGAGCCATTTTATTGCTTTGTGACGATTTCCATTCACCTAAAATGTAATTAAATTGTAATAATATAGTTGGGAGAATTAAGGAATTGATCAAATCAGTTTTTCCCTATTTGTACCATGAATAATGGTCCGTTTTCACTCAAATTTTCAGATTATCTTTAATTGTACATCTAGCATTGAAGTCACTAACCTAGCACCACTATCTCTCATTTTAACAATGTTACCAAGTCCCTTTAAATCGGATCAACAATAATGAAAGTTATTACTGTTTGAAATATGAAAATCACACAATATATGCGAATCTAAAATTCGCAATTTGATCACTGGGTTTTGACTTAGTCGCGGATAACTCTCCCGTTTATGGTGTACAAAACTATAATATATATTTTTTCTTCTAATCACCTTCTCTCTTGAAGCACTACTCGTAATATATTACGGATACCATAATTACTACTACGGGTTCTCTAAAAATAAATAACGATCTTTTATATTTTGTTTATTCATTTTGTGTATTTGAAAAATTACTGTTGCACCAAATTTGAAGAGCTTATACTAATAGTAATATAAAAGCTTCCAAAATACTTAACTTTTTCATTTTTTCTCCAATTTCGTTTAAACTTTCATCAGGCTGCTTCTCTGATTTTGTCGCTTTCTTCTAGAGTAGTTTGCAATTAGATTTGATTTTCCTTTAATCAAACCTTTCAGCGAGCGTATGAAATTGAGGTATCAATATGATATTACAAATGATAGCTTGTTTTTAAATTGATGTACTGATGCAAATCATGCAATTATTTATTTCTCTCATTATTTCAACGCAGTATTATTTAATCCAGCCTGCATCTTAACGTATAGAATCTAAAATACCTTCTCGTGTGTACGTGTTAGAATTTAGGATGTGTTTGTTTAAAACATAAAGGGGACATTTAAGGAACTTGACCACCGAAACCCATATGCGAATTGAAATTCAGATATTCTATGTAGATTTCCATGGTTAGCGAGTATTCTCGGAAAACTAGACGCAATACTCTTCATTCTTCAACTTGTGGGATCTGCTTACAACCTTCTCAAATGCTCCTTCCTTCCGACCTTTCCTTTTCTTTTCTATTTCCATTTTAAATGTTTTATAACAAATTATTTCAACTACCATCTCTTCCCTTTCCTTTCTTTTATTCCTCTGAATGCCCCATGAGCGGGCTCTATTGACGAAAGAATATTTTTAACAGCCTTTTCCAATTGGTGTTACCGTAAGCCCCCAATCGTAAAATGAATATATTCATACACCTGTTTTCATACACTGGTAGGTATATTTGTTTTAATAGTTGGTTCAAAATAACAGTATTCAGTCCATCTTTATCCAGTTTTATTTACTGGAAAAAATATCTAAATTATATATTTTAATCATGTACATGTATCATTTTATATCAAGAATTGACAAAATAAACAAATATTGAGATGTTAACATATTTCGCAAGCATTGTTCTCTCAAGTGAATGTAATTTTGTATTTATGCTTCTGAACGCATGAGGTATTTCTGAAAAAAAATCTTAATGTGATGTGTTCAAACGCCTGAGAATCATTATCATTCTTAAACTTTAAACGATAATATATTTTCAAACACGTTTTTATAAAAAATTAATATTAGTGGCCTACTTTATTCAGAAATATTTTATCATCTTCCCATCTTTGCTACATGTTGAAATAATTTGGTCACCGACAACTCAAACAAATAAATAATGTATAGGACAGAAACACTCCATAATATAGAATATTTCAAAAAATGATTTGATCCATGAAAAATGGTCAGATCTATTTCATCACGCAAACGTACACACTGCATGTGATAATTTTGATAAGAATGCTTTTGAATGCAATTGATAATGCTATAATGTAATTTAAAAACTGTAATGTAAAATGTAATTTACAAATTTATTACTGATTTTATTGACTCTCTTTACTCGTACGGTAAATGTATCTGTATAAATCGTCTGTGTTTATTATGGTGTTTGTTGTTTTATTTTTCTATTATTCTTGTTAATTTGCTTCATTAAACCATACAATGTTTTTTTAATAGTCAGGGGTCGAAATATTACAAGCTATAAGCTTCTTAGTAGACCCCTCCACATATTTCCATTACTTTGATGTTCTCAATCTGTTCATTATCTTCTCAAATCATTGTGAATATTTGTCTTAAACTTGATTAATTTGGGGAATATGTGGAATATGGAATATTAATGATACTGAGAAATTGTAAATGATGTGAATTTCAGCTTTTGAATATAGAATTGTCAAAATTAAACCCTTATTGAACTGATTTGAATTGAACACTATAACCGATTTTTTTTTGTTCGAAAGGACGAAGAAAAAGAAGAACTAAAAATAATTTCTGTAATTTATTCCTTGACTTTTCTTTTCGATAGAAGAGGAATCCGATTCGTCTTCTATATCAATCAGCAGCGGTGGATCCATTTTGCTCCCTTGTATATATCATGGACTTCCGTTTGTTCACAGCGAAGTGTGGGACATAGGCCCTTGTAAAACATGTACGTGTTTTAACGGCACTACAACATGCCAAATTGAATCGTGTCGACCGGTATTCTGCGCTGAACCCCTAAAACGGCCAGGAGAATGCTGCCTTTCCTGTCCGTACGGTAAGTCTTCTGATAGCCCCCACACGCCCTCTCATGACCACACCTATGTGGGATTGTGTCGCGAAATTCACTACTACAATATATAGATCCAACTAGATTGCCTGATCCAGGGCCCGGCCCCCCCCCCCCCCCACTCAGTGTTATTTAGGGTACGCATATGCTCGTACCCTCTTTTTGAAAGCACCCCCTACCTGAGGACTGCCAGCATTTCCGAACCCCCCTTTGGCGGGCTTTTCGCGAGCTTTTCCTGCCTTGAAGACCCCCCTAAATCAGGAAAAATGCTCAATGTACCCCCCTAAATTCGGAATAATTTCTCATGAGTCCAAAGAGATGAGAGAAAAAAGAAAAACACCCCCTTTTTAAAGAAATCTCCGGGTGAAAGGTCAAATACACCCCTTTTTTTACAATTCTCGGGCCGGACTTTGTTGCACGAAAAGTACCCCTTTACCGGACATTTTGGCAACACGCATGCGGTCATTCCGACCTCTGAGTGGGGGGGGGGGGGGGGGGGGGGGGCCGGGATCCAGGGACTCTTCAACTGTTGCAAATTTGGGGTTTCTAAGTTGATCGAGGGGGGGGGGGATGGTGATACAAAAATATCCCTGTCACTTTGTGATCTTCTCTAGATCTGCTTGTTTTTCTGCTGTGTTCTCATCTATTCGTTGGCCTCTCTTTTTCAAGGTCACGTCATCTTCAATTCCCGGAGTGATGCGTAATTATGCTGTGTGTTTTCCAAACGTCTTTCTTTCACGTCGCACACGTGTCGTCATTTCATCTGCGTTATTACTGAGGTTAATCAAACTGGTGAAAGCAATTAGCCAAAGACTATTTATCAAATACCATGGGCGCAATGTTTATTTTGTCACTCTCACATTCCTACACCAAAGAGGCGCAAATTGCGCTCTGCTGCAGTATTACGTCACTAATGGCGCCTCTTGTGCAACATGCATATAAAAATGAATACAGTGACTCATTCATATCAGACATGCTAAATTTAAATGTTTCAACGTATTTTCATTCCCCCCCCCCCCACTCTTTTTTCGTATCATGATACTTATAAACTAGTCATCAAATCCATCTCTTAAATCCTGATTTATTCTAGACGTGACCGTGCGTAAAGTCAAACCCGCCATACGGAGTAAAGGCAATGTGACGACAAACGGTGACGTAACACTAGTTCTTGAGGTAGAAATTAAATTTAGAGATACCAGAAAGAAGACAGGAGTGAGCGGCGAATCTCTCTGGGAGTTGTCTGCCTGGATTGCTCCTGTAAACACTACTCACAGGTATGTGCTTGCGACATCCTTAAAGAAACAGAACAAGAGTCTTAAAACCTGAGCCAAAAGAAAGGTGTCTTTTATTACTGTAAATACTTTGGTAACCTTGCTTTCATGTTAAAAAGTACGTTTTGATTATAATCATTATTGCAAAATTATGTCCTGAAGTATGTTAATCTGAAACCTATGGGCATTTTACTTTCCTTCGTGAATTACTTGATAGGCATACGCCCACAATCTACAATTTCCTCATAAATCCGTCAGGCGTGTCTGTTTTGACAGAAATGGCGCATTACAAATGTTAACTATTATTATTATTATATAGTATTCCCTAATCCAATACATAAGTCTAATTCTAAAATCTGTATTATAGGCTCATGAACTCTTTATTCATGAATTTGATGTTTAATTTATACGTTGATTTAATTATGTTATCTATTATATTTTGTGAACATGGAATCTTGTCTGCAATCACTTTGTAAGATACTTTATTTATTTATTTATTAACAAAACCTGAATTGAATCGAGTTATAAGGACACAAACTCGGGGATGAAGGTCGTTATTGTCGCTTTATCACCATTGCATTTGCTGGAGAAGTGTATTTGTTTAGTTATTTTATTTAATTTATTAAAAACTTTATTAATTAAATCATTAGTGAATCCATCTTTTTATTATTTATCTCTCTATTCATTTGAATATTAGTCATTCATTTATTTGATTATTTATTAACTGTTGTTGTTGTTGTTTTTATTTCCGAATTCAGATAAAAATATTACACATAGTAAAATATACAAAGTAAAATATTTATACATGTACATAGACAAAATCGGTGGATAGCCCAATTCAGCAGTGCTTATACTTCTACTTCTACGACGATACTCAGCAGGATCCATAGGTCAGGATGTAGTGCTGAGGAACAGTAGAACAGGACATAAAGCAGAATAGAAACAAAACATAAATACAAGTTTTTTAAATACCAAGGTAACAAAATATTCAAAAAAATATCAAATGCGTACACCACACACACACACACACACACACACACGCAGTTATGCAAAATCATTTGAGTTTAAGGAAGTGTGTAATCAGTTATTAGGGTATGGAAGGATCTCAATGAAGTTACATTTCGGATGTGTTCTGGTAGTTGGTTATATTGTGTCGCCCCCTATAGAAGAATGTTCTTTTGCAATTATTTTGGTTTAGGGAGATCTAGATTTCGGGATGAGCGAAATTAATAATTATACGTGCGATATTCGATTTTATTTGACATATAAGACGGAGTGTAATTACTTAATATCTTAAAAATCATTGTACAACTGTTTATGGTTTCGTGTCACCTGAGCCTGGGATGGGAAATGCGAGCTTAATCATTGTGATCCTCGCTGAAATTAAGCGTGTGGGTGCATGCAACCAGCTCATATACCAGTAATACAGTCAGTATGTAAATTATTCGTTCTGCATTCACTTTGTTCTCTCTCAGTAACACGAGGCTGGATTTCAACGAGCAAGTTCTCAATGTTGATCAAGCATCGCAGTGGTACATCAAAGGAGATCAATTCATCTTTCGGGACGTCGTGTATCCCTCCAGTGCTCTGCCTTTAAACTGCGACGAGGCCAACGTCTGTGTTGAGCTTAAACGTGGAAAAAATGCAGTAGCAACCGATGATCGTCCTTTCCATGTTAGCAGTTTCCCCAAAAGGTCTACATCGTTGATTGGCTGCACTTCACTATGTACTGGTAAGAAGTAGGCCAAGCTACGGGGGCCCAAGTTGAAGAGGCGACTAACAGGGAACGAGGGGGGGGGGACACAAGAATTATTGTTCATCATTGGGTGGGCTAAATAACCCCGGAAGCAGTATTAAATTCACTTAAAACTGCTAAATTTTGCCTGATTTCGGGATTCTTCAACTATTACTTGTTTCAAATTTGGGGTTTTCAAGTTGATCGGGAGAGGGAGGAGCACGAAAAATTCGTTATTTTTCTGGCGCTCTTGTCTAACATCTTTACTCCTGTTCTTCTATCTTTATATCTGCTTATTTTCTGCTATCTTTTCTTCTTTTCATTGGCGTCTCTTTTTTTATGTGTACATCTCCTTCTTTTTTTTGGCCAAAGTGCTAAGTATGTGTTGTGTGTTTTTCCAAATGTCTAATTTTCCCGTTGCTCTAGTGTCGTCATTTCGACTGCGTTATTACTGATGTTAATCAAACTGATGAAAGCAATTAGCCAAAGGACATTCATATAAATGTCATGGGCGCACTTTATTATAATGTCACTGTCACATTGCTCCGCCAATCACCGCGCAAATTGCGTGCTGACACAGTATTACGTCACTATTGACGCCTCTTTTACAACAGGGATATTAAACTGAATAATGTGACTCATATCAGACATGCCAAACTCAAATGTTTTAGCATCCTACATTTATTCACCCTCACACCCCCCCCCCCCTTTACCCTTATTTTTTCGTATCATGATCATTATAAACAAGTCATGAAATCTATTTCTTAAATCCTGATTCATACCAGACGTGACAGTGCGTAATGTCAACCCTACCATTCAAAGTCAACGTAGTGTGACATCCGACGGTGACGCAACAATAGTTCTTGCAGTAGAAGTCAAATTTAGAGATGCAAGAAGTACGACAGTGCAAGGCGAATCTCTCTGGGAGTTGTCTGCCTGGATTGCTCATAAGAAAAAAAATAAAAGGTAGGTGCTTGCGACATCCTCACAGAAACAGACGAAGAGTCATAAAACATGCGCCAAAAAATTACGTTTCTTTTATTTCTGTTATATACTTGGTATTGGCTGTTTACAATAGTATCTTCTTTATGCTTCAATTCATACGTGTATATTGAGTGTATGCAGAGGCGGCCCTCTCGGGAGTTGGCAGAGGGCACGGCGCCCCCCCCCCCCCACTTTTTCAATCACCCCAAAAATGCCCCTTTTTACATATATAGGAAAAGTGCCTCTTTAACTTTTTAAGAAGTGCCACTTTTTACATAGGAATAGTGCCCCTTTTACTTTGACAAGTGCACCTATTAATTTGTAAAAGTGCCCCTTCCCCTTTTCAACTCTGATCAGTGCCCCTTTTATTTGGACACGTGCCCTTTTTCCTTCGACAAGTTCACATTTCCCTTTGTGATCAGTGTTTATTTTGCATTCTCATTAGTGCCCTTTTTAATATCTAGTAAGTGCCCCTAGTTAGGTATGAGAAGTACCTTTTTTCACTTCTGATAAGTGCCCCCTTCACCTCTGATAATTGACCTATTTAAATCTGAGAGGTACGTGCCTCATTTACTTTGACAGGTGCCCCTTTTCCTTTGTAAGGAGTGACCCGTCCCCTTTTAATAACTAACCCCATTTTAACTCGGATAAGCGCACCTTATATTTTCACAAGTGTCCTTTTTCCTTTCTAATAAGTGCCCCGTTTTCTAATGATAAGTTTCCTATTAAAAAGAGCCCCTTCCCCTTCTCATAAGTGCCCCTTCTCTGGTAAATGATCCTTTTCGGGTACGAGAAGTAACTTTTTTTCACTTCTGTTATGTGCCCCCTTAAACTCCGATAAATGCCCCGTTCAAATCTGATCGGTGCCCATTTTCTTTTAACTAATGCATATTTTCTTTTATTACAAGTGCCCCTTTTTCATTCACATAAGTGCCCTTTTCATATCTGGTCATTGTCTTTTTTCAGATGCGATAAGTGCCTCTTTTCACCTCTGATAATTTCCCTTTTAACAATATATGATAATATCTTATAAATGCCCCTATCAAAATCTGATGGGGCCCCTTTTCCGTCGACAAATGCCCATTTCCTATTCTCATGATTTACTTTTTTCATTCCTGGTGAGTGTCTCTTTTTGAGGGTGTAAAAAGTGCCCCATTTTCACCTCTGATAGTTACTCTTTGTACTTTGACACATGCTCCTCTTTTTTCCTGATAAGTGTCCCCTTTTCCTTTCATCATTAAACGCGCCCTAGCTAATTTCAAGCAATTAAGAGCAATTTCCCTCAAAGCTCGCTCGCTACGCTCGCACGCATCTATAGATGATATAATTATGTAACATATCAAAGGTCTTTTCAGCCTACCGATATGAGAATGTACTTATAACCCCATTAGGATTTTTTTTTTTCCTGTTTATAAAATGTATTTTTTCGCACTGCAACCTCACACATCTTAATTGTTTTCCTCTCTCGCTCGCAAACATTGTTTTTTTTAGACAATCAAATCAAACTGCAAAGCATGATGCTTGTAGGGTGTATAAAGTGAAACGAATTCTAGGAAGTGCCCTTTTTTTCTTGGTGCCCCCCCCCACACTTTGGAAGTCGCTCGGCCGCCCTGTGTGTATGTTACATTGGTCTTGAAATGAAAATGATGTTAAAATTATATTATAGCAAAATTGTGACATAAGTTGCAAAATCATAAGGAGAGAAACTCGGGGATAAAGGTCATTGTTGTCGCTTATCATCATTGCTGTGATCCTCGCGGAAATCAAGCCAGTGTATGCATGCAACCAGCTTATATACGAAGTAATACAAGTCTGTATATTAACTGTTCATTTTGCATTCACTTTGGTCACTCTCAGTCACACCAGGATAGGTTTCACCGAGCAAGTTCTCAATGTTGATCAAGCATCGCAGTGGTACATCAAAGGAAATCAATTCATCTTTCGGGACGTCGTGTATACATTCGTTGATCCATCTTTAAACTGTGACGATGCCAACGTCTGTGTTGAGCTTAAACGTGGAAGAAATGCAGTTACAACTGATGATCGTCTTTTCAATATAAGCAGTGATCCAGACAGCTCTACACCGTTTATTGGCTGCACTTCACTGTGTACTGGTAGGAAGTAGGCCAAGCTATGAAGGCCCAGGGACCAGGGTAGAGAGGCGACTGGTAGGGAAGAGGGGGGCATCAGGCTTATCGGGTGGGCTAAATAGTCGGACTTAACTATACCATTAATGTTAACTACATTCTACATTAAAATTTGAGGAGGGTGTAATGTGGTGGAGGCTTGGGGTTCTTGCATTTATTTTCTATACTTTTTTTCGGAGGAAATTCGAAACCCCTACAGATTATGATATTAATATATGTTAGAATTAATTCTTAATCAGAAAAATTCAAGATGCCTGTGTTCTGAATTTCTTTGAGGAAACTTTTTTTTAAAGAAAAACAATTTCCGCAAAATAGACCAGTTCGTAGTTTCCATATATCAATAATAATGATCCCAAATATCCTCAGATCTTTTACCAATGAAGTAGTCCCATTTCGTGCAATTTAGAATTATCACCGCAAAAGTAATATATTTACTTCATGAATACATTTTGATTGCTGTGTTGAAAAGAATAATTCCACCAGTGTTCCATAGAATTTCATGTCAGTGCATGAACGAATGATTACTACATACATTTCTAAAATGGGTTTTATAATGCTGGTAGAAATTATATTAATCTGCCAATGCGCATATCTTATCTACCAACTGGCTTATTGCTCTGGAAATTACATATTTACAAGGTCGCCATACCTTAAATAGGAGTAAGAGTAAAGCCTTTCAACAAAATGGGTTTATTTTATCTCACATTTGGTAATTTAAATCGATCAGGAAGGCCAGTGGTGGATTCAGGGGGCACCGGAAAAACGTGCACCTCCTCCTCCCCAAGTGAAGAGAGAAAAAAATAATAGGATAGGCATGGGCCGATAACTATTTTGGGGGTGTGTGCTTGTAGGAGGTTTATCGATGAGCCATGCATAATATGTGTCTTACCAAACAACAATTAATGTTGCAATTCGCATGCTGACTATTCAAATACAATTATTCGTAACAGGTGAATGAAATAGTTTGTAACGAGGCACTTTACAATGATGTGTGCATGAAATTCGATTAAACGATATTGGTCTATAATAGTACAAAATATGATAACAGGTAACACACACACCCACGTTGGCAGGAAGCATCCATAAATTTGAATATACTTTCTTGATAAACGACTTTGCGTATAGTACGTCACGTTATCAACAAAAGGGAAATTCCCGTGTCGTGCTGAGAAACTTTGCATTATATGCTTAGTTTATACCTCTCTCATACACTTTTGTTGGGAATCCTGTAGATTAGTAGGCAAAAATACAATAAATATCTCGTAATACATATGTATTTAAATTTGTTCAATTTCCTCGGTATTTGTAACCTGTAATTGTACAGGGCCTCTCAGGAAAACAATCTGTATTTAATACTGAGAGAGTTACCCTGTTTAAATCAAACGAATAATTACAATTTTAAAAATAAATGGATTCCAGAGAATTGTTGCTATGAATAATGTAAATCATTGCTTTCTTTTTATTGGATTATGTTTTGATCATTTCCGATCTAAAATATTAATTTTAAGAGGATATGTCAAAAGGAATCGGAATTTTGGTAAATTGTTTTCTGTATCTTGTACACATCAATGTCGACATCAGTGTCGAATTGACTGTATGTAGATGTCTGTGGGTATGTTTGTATTTATGGTCGCATTGTTAATATTTTTATTTTCATGGTCCCTTCTAAAACTAAAAGTAACCTTTATTTATGATTCTTAATGAATAGATACATTCAGTTTGGGGCTTTTGTTATATGCACCATGTTTGGTCTTTTGTTTTAATATTTCACAATATGGAGGTACGAGGAGTGAACAATATTCCACATTAGATATTGGAGTAGATATTGGAGTTTGAATGACTTGTTACTTCAATCTCTTGAATATATTTCAAAAACATTACATTTGTATTGTAAACATGATACTATAATAATAATAATAATAGCTAGTTCTTATATAGCGCTTTTCAGGACCGAAGGCCCTCTCAAAGCGCTTTACAGATATATATATTATTACCCCGGTCTTAGGATTCAGGCTTACCCGCACACAATGTATGCACATTCTCCACTCCCTGGGGAGCATTCCAGCCAGGCGTCTTTTTGTATAAGCGCACACTTGCTAATCTAACCACATTAGCTTTCGCATCCTACCGGGTACTTTGATGCGAGTAGGTATGTTTGTTAACATGATTGCATTATTATATCTTGTAGTTTTGATCTACACCAATATCGCCTTTATTTTAACCAAGATAAATCTATTTCATCAAAATTACGTTTTGTATCGATGTATAAAAGCATTATGACATATCTGAATAAAATGACAGAGAGATGAGGTTATTGACAGAGATTTCGCAAGAGATTAAGAGTTTTTGTTTGACTCGTAGGGAGAGGAGAAAGTTAAGTGATCATAAGAGAGGGGGACAGATTGGTGATTAATAAAGTAGATAGATAGATAAATTAATAAGACATAGGGAGTCAAAATGAAAGCAAATTGTGACCTGAGAGATTTTAGATATTTATTGGAATCCAACCTTTAGTTTTAGTTGCGATAAAGAAATAATGATAATAGATGAAGAGAATTGGAAAGAGAATTGAGAGATTTTGTGGGTGAGAGAGTTCGCGAAAAAGAGGAAAGGAAAGAAAAGATCGGAAAAGAGTGGATGAGACATTACAAGAACGTTGAAGAGAAATTCGTCATTCATGAAAACGAGGAATACTTTTTTTTAAATTAAATATAGGAACAAACACCTGCTCCAAAAACCATAGAAACTTTTGGACAACGAAATACCCATTTGCATTTGATTCATTTCCCTATAATGTAATAATGTTAAAGGTATGTTCGTGTGTAACTATTGTACATTTAGTGCCATTTATCGTCTGCTGGAAATAAACTCAGACTGCAACGGCATTGTAAGATAAACAACAAATTATTTCAATCTGGACAGCAGAAATCCAGATTTACACCTAAATTGTTTAGTTTTCAGGTTCTGGATTTCTTTTTTACTTTTCTTCAAGGCTATGTGAAAGATACCAGTAGCCAGAATTAATGACAAATTTATCATTACCCTTTAAGTGAGGGTTCTGCCTAATATTAAAATATTTCATGAATTGCAAAATTATCAAATTTATAAATTACACAACGAATTGTTAATGTGTTACAATGGCAACGAATAATAAAACAGGCCTTCAATCATTTTGTTTTGGTAATTTTATTTTTATTTGTAAAGCAAGACATTCAGTATTGAAAAATAAGCATAGTAAAGCAAAGGGCATGATAATTTCAGAAATACAAAAAAAAAAAAAATTACAAGACTTATGACTCTTATTACTATAGCAACATTAATTGGTTGAGATAAATGTTACATATATCAACTGAGCACTAAATGGTATAAGCGTTATACCAAACAACAGGGCACTGAGTGGTATAAGCGTTATACCAAACAACAGGGCACTAAATGGTATAAGCGTTATACCAAACAACAGGGCACTGAGTGGTATAAGCGTTATACCAAACAACAGGGCACTAAATGGTATAAGCGTTATACCAAACAACAGGGCACTAAATGGTATAAGCGTTATACCAAACAACAGGGCACTGAGTGGTATAAGCGTTATACCAAACAACAGGGCACTAAATGCTATAAGCGTTATACCAAACAACAGGGCACTGAGTGGTATAAGCGTTATACCAAACAACAGGGCACTGAGTGGTATAAGCGTTATACCAAACAACAGGGCACTGAGTGGTATAAGCGTTATACCAAACAACAGGTCACTAAATGGTATAAGCGTTATACCAATTTATAGGGCACTAAATGCTATAAGCGTTATACCAATCTACAGGGCACTGGGTGGTATAAGCGTTACACCGATATATAGGGCGCTAAATGGTATAAACGTTATACCAGTCTACAGGGCACTGAGTGGTATAAGCGTTATACCAACCTACATGGCGCTAAATATAAGCGTTATACCAACCTACAGGGCACTAAATGGTATAAGCGTTATACCAATCTACAGGGCACTAAATGATATAAGAGTTATAATGTAATGCATGTAACTTCGAAAGCTACGCTCATGGAGTATAACACAACGACAACAACAACGGGATACTTACTAGTGAATAAACATGTCAAGCTTAAAAACGATCACAAAGACTTTAAAAAACCAAACTATGGCAATTTCAATAACCTGTGTAAAATGTAGAAATATTCAAACTTGACAATGACATTATTACATAACCATAAACTGATTTCTATATACAAAACGGTAGGTTAGTGCAAAGGAGTTTATCGACAAACCCTGGTTTTGTACGTCATATGACGCGTTTTGACGCGTTTTTTTTTTTTTTGTAAAAACGCGTCACAACGCGTCATATGACGCATAAAAACCTTGGTTTGTCGATAAACCTCCTTTGTAAATTCGGGCCTAAGAGTTTGTGTTTGACCCGTAGGGAGAGGAGAACAACTAGTTAGCAGAAGAGAGGGGGGAAGATTGGTGATTAATAAAGTAGAAAGAGATAGGGCTGGTCTGAGAGATTTTAGATTTTTATTTGAAATTCAAAATTAAAGATAAAGTTGAGTTCTGGTCATGCGATTGCATTGTGATAGAAACGGTGTGGAATCGACCAGAAAAGGTCGATCATCTAGCATATAAGAATTTGTGTGTATTGCAAGGTTCTGGAATAATCAAAATGATAAGAAATTTGGCCAAATCTTGGTAAAGTTACAAACACTGTACACAGATGTATATGGGACTACACGAACACGTGGCGTAACAATTTACGATGTTACATGACATATTTAGAATATAAAGGCATTTGAAGATCCGTGCTTTTCAGGGAACATGTCTAATCTGATGTTTTTTCACACTTGCATAATAAGAAATGATAACGCTCACAACTTATTTGTCACCTCTTCCCCGAACTCAACCTTCTCTTTAAGTTTTGGTTGCAGTAAAGAAATCATACTAATAGATGAGGAGAATTGGAAAGAGACGGCATAGATTCTGTGGGGGAGACAGTTCGTAAAATAGAGGGGAGCAAAGAAAAAGTCGAAGAAAAGAGGATGAGATATAGAAAGAACAGTAAAGAGAAATTTCGTCATTTGTGTAAACGAGGAATAGTTCAGGTTAAACCAACAATACAAGAAAACTTGTAAAAACATGAGAAAATCATTCTTCCTTAAAATAGGAACATTTACCTGCTCCAAAAACCATAAGAACATCCGTACAATGAAATACCCATTTCAATAGCCTTTCGTGCCAAATTTCGAAACTTTCAAACAGGGCAATGACATTATTACATATTCATGAATTGATTTCTAAATACGACATCATTGAATTCCCCTTTTCATTATGTAAAATACAATTTTACATGGTAAGAATAACAACAGGCTGTTCTGTATGACTTTCATAATTCAAGGTTAGTGCATTGGCTCAATTGTGACATGTTTTATCATGGTGTTTTCCACTTAGTCGATGAGTAAATGCTTGTAGTTACCGTGGTCACTGTGGCCTTGCATATCATCAGTATCAGGCTTAAAACAAATCATCACGTGTCATTCCTACATATATTTATTATTGCAAAACGGGGAAATATACGCCGCTTCCTTGTAAAAATGAAACATTGTTATAGCCGAAGCTAGATAGTCAGGGAGAGTTCCGAAAAATCCTTTAGATAATGTAAAATATTCAGACTTTCCCGTCAAAGGTAAAGACCAGTATTGGAAACGCCCCAATTTCAAAAAATGAAATGGAAGCTCTCATTACCAATCATGTGAAAGAATATGTTTTGACTAATACATGATGATAAAAAATTTGCCGGGAAACCGCCTACTAATTCATATATTTGGTAAATTTGTTTCTCTCATGGTCTGTGAGAGATATAGGGTAGTACCATATACATCTTTCTGTGTATAGTGCTTGTAACTTTACGAAGGATGGGCCAAATTTCTTATCATTTTGATGATTCCAGAACCTTGCAGATGCTATATGCTAGATGATCAACCTTTTCTGATCGATTCCACAAAGTTTCTTTCACAATGCAATCGCATGACCATAACTGGTCTTTACCTTTAAACTGGGAAACGAATGAGACAATTATGTTGATGATGTTAAGGACAATAGAGCACCTGATTAAAAAGAATTAAAATCCGCCAGTAAAGTTGATTAACGAATTTGTACCCTTTCTGAGACATACTGACCCGTATTGTAGCCATTAGGCTGAAGTGTACATTTTTTAACAAAAATAAATTAAAAAACCGACATACAAAACACATAATATGTATTAATATTACCTGGCAGAAGTTATCAGCAATTTGACATTGTAAAGGTACTGCTTATGTAGCGATATTTGTTCTCCTCCGTTGGTCTCATTTTACATCTTAGAGTGAAGAAACAAAATAGAAAAATCAAAGAAAGTGTCCTTTGTGACGATGTATGTAAAGAAGCATGGTGAGGAATAGTAAAGCCATTTAAAGTTAAAGTTTGTCCAATTCATTGGCGACCATATTTGAATTATTTGTTTAAACAATCTATATGCCATTGAATGACAGATCTAATAACATTTTATTTTCTGGGTAACGCATTTTGGACGCCATGTTGAAATGTCTTTTACCAGCTTTTTTCTACCGCGGTACCTTGAGGTGCTACAAGTCATCGCTAGTGATGCAGCGAGAGATTTTTAAAGTTCTGATATTCCGGGCAACCATCATCTCATACTTGGTCAGCCAGATGCTAAAATACAGTTATACTCGGGCGTCAGCTAGCCCGAAAGTGTGTGTTTGATAACGAAATAATAATAATAATAATAATGGTGGCTTCTTATATAGCAGTGGCGGATCCAGGGGGCCGAAACGGCCGCCCCCCCCCCCCCCTATTGGCGGCGCTAAAATAAAAGAGGAAGAAAAGAAGAGAAGAAAAAAAAGGAGAAGAGAAAAGAAAGGAGAAGAGAAAAGAAAAGAAAGAAGAGAAAAGAAACAGAGAGAGAAAAAAAAGAGACCCCCCCCCCCCCACTCCGGGGTCGGACGGACCGAATTTGTGTTCCCAAAATCGCTTTAAAGGTCATTACTCTTTAGTGAGAAATTTGAAAAGGGCACAATATTGTGTATGTCTTTTAAAGGTAAAGACCAGTATTGGCAACGCCCCAATTTCAAAAAATGAAATGGAAGCTCTCATTACCAATCATGTGAAAGAATATGTTTTGACTAATACATGATGATAAAAAATTTGCCGGGAAACCGCCTACTAATTCATATATTTGGTAAATTTATTTCTCTCATGGTCTGGTGAGAGAGATAGGGTAGTCCCATATACATCTTTCTGTGTATAGTGCTTGTAACTTTATGAAGAATGAGCCAACTTTCTTATCATTTTGATGATTCCAGAACCTTGCAGATGCTAGATGCTAGATGATCGACCTTTTCTGATCGATTCCACAACGTTTCTTTCACAATGCAATCGCATGACCATTACTGGTCTTTACCTTTAATAGAAGCTATATACTCAACAGTCAAATTTTAAATTAACGGTAGGGCCGCTACACAACTCTTATGTTGCCCTTCATTTGGATTCAGCTCATACCAACTCGCTTGTGCATGTATTTGAACTCATGTTGGTAGTAATCATGGACAGGGGCGGCGATCCTGGGCCCGATAGGGGGACACATCCCCCAGGAAATTTAGAAATATAGCTAGAAAGAAATTATGCGGAAAGAACGTACATATTGGGCTTAAGGATTTTCTAGAATGCATAATTTCAGCATTCAACATTGCAAAATCTCGCTTGGTCGCTACGCCCCGGCCCTCGCCCGATAACACAAAACTTTGGTATGACGTTCCCGGCCGTGATTTATCCATGGTTGGTGTAATTTAATTTCTACTAACCCAATTGTGTGCTATCACTATCATGGTTGTTTCATTTTCCCTTTAAAGCAGGCGCGTAGCCAGGGGCGGTAGGTGTAGTAAGAGAATAGGACGAAAAAGAAGCAGACAAAGAAACATTTTTGAACATTCTGACAAGTCGAGAACGGTACAACGAATCGTCTTCTGTCTCTAATAATTTAATGAAAAGTCAAAGCTTCCGCGCATCACGCGGGCGGGAGGAAACTGAATTCAGACAAGGATTAAGAGGCGAGAACGGTACAACGAATCGTCTTCTTTCTCTAATAATTGAATGAAACTTCAAAGCTTCCGCGCTACGTGCGGGAGGGGGGAAACTGAATTCAGACAAGGATTAAGAGTTGAGAATGAAACAACGAATCATCTTCTTTCACTAATAATTTCTTTAAACTATGAACTATGCTTCGCGCGGGATGGGGGGGGGGGGGGATAAATTCAGTCAAGTAATACGAGTCAAGAATGGTACAACAAATCGTCTTCTTTCTCTAATAATTTCATTAAACTATGAAGGGCCAGAGCTTCCGTGCTTTGCGCGGGAGGGGGGGGGGGGGGGGGACTGAATTTAGACAAGGATTAAGATAAGAATTAGCGAGTCGAGAATGGTACAACAAATCGTCTTCTTTCTCTAATAATTTCATTGAACTATGAAGGGCCAAAGTTATCGTGCTTTGCGCGGGAGGGGGGGGGGGACTGAATTCAGACAAGGATTAAGACAAGGATTAACGAGTCGAGAATGGTACAACAAATCGTCTTCTTTCTCTAATAATTTCATGAAACATCAAAGCTTCTGCGCTTCGCGCTTAATAGGGGGGGGGGGGGGGCAGCGAGCTGCCCGAATACGAATTTGTTAATATCTTTCCTCGTTTATTCTGGTGATAAATACCACTTTTACAAAATACATATAATGCTTAAATTTTTGCTCGCTCGCTTCGCTCGCTAGCCGAAATGTGAAACCAGAAAATTACTTTTTCGGGCAAGAGGTTATAGCCCCCCCCCCCCCCGATGAAAATGTCAAAAATTGTACCGGTATGGTGCTTCTAATATGACCTTGTCAGTATTGGTATGTTGAGTTGATAAAACGGTCTGCGCAATTTTCAAATTTCCGCCCCTCCCCCCCCCCCCCCTATTGGAAAATCCTGGATCCGCGCCTGTATAGCGCACATGTCCGCCACATTATGGCGCTCTTAATGGCTCTGCCCGATTATTACCCTGGCGTTGAGGCCCGGTCACACATATGGACGCATGGGGGACGCACGGCCAGTGCATTGGAACTAGACCAACTAGCGAGTTGACACCGAATGCAAGGCGTGTTGCTAGCGCGCTGCGCGCATACAGGGCGTGGGCTTCGCGTATGTCTGGCGTTGGTCTTGCGCGCTTCGCGCATGTCTGGCGTCCTTTTGGCGTGTACATTAATGCACCGAGCTCCGCGCACACTTTTGAGCATTTTCATGAAATCCAGGCGCACACAGCAAATGACGACGAATGCATAACGTTGGTCCAGCGTTGGTCCAGCGCGCTCGACGAACGAGTAACAAATAATGACGCACACCTAGCGAACAACAACGCACTGGCCAAAATTGCAAATTTCCGATCCGCTGGCCGTTCGTCCCCCATGCGTGCTACGCAGGGGGGGGGGGAGGTTTGGGGGGTTCAAACCCCCCCCCCCCCCCTTTGGTTTTTTTTTTTTTTTTTTTTTTTTTACAAAAATGTCAAATTATGAAATTTCGAGACCAAAAAAAAAAAAAAGTGTCCGCTTACCCCCCCCCCCCCCCCCCCCCCCCCCCCACTGAGCGACTTTTCGGCCGGCGCGATTTTCAAATTTTCGGGAGCAAAATATTTTAAAACCCCCCCTTGAAAAATCCTGCGTACGCCCCTGCGTCCCCTATGTGTTACCGGGCCTTTAGCAAGGCAGCCACTGCGGCGCTCTAGCATTTCAAGGAATTAATTCGTGCCAGGTAACCATTTCAATCACCTGGGTTGAGTGTGGCAAATGAAGAGTAATGTCTTACAAAAGATTATTAGTGCCGCGGCGGGACTCGAACCGCGGACCTTAAGATCCACAGTCTGTCGACGTATCCACTCGACCACGACACCTCTATAAAATAACATTTTATATACAATAAAATTTCTTTTTTACTCGCTCGCTTCGCTCTGTCGCAGATTTTAGAATCAGGATGATTTCAGGCCTGTTTTAGCAATAGAGTACCCGAATATATATTGATTGAAAATTATCCATTATACCTTTAAAAATCAAACGATGAAAGTGTCGTTTTTTCCTTTGGCTAAACTCGGTGTTCAGGAAGATGATAATCCCGTGCAAGGTGATACCTTCAAATCCTCATATTCGGGTATGGAGGTAACGGAGTGTATAATTTGTGTATACTTTCAGTCATTTGTATAGCGAGATGTCCAAATGTATTATTTTATGTTTCATGTTGTGTCGAGTTCGAGTTCGACTCCCACAGCGGCACTTATGTCCTTTGGCCATACATTAATTGACATTGCCACCCTCGACCCAGGTGATGTAAATGGGTACCTGGCAGAAATTAATTCTTTAAAATGGTATACAAACAGAAATGTATTAATAAGTTAATTAATAAACAATTAAAATTAAAAAGGAAGAATCTAGGCATTCTTGTTCTCCGTCCCCCTATTTTCGTTTACCAAATTGCACGTACCCCATGTGCCCCCCCCCCCCTAACCTAGCGGACCTACTTGCCCCTTGATATCAAATCAAGTACATTTCCATCATCTTCATGACAGGGATCGTGGATTGGTTTCCAGCGATCTGGCTCATCCTGGAGATGGACTGATAAATCTGCATTCGACTTTAATGCCTGGAAGATTGGTAACCCAGACAACGGAGCAGATAATAAGTGTGTCTTCATTCCGCCAAGACCCTGGAGTATAGGCACCTGTTCTGACGCATCAAAAAGTCTGTTTTTTTTCCTTCCTTGTCTGACTTGGCAAAAATGTTTCCTCATGTCGACTCGTGAGTCATGGCCTGTCTCTATCTCTCTCTCTCTCTCTCTCTCTCTCCCTCTCTGCCTCCCTCACACACATTCACACACACAAACACACACGCACATATATTTTCCCCTATCCCTCTCCCCTTCTATATATCTTTAATAGCTTATAGGCTACTAAGGTGTCTTCGAAACTCTTTACTGTTTTTCAGGCTCGTAATAGAATCTTCCAATTTATCATTATCAGGAGATATAATGGAAAGGTAAAGAATGAACACAATGAATAGGCTTTTCTATCGCTCTACTTTCTTTCCTTTAAACTGAGTTCAATAGATATGAACTTCGCAATACACAACTATAAAGTTCGTTTCTAAAAACAACAAAAAGAAATCCCGAAGGGGGTTAAGGAGATATGAATAAACGCATCATCTAAAATTAAAAAAAATACGCTGTTTATTAGAATTACATTCAAGTGTTGTTTGAAAGTTGAATAAATAATGGGTAAAAATTTGATTTATATCCAATACATAGAGTAAGCTTAACTTGATTTTTGTTTACTTCTTCGTTTGTAGGACTCAGTTGGAAACAAACGGAATCATGGTCATCATTATCTGTATGTATCACATATGCTTTCAATCATATGTTAACTGTGCTATTTAAATTTGATAATTTATTTCATTAGATTAGTTTCGGGCTGTCATATTTTTAAGCAACTTGCTTACAATTACAATCCTTCTTCTTCAAATCATGTTATAGGGTTAGATGAAATATGATAATTTGACAATTAATCCTCTGATTTTATTCTTAATGATTATAATGTTTTTTTTGCATATTCATGTTTGATTGTCAAAGTATACTAATTGTTATTTTATGTAAAGTTGATACCGAAATTTCTATATTTTATATGGATGCAATAAAATGCAATATTGTGATAATTTAAAGACATGGTCACCTCAACGAATAAGTGTAGGTACACTGGAAGATGAGTTTTTACGTGCCTATTGATGTACAATATTCCTTACGGGAGTGTTCAAGAGTTATATAAATTGAAATATACCTGGCATTATGTAATTAATTAAAATGACATTGGCGCAGCCATTTTCTTTATGATGTGACGTACCAGGCGAACAAGTACATGTATCATGCACCAAGCACTAGTTGGAATTACATATAATTCAATAACAATACCTTTTCATTGATGGAGAATCATGGTTGACAATTTGGTGACAAATCTATAACCGGTGAACAATTGTAACCAATTTATTTAAAAATTAAATGATTACAGCAGTTGTCTATAAATCTTCATCATTTAAAAGTATGTCAAACTTACACCCAAGGAGAGCAACGAATTATTCATGCCATTGTCGTTCTGACAATAGGCCATTTTTGTAATGTAATCAAATTAAATGTACAAATTTTTCTTAAGTGTCTCATTGAAAATCATTTATTAACCTGGTACAAATAATTATATTTCAAAAATAATGAATTAAATAGCATATTTTACGTGTTGTAAGGTAAGACGTATCTTAACTAGCAATAATTAATGCATGCAATTCGATAAAAGCGGGTGAATGAAAATGTCATCACCGCACGCACACACGCACACAAACATTCGTGCTGAGAAACTCTGCATTCTGCTAAATTTATACCTTTCTCGTAATGTACATTTTGGTTTGGAATCCTGTAGATTATTAGGCGAGAATACAATAAATATCTCAGAATACCTTAAAGACCGTCACCACTACTGGGCAAGAAGGGATTAGACCACACAGCGAGCCAGCGAGGTCACTGTGACAGGTGGCTATCTCATTAACTCAGCTCTCATTTAACATAAGAAAAAGAGGATCATGGGGACCAACAGGCACCGATTGGGAAGTTTTCTATATAGAGGGAGCAAGTAGCTACAAGTATGGCAGTGTGCCTTTAAGTTATCTCCTGTAGTGAGATTTCCTTAACCCTAATAAGGCCGGGGCATAATGCCCCCCCCCCCCTATCGAATTTCTGCCGCTGCATCAAACCCCTGAACCTTTGGCGTGGAAAGTTTTTTCCCTCATGTCTTCAGCACATTTTAATACCAAAAATAGGCGGACCTATGGTTCGGGTGTTAAATGACGAAATACATCACATGTCAATCAAAATATGGAATTCTCACAAATGTGCGTGTGTACGTATATTGCATTTATATGATCTTTATCAAAATCAATATCATGAGTGATTTATTTCATGTTATATTTCATTCATGATTATACTTATGTAGTATTGGCAAGGCATTATTTTATTCACATAATGAAATACATAAGAAATTAAAAACAATGCAATACATCAGATATTTGGTAATTATATTAGAAACTGACGCTTTTCACCCGCGAAATATTGTATAAACTATAGTTTCATATGAAAACAACATGAAGCAAACATATTTGTACCTGGATATGTGTTTATTTGTATGTTTGTATTAGAAACTATTATATTTCACTTGATAAATGTTATTACTAAACTAAAACAGCAATTTCAAATCAAATCTGCCCATGCATTGTTCAAAATCAAGCATTTTTGAAAATATCCACACAACAAAAACGCATAGGCTATTGTAATAAAAATATTAATTAAAACAAATCAATAAACATACAAAAAATAAACATTTTTGAACCATCTCATTCAATATACGTCAATATATCACCATGCAAATGTTTACATTAATTGGACCTTCCTAGGCCAAGATCTTGGGGGGGCATGATGCCCCCCCCCCCCCCCCCCGAGCGTATTAAGACCTCAAATAGCCTGGCCTTTTTAGGGTTAAACCTAGTTTATTTTAGACTCATAGGGAGAGAAGAAAACAATCAGTAAGCAGACTTTTATTTGAAATCCAACTTTCAGTTTTGTTTGCAATAAAGGAATAATGATCATAGATGAAGCGAATGGGGAGATTTGTGTGGTTCAAAGAGTTTGTCGGCATTTATGTAAACGAGTAATAGTTCAGATTTAACAAACAATAGAAGAAAACTTGTACAAACATCAGAAAATACTATTTCCTTATATATAGGAACATACACCTGCTTCTAAATCCACAAGGAAAATCCGGACAACGAAATACCAATTTCCTTGAGTTATTGATTCATTTGCAGTATAACAGAATAATATTAAAGGTATTTTACGTCATTAATCGTCCGCTGTAAATGTAAATAGACTGCGTCGGAATCGTAAGATAATGTAATACATGTAAAATCAAAAGCTATGATCAATGACTACATAAACAACAATATCAACAGAATACTTACATTGTTCAAACTCAAACTATCGCAAAGCCTTTCAAAACCAATCTTTTGCAATGTCAATAGGCTTTTCGAACCAAGTGTTGAAATGTTAAAACATGACAATGACACTATTACATGATCATAAACCTTTCTCTTTATACATTATAAGAGGGTAGTGAAATTGCCCATATTGTTTACGATCATTAAAAGTGACCATCTTTAGCGATTTTTATTTTAATCTTATTCACGACTTGTTTCTTCATGGTTAGTCTTTTTACGTCTGGATTATGCCTTCAAGCTACCGCATCCATTTCTGGCCATTGTTCTAAGAAGGTATTTTGGGAAGGAAAGTTTATCAAGGAAACTTCATGAACATAAAAGCAGGCGATCTGTCTATTTAAACCTTCAGTATCTCTGGGCTTTAATCAATTGTTGTCGAAACACTCCAAATGATGATGAATCGTTCTTGGTACCTTGCTTGTCTTGTATTTGGAAGTCTGGTGCTCGTGGTGCATCATGTCTCTTCCCAAGGTAAGTCTTTCATATACAGATAGTATAGTTGCCATGGTTATTATAACACAGCGTATTTAATTCATCGTTCATCGATATCTACTTCAGATATTATCTTCATTACTTAACCTCGTGGAGGGGTGTTGGCTAAGTGGTAGAGCAGTGTCGTAACCGGGAGATCAATGGTTCGAAGCCAAGTCACTGAGTATAGTTAATAAAGATTAACGTTTTCAAGGTCATTTTTTACTTTTTACAATATTGGACAGGTGATTATGTAATAAAGATGACGTTACATCGTGTTTACGTCAACGAAACGAAAATAGGGCAACTCATGCACTAACTAACGGTCTTCATAAGAAGTCTGTACGACATTCCGTTGTTGAGATATGATGGTCGAAAAACATGCATGAAAAACAACAAAATAGCGCCTGTAAGGTCACGTGACCACTTTTTCGAAAAAAATATCGACGTCATGATTTGGACTTGAACATCTTGTTATAAAATTTTATTGATTTAGCTCTTTCCACTATTGAGATATTTGCCGAACAAGTTTGCATAAGAGAATGAAAATGAATAAATAATATTAATAAAGAAGATAGAAGAACCTTGACGAAATTAAGCGGTAATCCTACGCGACGGATCACTTTATAATAATCTTCTGGAACCGCTCTTGAAACTTTTGTGTAAAGATAAAAGTATTATCGTGTAACCATAAGAAAGTGGAAACCTTTACGCCAACCCTCAATGTATATTCAGGAAGCGAGGTGGTATATATACATATATATATATGTACAATTTCATGATTTATCGATAAACTTACCCCCTCCCCCACCCCACTCTTGCCAACAGTTATATACACCGCTATGTACTTGGGAGTCAGGAGGCATACTATTCCAATCGTCCATAATATGTGTAACTTAGAAGAAAATGTTTATTAACAAACTTTGGGATATATATTACGATATAGGCAGGAAAGACAGCATTCGCCTTCAAGTCTCACAGGCCTGTTGCAAGCAGGATCGGGGCATTCCTTTGTAGAACACTCAGCTGTTCCGTTGTTACAAGTACATTGTGTACGGGTCTCGTTGCCAGACATCTTCGTGCAAAAAAAAAAAAAAATTGATAGCAACGATTTATAAATGTTGCTGAAATCGAATGATTTTTTTCTCCTGAGCTTCCGGTTGCTCTGCACCGTGGACCCCACCAAGGGGCCCCTGGTCACTTTTCTGACCTTAATTGAATGCCTAAAACCCCTGAGCTTCCGTGGGCTCTGCCCCCTAGATCCCCGGCAAAGGGCCCTAAGGCGGGCCCCTGGATGCTCATCTGATCTTTATGTTATGCCTAAAACCTCTGAGTTTCATGGGGCTCCTCAATTTTGCCCCTGGACCCCATTTATTTATGCTCCACTTGCTTTGCTCTCTTTGCTCTCTTTGCTCTACCTGATCTTAAATACTCTAGCCCCCCCCCCCCACTTTGAAAAACGTTCCGCGGGGCCTGCATTTAACATTAAAGAATGGTGGTGATGCGTATTTTCTTTGCCCCCCCCCTTCAAAAAAAGATCGCCCTGATTTATACACTTTGAAAAAATGACTAAATGTGTTGGAAAAAATGGCAATTTTTTTTGCCGCTACATCACAGAGATATTACCGATTCAGCAAACTTAAGAATCTCAAACCTATAGTCATATAACAACTTTCGAAAATCCTTTCTCATCTTTTCTCCGATTTCATTCAACTTTCACCAGTCTGCTTCCTTGATTTTTCTGCTTTCTTTTAGAGAAGTTTGCCATCAAAGTTGGATTTCCCTTTAACCAAACCATTTAACCACAGTGTGTGCATTTAAATTTAAATTCGATATTGGATGGAGCGAAATATTAAATCAAAATCTTACGACTGATTGCATGCTGTATTAATTGATGTACCGATTATAATTCATAATTGTTTACATTATTTCAACGAAATCTTACCTAATCTAGCCTGCATCGTAACGTAGTATCTAAAATACCTCTTCGTGTATACGTCTTATAACTTAGGATGCATTAATTTTTGGACAAAAATAAGGAGGACATTTAATGAATTTGTCAACCGAAACCCATACAACTGTATGCGAATTAAAATTTAGCTGTTCTCTGAATATTTCAATGGTTAGTGATTATTTACGGGAAAACTACACGCTATAGACTTCATTCTTCAACTTTTGTGATTTGCTCACAACCTTCTCAACAAGTCCTTCCGTCCTTTCCTTTCCTCTCCTACTCCAGTTTTACCTTATTGTTGGTGTAGGAACAACGAAAAAAGTAGTCTCGTATGAATTTCATTCAACGTTAAAGGTACTGTATCTCATTTGCAGCCAACATCAAATTCTGTAGAATGAAAAAATCATTCCATTATCATCTCTTTCCTTTCATTTCCATAATTCCTCTAAAAGCCCTATGAGCGGGTTCTATTGACGAAAGAATATTTTAACAGCCTTTTTCACTTTTGATCCTCCCACCGTAAAATGAATGTATTCATACGTCTACTAGCGTATACCGGTAGGGAAATTGGTTCAAAGTATCCATTTCCAGCGCATAATTACCCAGTATTATTTATTGGGAAAATATTTATTTTATATATTTTAATCATGTACATGTATCAAAATTTGATATTTTCAATTGAAATAATGAACCAATATTGGGGTTTTTACACATCATTTTCGCAAGCATTGTTCTCTCAAGTGAATGTGATTTTTCATATATGCTTTTGAATGTAATGTGAAAATGCTTTATACTATGAAACTTATTACTGATTTAATAGACTCTCTGCCTCATCTGTTTTTCAACTCTTTGAATCTACATAAATCAATATTTTACTCGTGCCGTAACTGTGTCTGTAAATTTGTATATATTATGGTTTTTGTTTTATTTTCTATAATTTTTGTTAAATTGCTTAAGTAAACCATATAATATTAACAAAGTTTTAATGGTCAGTGATCTACATTTTGCATGGCTATGAACTTCTCAGTAGCCCCTCCGCGTATCTCCATTACTTTGTTGTTCATGTTCTCAATCTTTTCATTTCTCTGTATTTTTTCTCAAATTATTGTTAATATTTGTCATAAACTTGTATAATATAAATAATATTTTGAAATTATAAAAGAATAATACCATTATTGAGTTGATTTGAATTGAACACTATAACCTAATTATTCGGTTCGAAAGGGCGAAGAAAAAGAAGAACTAGCAATATTTTGCTCTTTTAATTATTCCTTCATTTTTCTTTCGGAAATTAGAAGCTTCGTTTTGCTATAAAGAGCATCTGTGTACTGTTAACTTTCACGATTTTTCTTGTTGTTCTTATTATTGTTTGTACATTTCAATGAATAAATATATTTTTGGTAAAGTACTCCAATTATTGGAAAATTTGATCAATTGATATAAATTAGTCAATTCAAACTTGGTCAGCTTAAAAATATAAATCAGTCTTCCGTCGAAAATATCCATGATTACCATACTAACACTATTCCCATGATTTTTATCCGTTTCGATCGATCTATTTTAATTCTTTTTTTATTTTAGAGTCCATCAGCATCTCATCCGGCGAACCCAGTTACCCTTGTGTTTATCGTGGAATACCGTATCTTCACTCCGAGGTGTGGCGCGTTGACGAATGCACAACCTGTTCGTGTGATAACAGCAGTATAACATGCGTAATTGAATCTTGTCAACCGGTATTCTGCGTAGAACCCCTTAAACTGCCAGGAGGATGCTGCTTTATCTGTCCGTACGGTAAGTCTTCTGATAGCCCCCCCCCCCCACTCCCACCCGCCCTCTCATTAGACCATACCTATGTTGGAATGTGTCGCGAATTCACTAGTAAAATACATAAAAATACAAGTAAAATACGGCCTTGTCAATTATTACTGTGTTGCGAATCTGGGGTTTCCAAGTTGATCCGGGGGAGGGAAAGGAAATTATTGCTATCTCCCTCTATGTTCCTCTCTAACCCCCCCCCCCCCCCCCCTTCAAATGTTCTGTCTGTTTATCTACTTATTTTCTGCTATATTCTCTTATTTTTGCGGGCCTCTCTTTTTCAAGTTCTTTTTCAAGTGTTGCGAATGTTTTCAGTTTTTCCTAATGTTTGAACTTTCCCGTTGCACACAAACCGTCATTTCGACTGCATTATTATTAGGATTAAAAATCGGTGTAAGCTATAAACTTATTAAGACCATTCATATAAATGCCATGGGCGCACTGTTTATTTTGTCACTCTCACATTTCTACGCTAAAGACCGCCCAAATTGCTCGCTAACGCAGTATTACATCACTAATAACACCTCTTGTGAAACAGGCATATAAAACTGATACTTTGACAAATTCATATCAGATACGCCAAACGCAAATGTATCAGCATCAAACGTTTATACACCCTTCCCCCCCCCCCCCCCTCTTTGCTACCTCTTTTTGTGTATCATCATGATAATTATTACTAGTCATCAAATCTATTTCTTAAATCTTGATTCATACCAGACGTGACCGTGCGTGAAGTTACACCCACCATACAAGTTAAACACAAGACAACTAACGGTCACACAACACTGTTTCTTGCGGTAGAAGTCAAGTTTAGAGATGCCAAAGACAAGACAGGAGTGAGCGGCGAATCTCTCTGGGAGTTGTCTGCCTGGATTGCTCTTGTAAACATTTCTCACAGGTATGTGATTGTAACATCAGATGAAGAGTCATAAAACCTGTGCCAAAAAACAAAAACATTCTTGTATTACTCCAATATACTTTGTATTGGCTACTAACATCATTATCTCCTAAAGGTTTTAATTGAAACCTGTCTATTGAACGTAAGTTACCTTGCTTTTATGTTGGAATTGATGTTTTAATTATATATATATATCATTTCAAAATAAAACTTAAATTTTTATCTATGTTGTTCTCCTTTTTGAATAACTTGATGAGACGCAGGGACAGATCCAAGGGGGCACAAATTCGCCCCCCCCCCCACTGAGCGAATTTGCGGCTGGCACGATTTTCAAATATTCGGTACCCCCCCCCCCCCCCCCCACCCCCCCCCCAAAAAAAAAAAAAAAAAAAAAAAAAAAAAAGTTCTTTGTGCTCATTTTTGCATTCACTTTGGTCACTCGCAGTCACACCAAAATAGGTTTCACCGAGCAAGTTCTCAATGCTGGTCAAGCATCGCAGTGGTTCATCAAAGGAGATCAATTCATCTTTCGGGACGTCGTGTATCCCTTCGTAGCTCCCGCATCTTTAATGTGCGACGAGGCCGAGGTCTGTGTTGAGCTTAGACGTGGAATAAATGCAGTAACAACCGATGGTCGTCCTTTCAATTTTGACACACCGTTTATTGGCTGCACTTCACTGTGTACTGGTAAAAAGTATGCCAAGCTATGGAGGCCCGGGGTGGATGGGCGAATGGCAGGGAAGGGCCGCGGTGGACACAAGGCTTATCGGATGGGTTAAATACCATCAGTGCTAACATTGTTTATATGGGCATGAGCCGTTTGACCTTAGGGGAGGGCCCGGCCTCCACCCCCACTCAGTGTTTTTTTAGGGTACGCATATGCATGTTTCCTCCTTTTGAACACACCCCCTAAGTCCGGTGTGTAAAGTCAATACGGGCCGGATTTGTGTGTACTACGAACCGGACTCTGGTGCGTGAAAAATATCCCTTTACCGGACATTTTGGTAACACGCATGGTATCCCTCCCTACACGGAGGGGGCCGGGGAGAGGGGGTACTGTGATGGAGGGATGGGGTTTTTGCATTTATTCTCTACACTTTTGGGGGAGGGGCTAAAGGCGGATGTACGGGGGGAGGGGGTGCATGTGCATAGAAAAATGCCATCATGTGTTCAGACCCACACAGTATCCGCATCGTCATTGGGTCAACCCCCTTACCAAAAAGCTCGAGAAAAAAAATCGCCACTTCGCGGCTCGTGGACGATGCTCCACATCATCATTGAGTCACCCCCCCCCCCCCGCCTTAGCAAAACGCTAGATCCGCCCCTGCAAAGCCCCCCCCCCCTCTCCCTCTCTCTCTCTCTCTCTCTCTCTCTCCCTCTTTCAAAAACCATAGTTAATTGACCCGGTAGCAATAGCTAACTATGTCATTACTCTCACTGTGTAGGACGTGACTTATTCCCTTGTCCGGATAAAGAAGGAAAACATTTGCACAAAGATGTCTGGCAACAAGATCCGTGTACACAATGTACTTGTAACAACGGAACAGCTGAGTGTTCTACAAAGGAATGCCCCGGTCCTGGTTGCAACAGGCCTGTGAGACTTGAAGGCGAATGCTGTCTATCCTGTCCATATCGTAAGATATATCCTAAAGTTTAAATTATACAAATTATGAAGGATTGAAATATTACGCCTCCTGACTCCCAAGTACATAGCGGTGTATATAAATGTTGGTAAGATTAGGGTGGGGATGGGGGTAAGTTTGAACTTCCAGGTTTGTTTATGTGTTGACATTTAATTTACAAGAGATAAATCATGAAATTGTACATATTTTATATATATATTGGCGCGTACGCAGGGGGGGGGGGGGTTAGGGGGTTAAACCCCCCCCCCCCTTTGATATTTGTTATGTGTGTATTTTTAAGAACCCCCCCCCCCTTATGGCTGACCTCCCCCCCCCCCCCCAACGAAGACTGACTGAGTCGTTGCGATTTTTTTTGGGACAAAAAAAAAATCCTCTTACCCCCCCCCCCCCCCCCCCGTGAACATTATCTGTAGTTATTTTAATTATTTTTATCATTATTATTGTTATTGTTATCAATTTCATTATTATCATCATTATAATTAATAAACTTATTATTATTATAGTTGTAATTATTATTTCAATTGTTATTATTATTATTATTGATGTTTTTATCGTTATTATTGCTTTTCTTCTTCTTCTTCCTATTATAATTATTATATTGATCATTTTTATTATCATCATCATCATATTTCGTTATATCTTTATCAAATTAATATTTATTCATACAATAAAACTTATGTTATATCTTTTAAAATCTAACTTTAATTTCTTACCTTCTTTGTCGACCATAGAATCTCCCGACAATTCCGATTTATGGATAACACTGGTGATATCAACCAGTGTTCTCGTCGGTGTAGTAATCGTCGCCCTGACCATTGTTTGCTTGCGTCATCGGAAGTAATTCGAAACACCGACTGATTGTAATGCCCACCAGATGATTTCGACAGAATAATTTTGTAATGAATTCTTAAACAGAAAACTTCATGTTTCTGTGTTCTATATTTCGTTGAGCAAAAAATTGTATTTAAGACCTACCATCTCGGCAAAAGAGACCAGTTCGTAGATGGCACATAATAAAAATGACCCCAAATATCCACAGATCTTTTACCAAAAGAGTCATTCCACTTCGCGCATCTTATAATAATCACCACCAAAGTCAAAAATGTACTTCATAAATACCTTCTGTTCGCTGTCTTGAAAAAAGGATTTACAACAGTATTTCATAGAATTTACCGTTGGTGCATAAATTAATGATTGATACAAAACTTGCATCAATTTGTTGTACAATGTTGGTACAAATTACATTTGTCTCCCAATGCGCAGATTATACCTACCAACTGTCTTATTGCTCAGGATTTTTTTCTTCAAAGTCGTGATATATTAATAAGGAGTAAAAGTAAATCCTGTCAACATAGTGTATTTATTTAAACTCACATTTGGTCATTCAAATCGATCAGAAGGGCCTGTGGTGGCTTCAGATATTACCGGGTACACGTGCCCCTCCCCCTTCCCAAGTAAGGATAGAAAACAAAATAGAAGAGTCATGGGCCGATAACTAGTTTTATGTGTGCTTGTAAGAGGCTTTCTAGAATCCAGCCCCCTCCCCCTCTGTGAGAAAATCTTGACTCCGCCACAGAGGACCAGAACTCCAGATATGCCTATCGAGGTCCTTATTGGCAAGCTATTGATGGTAAACTCGATGTTTATCTCTCTTGAATTCATGAGATTTGCTGAGACTTGTTATTATGGACAAACCCATTTAAACTACGATGGCTGAGACTTCCACGATATCAGATTGAGGTAATTTCTATGTCCACCATCTTTTTTAAATGTGTGACAATAAAACGACGTGTTACGTAATCCGAACATGATTTCTATGGGTAAGGTATTATAATTGCCCCCTGGTTGGTTTTCCGAAATTAGCTACGATCGGGTTGTAAATCTGATGTTCCCAAACATATTTCATCACTTATATCATCATAATTGGGTTTGATATCAATATTAACTTTAATGATACATAGGCCTATCTGTCTTGGGCATGCGTTGTTTACGTCTGAAGAGTTGTAAAAACAAATACTAAAAGTACAAGAAAGTTTATTTCCTTTTTAACTTTCAAAAAATGAATAGTTGGTAGCTTATATTTAGGTTTCGTCGTATGCATGTAGGATGTTTTTTTCCTTGGGACCTAGTAAGTAGTAATTCCATTAACTTGGAATTAATAATGAATGAACTTAAATACTCGGAATACATTCGGCATATATTATTTATTGCTATGTCGGGCAAACGTGGGGCAATTTTTCAATTTGTCAAGAAAAACCTTTGATTGAAAATATGCACAGAATGTGAATATAATAACTTGATAAAGGACTTCGCATCGTACGTCACGTCATCAAAAAAGGGAGATGCCCATGTCGTGCTGAGAAACTTTGCATTAGGCTAAGTTTATGCCTGTCATATACACTTTGGTTGGGAATCTTGTAGATTAGTAGGCAAGAATACAATAAATCTCTCAGAATACCTTAAGTTATTTCCTGGGGAGGGGTTTCCTTTAACATAGTACCTATACTTTTTTTTCTTCAAATTCCGAAGACTGTTCTTTTAAGTAACAAACCAAAAAAGTACTTCAGCTCTCATGCCTTAATGTTCTGTTAACCGATTTTAAAAAGACTTATATTATATTGTATAAGCTGCTCAATTAGCTATTTTTGTCGTATATACATATATCGTGTTGTATAACATCAAAAACAAAAACAATTACTCTATCATATGATATGTATGTATTTAAACTTTTGTTCAATTTCGAAATGAATTTTGTAACCAATAGTTTGTACAGCTAGGGCCTCTCAGAAAGACAATTTTAATTACTGAGATGGTTACCCTGTTTAAATGGAACGATTAATAAAAAATTATAAAAATAAATGGTTTCCAGTGAATTGTTGCTATGAATAATGTAAATCATTGCTTTCTTTTAATTGGATTATGTTTTTATCATTTCCGCTCTAAATAATATATTTAAGAGGGATCTATCCTTAAGACTGGGAATTTGATTAATTGTTTTGTCTGTAGCTTGTATAATAATAATAATAAACAATATTTATAAGGCGCTTAATACTGGTGTCTCTAAGCGCACCATATTCTGACTTAACAATTATTTACCAAAACTTATAATAAACACACAACTTATACATCTGTTCTTTATTCAATAAATCATGCATATATAATAATAAAAAATAAGATAAGAGTGAGATCAAACAAACATACATACAAGAGGTCAAATATAGGATCAAACATAGGATCGAACAAACAAAAAATAAGACGGTGTGCACCTCCTTTGACCGACTCACAACTGCAGAATATTATTTATGAATTAAAAAGGTGCGTTTTCAGCAAGGACTTGAATTGGTCGAGAGAATGAATATTATGAAAGTGCGCTGGTAATTTGTTCCAAAGGATAGGGGCATTTACTGAGAAAGCTCGGTCGCCATATTTTGTAGCGGTACGAGGTCCGAGGGTTAACTGCAAGGTTGATGATGATCGAAGATGTCTTAAAGAACTAGAAGAACGTATGGAAATCAAATCTGAAAGATATTTAGGGGCTTGGCCATGGAGAATTTTGTATGTAAGAAGAAGAACTTTGAATGTGATACGATGGTGTATGGGAAGCCAATGAAGAGAACGCAATATTGGGGTTATGTGCTCAAACTTTCTCGAGAGAGTAACAAGCCTTGCAGCAGTATTCTGAATTCTTTGAAGTGGAAGTAGGGACGATTGCGGAAGACCAGAAAAAATTGAATTACAATAATCAAGGTGGGAGGATACAAATGCATGGGTTAATTTTGCAGTTGTGGGCCGGTCAAGTAGTTTCCTAATTTTCCCAATTTTGAAGATTCCAAAAGATGCCGATTTACATACGTTTTTAATGTGCTGTTGAAAAGTAAGATTTTTGTCGATTAAAACACCCAGGTCTCGAACGTATTCACTACCCTTCAGTGAGCCATCTCTGGTAACCAAGTCGGGGAAGGAATCGGTGTTTCTGAATTTGGAAGTAATGTGGATCATTTCAGATTTTCGTTCATTAAGGCAAAGTCTATTGTTAGAAGACCAGAACCTAATGTCTTCAAGGCAACTGCTGAGTTTCCGAGTCGCATCATCCTTCCCGTTAGGCTTAAGAGTTATATAAATCTGAGTGTCGTCAGCGTACATCGCATGTTGAATCCCATGGTGAGAGTTAATGACCTTAGACAGTGGGCTGGTGTAGAGAACGAAGAGAAGTGGGCCGATTACGGAACCTTGAGGAACGCCGCAGATCAGTGGAAATGTTGCAGAAGGCGTGTCGTTGATGATCACACGTTGACTGCGATTGTGGAGATATGAGCGTATCCAATCAAGCACAGTTCCGGTGATGAAAAAGTCATTTTCCAGGCGATGAAGTAACAGGGTATGGTCGATGGTGTCAAATGCAGCCGTATAATCCAGGAGGATGAGCACGGCTTCATTACCCTTGTCTATGGCCAGGAGAAGATCGTTCAGGACTTTAACCGTAGCAGTTTCTGTTGAATGGTGGTTCCTGTAAGCAGATTGATGAACAGGAAGCATGCCAAATCTCTCGAGGTGGGCCTTCAGCTGAGCAGCCACAATCCTCTCCAAGACCTTATCTAGGAAAGGTAGATTTGCAATGGGCCTGTAGTTGTTCAGTCCATTTGGATCAAGGTTCGGCTTCTTGAGAAGAGGAAGGAGTAGGGATGTTTTAAATGATTCCGGGACATGACCAGAAGACAAGGAGAGATTAAACATCTTGGTGATAACAGGGAGGAGTTCGTCAAGGGTGTCCTTCAAGAGCCACGTGGGAATTGGATCCAATTTACAGTGTTTAGATGGTAGTGATTTGATGAGCTTCCTGACTTCCGAATCAGATACAAGACAGAATTGGGAAAGTTCATGATCAGACGACGGAGCGCAATATGTGACTGCTGGCACCGGAACTGAGTCAGTGAAGGAAGATACCAAATTGGATACCTTCTCGCTGAAGAACCTAGCAAACCTGTTGGCAAGTTCACTGTCAGATGAGTGATCCGGAATAATTGAAGATTGATTTGGTGATGAGAGTGACTTTACAATGCTGAACAGTTGTTTGGTGTCAGCATCTGCAATAAGATTCTTGAGATACGTTGACCTAGCATTGTAGATGCATTCGTAGTAAGAATCGCATTCTCGACGATACAGTTCCCTGTCAACACAAAGCCCTGACTTGATCATACAGCGTTCCGCCCGGCGCCTTTGTCTCTTTGCCTCCCGCACGTCTTCGGTAAACCAAGGCGCTTTAGGTCTAATTGTGACGGTTTTGACTTGAAGAGGAGCATGCCTATCAATCAAAGTACCCAAAAGGAGTTGTATTGATCTGCAGATCTAGAGGGACATACAGGTTCAGAAAGTGGATGGAAGATCAGTTTAATGTCGTTGCGTAGAGAGTCCATATTGATGCTTCGAAATTTTCTGAAGCTCACTTCCTTCTTCGGGTTCTGGGGCCTGGTGAGGCTAACTGTAGCAACTAGTGCACAATGATCGGAAGGGAGTGAAGACAACAGCTTCACATGGTCGATGTCGTCTGAATCTCTGGTGAATAATAGGTCAAGGGTATGGCCTGCTCGATGCGTAGGTTCATGGACATGCTGCTTAAACCCAAGAGAATTAACTCCGCCCATGAAGGATTTTGCAAAATTATCATGGGGATCGTCAACATGTACGTTAAAATCACCTAAGAGTAGAGGGAAGTGATCGGTTACAGCAGCACCTTCAAGAAGAGTTAAAAATTCCTCACGAAAGGTGCTGTTAGAGACATTGTTACTTGTGGAGGGAGGACGATAAATACAGTACAATCTAGCAGCAGAAGATGGGGTAAGGTTGATTATTAAATCAAGTAATTCAAAGGAAGAAAAATCATCATTGGAATTTACAGTACAACGAGCTGTGGATCTATAAAGTACAAAAATGCCACCACCCCTAGAAGACTTACGGGGTCGGTGAGTAAAATCATAATTAGGCAAGCATAACTTCATATCGGCCAAAGTGTGACCGTCCCTGTTATTATCCCCAGATAGCCATGACTCAGTTATGACTAATACATCAAGGTTATTGTCTACAACTAAATCAGTAACTGCATGTGTTTTATTGGTCAAGGATCGTGCATTCCATAGGCCAAGTTGGAGACCAGTGGATGGCACAGAAATAGGTGCAGAGTATTGTGACCTTGGGACCCTACGCTTACGGGGCTTATATATAATTGTCGACATTGTCGACATGACTGTATGGTCATGTCAGTGGGTATGTTTGTATTTATGGTCGCATTGTAAATATTTTTATTTTTATGGTCCCTTCTAAAAGTAACCTTCATTTTTTGTTTTCATTAAATAGGTTCATGTAGTTTGGGGGCCCTGTTATATGCACTATGTTTGGTTTTTTTTTTTAAATATTTCTCAATATAGAACTAGAGAGGTATGAAGAGTGAACAATATTCCATAGTAGATATTGGAGTTTAAGTGACTTGTTACTTCAATCTTTTGAATATATTTCAACAACATAACATTTGTATTGTAAACAGGATACTATTGAGGTGAGTATATATGTTTGTTAACACGACTGTATTATTATATCTTGTAGTTTTGATCTATACCAATATCGCCTTTATTTTAACCAAGATAATTTTTTATCATCAAAATCACGTTTTATATCAATGTAAAGCATTATGATATATCTAAATAAAATGACAGAGAGATGAGGTTATTGACAGAAATTTCGCAAGAGTTTTTGTTTGACTTGTAGGGAGAGGAGCATAATTAGTGAGCATAAGAGAGGGGGTAAAAGATTGGTGCTTAATACATTAAAAAGAGAAGCCCTGGAAGCAAATCGTGACCTGAGAGATTTTAGATCTTAGATTTCAGAATTTGATTTGGAATCCAACCTTTAGTTTTAGTTGCGATAAAGAAATAATAATAATAGATGAAAAGAGTTGGAAAGAGGATGGAGAGATTTTGTGGGTGAGAGAGTTCGTGAAAAAGAGGAAGGTAATGAAAAGATCGGAGAAGAGTGGATGAGACATAACAAGAACGTCGAAGAGAAATTTCGTCATTTATGAAAACGAGGAATACTTAGTTTTCCTTCAATATAAGAACATACACTTGCTCCAAAAAGGACAGAAACATTTGAAAAACGAAGTACCCATTTCCTTGGTTTATTATTTCATTTCCCCATAATAGAACAATGTTAAAGGTATTTTCGTGTGCAACTATTAAAGATTTAGCGCCATTTATCGTCCGCTGGAAATGAACATAGACTGTTTGTAAGATAATATAATACATGTAACTTCAAATGTTACGCTCATGGACTGAAACAACAACAACAACATGATACGTTACTAGTGAATAAACATGTAAAGCTCAAAACGATCGGGAAGACTTTCAAAATCCGAACTCTGGCAATTTCAATAGCCTTATATATGTGCAGAATATTGAACAGTTCAAACGTCACAGTGACATTATTAAATAATCCAAAAAAATTATATATGCAAAACAATAAATGTAGTGTAATTGTCCATTTTAAGCTTTAAGCTGATTTCAAACCCCTCATTTCTGTCTTTGGATATCCGCTTATATTTAAATATCTGAATAAAATGAACGGGGGATGAGGTAAATGAAAAATAATTAATAAGCAATTTAAAAGAGAGGGGAAAAGATTGGTGCTTATGTCCCTTTAGCAGCCAACGTCAAACTGTGTAGAACATTGCAGGAATCATGGATATGTCATGTATGTTTTAGTTTAAAGTCCTACATTTAAACGTTAGCAAAGTCCTAGTATTCAAATTATGCAAGGAAACCCGTTTACTTCCTAGACTTCACTGTCAGACACTATTGAGTGACTGACTGACTTCTTTTTTTCTTTGGTAAAATGAGCTGTAATTCAGCATTTGTCTACATCAATAACCCAATTCTTGTAATGGCCAGAATCAAACTGATTGAATCTTTGCACAGCACAAAACATACGAATATTCGGTAGAAGAATCTGAAGATCAGACTATTTACATAAGTGATCGCAATCCCTTATGTCGATTTGACAACAAATCGTTGTTATTTTCCCACAAAAAGACATTTTCCAGCCCTTTCGTTTTGAAGGAAGTTCTAAATCAGTATTATCTTTCAAATGCCATTGGAATTTTAACCTTTTCATTTTTAGGCCTGCAAATGGGACATAGTACCTTTGATAAAGTAGAGAGAGAAGCACTAGAAGCAAAATATGACCTGAAGATTTCAGATCGTAGGTTTAGGATTTTTATTTAAAATCTAATATTAAGTTTCGGTTGCACTAAAGATCTTACTAGGGACTTTAAGATTTGCACGGCGAGAACGTGGACTGCTCGTTTGACGTCACTGCCAGTGTCTTAAAGGGAGTGTATCATGGGAAATACCGGTTAACGCCATCTACGTCTTCTTTTGGACAACTGCACATAACCGAATGGACTTGATTAGTGGGTCAGCGCGCTAGCGTTCGCGAAACAGACCGAAGTGCTCCTCTCGCTTCGGTTTCGCGTATTTTGCACACACGTGAATGCTGCGGTCGCTTCGTCCGTAGTCGTATTATACCCGATTGGCCCTGGGTAGGGCCACGGAAGAGACACAAAGTCTCCTCATGACACACTCCCTTTAAAAGGACGTCACACATACAGTCCACGTTCTCGTCGTGCAAATATAAAAGTCCCTACTAATAGATGAAGAGAATTGGAAAGAGATTCAAGGGATTTTATGGGTGAGAGAGTTGATGAAATAGAGGCAGAGGCGGCCCTCCGGAGGGGCAGAGGGGGCACAGTCCCCCCTACTATTTCACGCACTCGAAAATTGCCCCTTCTTAAACAGGAAAAGTGCCCCTTTTTACATAGGAATAGTGCCCCTTTTACTTTGACAAGTGCCCCCATTAATTACTTAAAGTGCCCCTTCAACTTTTCAACTCTGATAAGTGCCCTTTTATTTGGAAGCGTGCCCATTTTCCTTTGACAAGTTCCCATTTTTCTTTGGAATAAGTGCCCATTTTCCATTCTCATAAATGCCCTTTCTCTGGTAAATGACCCTTTTCAGGTATGATAAGTTACTCCTTTTCACTTCAGATAAGTGCCCCCTTCACCTCCGATAAATGCCCCTTTAAAACATTTTCTTTCAACTAATGAACATTTTGCTTTATTATAAGTGCCCCTATTCTCATGACTGACTTTCCACCCCCCCCCCCCCCTGGTGAGTGCCTCTTTTTGAGGGTGTAAGCAGTGCCCTATTTTCACCTCTGACAATTGCTCTTTGTACTTTGACACATGCTCCTTTTTGTCCTGATAAGTGTCCCCTTTTCCTCTCATCATTAAACGTGCCCCTAATTTCAAGCTAATAAGAGCAATTTCCCCCCAAAGCTCGGTCGCTACGCTCGCATGCATCTATAGATGATATACTTATGTTACTTATCAAAGGTATTTTCAGTCTTCCATTTTGAGAACGTGCGTATTTAATACCCAATCAGGATTGCTTTTTTCCACTTTATAAGATGCGACCTCACCAATTTTTCATTTTTTCCTCACTCGCTTCGCTAGCTCGCAAATAAATGTCCAGACCATCACACCCAACTGCAAAGCATGATGATTAAGCAATATCTTGCATGGTGTATATAGTGAAGCAAATATTGTAATCACAATGTAAGGTTATACAGTGCGTCCCAGAAAAAACGAAATCGAGAATTATCGACGTTTGATCATGACTTAATCACAATTATAATTGATAAATGACACATATTTGGAAAGCTTAGATCCTCCTCTTTCATTTGATGCAGAAGATTTTTTAATGTGCCCCTGCCACTGATTATTGTGAAGTACTGCGATTGTTCATATTCATATATACAAATTTACCATCTTTAGAGGTTTTTGTTCTACTCTTTAATATTCATGACTGGAACCTTCAATATTAAAATTTTCAAGTCTGGATTATCCCATGTGCGTGCAAAAAATGAAAACGTTAAATTCCACCGGTAATTGAAAGATAATATTAATTTAGAACTTCCCTCAAAACAAAAAGGCATGACAATTTATTTTTGCAGGAAAATAACAACCGTCAGTAGTCGTATCGAATTTCGTGATTGCAATCCATTCAGTACAGGGTCTGATTTTCAGACCCTTGTACCGAATGGTCGATCGTTTTGTGCTGCGCAAAGATTAATCAGTTTAATTCTGGCCATTACAAGAAGTGGATTATAGACGTTTACAAATGCTCAAGTACCCTTTACAGCTCATTAGGTGGTCTGTTGAAAACAGATCACCTATTGTTTTCGTCAGAATTTTCTTTATTATTATTATTATTCTTTATTTTTATTTATTTCCTACACTTTTTTGTGCCTAGGATAACTCAAGTTCGGTTTCGTCAATTTCATTCAATTTTGGCACAGTCATAGGTCATTGTCATGAGACGTGACAGGAACCTTTTCAAGGTCATCACGTCATCGTGACGTCATCCAGGCGCCATTTTGTGAAATCACGTTATCCATCATATCTTCATGATGCATAAGCAAAGGTCATTCATATCCATATCACATATATTTCAGGTCAAGGGTCAAAAGGTCATGTCATCAAAGGTCACATAAAGGTCATGACGCGCGCGTACGTGCGCGTCAAAATTTTAAAATGCTCAAAATCACTTAACTATTAAAGGAGAGTACGAATCAGGTCATTTTAAGCATTTCAAAATTTTCCGTCCGTAAGTGTCACCGCGCGCGTTGCGCGCGCTCACAACGCGCGGAAAAGGTCAAATTCAAATTGTTTACATGATTTAGATTCCTCTTACCGTAAATGACAATTTACATTAATTTCAGTCACCCTTGACCTTTCAAAAGGCCGTGATCGCGCGTCAAAGTTCAAAATCCGCGCGTGCTGCTATGGGCAATATAATGCAAATTTGATCAAAAACATGACATTTTAAAAATCAAAATAGCTCTTCAGATAATCAATTGTTTCCATTTTTTATATCATGGTTGGAAGAAGCATGAGTTGGAGATATGATTTCATGTGTCATTTGACCCTCAATTAACTCATGACGTCATCATAATGGCCTCCAAACTCAAAATTTCAATTTGCATATTATGACGTCAGCAGATTTTTGGAAAATTGATTGTATCTCTGTAAATATTGATCAATTTTCTTTCAAATTTGGATATGTTCTACCTGAGAATATTTTCTACAAATGCAGTCAACACGCTATTTCATTTTGACAATGGTATCATGGTGTATTTATGCGATTAAAGGAGGCATGTCAATTTTTCACATTTTGCGTGTATTCTCTATGGGACATGACTTTTTCTCAAAACTGGATTCTACATTCTGGTCTTTCGCGAGCCATATCTCCGTTGTTTTATCTTTGTTTACGCTGAGCTTTGAGTATGTTGTAGCTGAGACAATAAGCTATCACAAGTGTGCCCTTTATTTTTCGATCAGATGCCGGGATCATGCTCATATTTCACTTACAAAGTGGGATTTGATAATTCCATTTTCCGTTTACGTGTAATCTCTATGGGAAATGTTTTGGTATATCGGTAACGCACTTGACTTCCGACCTCGAGGTCCCTGGTTCGAGTCCGGGCGTCTCCAACAATTTTTTTTTTTAACTTTTTTTTCTTTTTGACCTTTCACTGTACCATCTCCTTTGAATATTAAAACACGTACAATCGCAAATAATGTAATAAACAACCATATTTACTTTATTATTACCCTATTATCACTTGATCCATTACTTTTTGCGTGTAATCCTTATGGGAGATGACTTTTTCTCAAATCTGGATTCTACATTCTTGTCTTTTGCGAGCAATATCGCCGTTATTTCAGCTTGATTTTTGTTGATTTTTGAGTGTGTTGTAGCTGAGACTTTATACTATCTAAATGTTCTCTCATTTTGTTCAGTCTGATGTCATCATGGTCTGTTGATGATAATCATCAACATCATCATGATCATCATCATCATCATTATCGTCATCACCATTACTATCAAGATCATCATCATCATCATGATCATTGTTTACATGTCTTTATAACTTCTCCCTTTCTCAATACAGTAACTATTTTAATCTATCATAAGACTTGAAGACAGACCACCTTATTCGTCTTCGTGACGAATTAAATTTCTAGTTATTATTATTATTCTTTATTTTTATTTATTTCCTACACTTTTTTGTGCCTAGGATAACTCAAGTTCGGTTTCGTCAATTTCATTCAATTTTGGCACAGTCATAGGTCATTGTCATGAGACGTGACAGGAACCTTTTCAAGGTCATCACGTCATCGTGACGTCATCCAGGCGCCATTTTGTGAAATCACGTTATCCATCATATCTTCATGATGCATAAGCAAAGGTCATTCATATCCATATCACATATATTTCAGGTCAAGGGTCAAAAGGTCATGTCATCAAAGGTCACATAAAGGTCATGACGCGCGCGTACGTGCGCGTCAAAATTTTAAAATGCTCAAAATCACTTAACTATTAAAGGAGAGTACGAATCAGGTCATTTTAAGCATTTCAAAATTTTCCGTCCGTAAGTGTCACCGCGCGCGTTGCGCGCGCTCACAACGCGCGGAAAAGGTCAAATTCAAATTGTTTACATGATTTAGATTCCTCTTACCGTAAATGACAATTTACATTAATTTCAGTCACCCTTGACCTTTCAAAAGGCCGTGATCGCGCGTCAAAGTTCAAAATCCGCGCGTGCTGCTATGGGCAATATAATGCAAATTTGATCAAAAACATGACATTTTAAAAATCAAAATAGCTCTTCAGATAATCAATTGTTTCCATTTTTTATATCATGGTTGGAAGAAGCATGAGTTGGAGATATGATTTCATGTGTCATTTGACCCTCAATTAACTCATGACGTCATCATAATGGCCTCCAAACTCAAAATTTCAATTTGCATATTATGACGTCAGCAGATTTTTGGAAAATTGATTGTATCTCTGTAAATATTGATCAATTTTCTTTCAAATTTGGATATGTTCTACCTGAGAATATTTTCTACAAATGCAGTCAACACGCTATTTCATTTTGACAATGGTATCATGGTGTATTTATGCGATTAAAGGAGGCATGTCAATTTTTCACATTTTGCGTGTATTCTCTATGGGACATGACTTTTTCTCAAAACTGGATTCTACATTCTGGTCTTTCGCGAGCCATATCTCCGTTGTTTTATCTTTGTTTACGCTGAGCTTTGAGTATGTTGTAGCTGAGACAATAAGCTATCACAAGTGTGCCCTTTATTTTTCGATCAGATGCCGGGATCATGCTCATATTTCACTTACAAAGTGGGATTTGATAATTCCATTTTCCGTTTACGTGTAATCTCTATGGGAAATGTTTTGGTATATCGGTAACGCACTTGACTTCCGACCTCGAGGTCCCTGGTTCGAGTCCGGGCGTCTCCAACAATTTTTTTTTTTAACTTTTTTTTCTTTTTGACCTTTCACTGTACCATCTCCTTTGAATATTAAAACACGTACAATCGCAAATAATGTAATAAACAACCATATTTACTTTATTATTACCCTATTATCACTTGATCCATTACTTTTTGCGTGTAATCCTTATGGGAGATGACTTTTTCTCAAATCTGGATTCTACATTCTTGTCTTTTGCGAGCAATATCGCCGTTATTTCAGCTTGATTTTTGTTGATTTTTGAGTGTGTTGTAGCTGAGACTTTATACTATCTAAATGTTCTCTCATTTTGTTCAGTCTGATGTCATCATGGTCTGTTGATGATAATCATCAACATCATCATGATCATCATCATCATCATTATCGTCATCACCATTACTATCAAGATCATCATCATCATCATGATCATTGTTTACATGTCTTTATAACTTCTCCCTTTCTCAATACAGTAACTATTTTAATCTATCATAAGACTTGAAGACAGACCACCTTATTCGTCTTCGTGACGAATTAAATTTCTAGTTTTATGTATGCTATTACCAAAGGATTTTTTTTTTTTTTTAAATTGACTCAATAGTGTCTGTCAGTGAAGCCTAGAAAGTTAACGGATTTCCTTGCAGAATTTAGGACACAGCTAATATTAACGTATACATTTAACCAATAGGACATACGTGACATATTCATAATTCAGGCAAAGTTTTACAGAATTTGATGTTTCCCGCAAATGGGACGTAGTACCTTAAAACTATCAAACTGTTATTCACCGCTTATAAGTCACACGTCTAAATAACCCGAATTTTAGCGTCTATTGTTCCGGGAAAGTATTTTTGAGGAAGAAAGTTCATCATAAAAATGTAAGGAGGCGATATGTCTATATCAGACTTCAGTCTCTCTGGGCTTAAAACCACACTGCACTACTTAAAGCTATTTGCGCCCTCTATATAGCAAAGAATGCCTAATCGGTGACCCTGCTCCCCCCCCCCCCCCCACGATCCCCTTTTTCTTACGTTAATTCAGAGCTAATTAATAATAATAATAATAATAATAGATTTATATAGCGCAGCTTTTATACAAAATATATTCAGCTGCGCTGGTTAAGAGCTCCTTTTTACTAAATTCTACAAAATAAGATCACTCAGTTGAACAAATAAGTTTTTAAATTGGATTTAAAAACATTGAGAGATGGAGTGCTTCTTATTTCTATTGGCAAGCTATTCCATAATTTGGGGGCGGCAATAGCAAAAGCACGGTCCCCAAGAGTTACTTTAGTTTTGCCATGGGGAATCTGAAGCAGTAATTTATCTGTGAAACTGCGCAGGCTACGACTGTGTGATTGGACTTTGAGTTGAAGTAATTCTTTGATGTAATTAGGGGCTTGACCGCTCAATGATTTATAGACGATTAACAATATTTTGAATGAGATTCTTTGACGGACTGGCAACCAGTGGAGTTCTCTCAGAAGAGGTGCGGTTGAAGTGAATTTCGACCGACGATAGACAAGTCTTGCACATGCATTTTGTACTCTTTGTAACTTAGCTATCAGAGAATCAGGCATTCCAAACAGCAACCCGTTACAATAATCAAGCTTACTTGTGATAAGAGCGTGTACAACCAATTTCATACTTTCTTGATCAAAATATTTGCGGATACGTCTGAGATTGTACAGAAGATAGTATGTTGATTTGCATATATTTTTAACATGTGTTTCCATGGTTAAATTAGTATCAAAGTATACTCCTAAATTCCTTGCTGTAACAGAGGGTATCACATTGGAGGATCCAACTCTTACACCGTCAATGCTTATTTTTGAGATCTGTTGTGGAGTTCCTATAACCAAAAATTCACTCTTACTATCGTTTAGCTTAAGGTTATTGTTAAGCATCCATCTATGAATAAAATTAACACATTTTTCCAACATTGAAACACTTGCATCTTGAGTACTAGTGGATGGTCTAAAGGATAAAAATAATTGTGTGTCGTCTGCATAACAGTGACAGGAGACTTCAGGAAAATTATCCTGAGTGCTCTTGATTAGATTACTCGTGTATAACATAAAAAGCAAAGGGCCGAGCCGAGAGCCCTGTGGCACACCAAAGGGCACCTGGAAAGAGTCAGAGACAATGCCATCAATTTTAACTTTTTGATGTCGATCAGACAAGTATGACTCGATCCAGCCGAGAGCAACACCGTCGATACCGCAGCATATCTTCAAAATATCTAGTAATCTGGAATGCTCAATAGTGTCAAAGGCACTACTCAAGTCAAGTAATAACAGGAGAGTGATTTTCTGTCTGTCCATTGCAATCAAAATATCACTCTTGATCCTGAGTAGTGCCGTTTCTGTACTATGAAACTGTCTATATGCAGACTGATTGGATGGAAGGAGTGAATTACTGTTAAGAAACTGTAAAATCTGTTGTGTGGCTGCACCTTCTACCAATTTAGAAATGTATTGTAGGTTACTTATGGGTCTAAGATTACCAAATTCAACTCAAGCCCTGGTTTTTTCAACAATGGTGAAACAAGTGAGACTTTCCATTCTTTAGGAAAGTGGCCCGTAGACAAGGAGACATTGATCATGGATGTAAACACAGGTAGTATAACATCAATATATTGCAAGAGAATCTTTGTTGGAATCGGATCAGCAGAACAAGACTTCTTGCTGAGCTTCATCACAAGTTTCCCTACTTCCTGTTCAGATAAAAGTTTAAACTTATCAAGCTTGATACCATCAGGTACTGGAATAAGACTTGATGAATCAGTATCAATTCTATCCATCGAACCTATGCTAGTTTGAATGTCACTGTGAATGTTTAGAACCTTGTCATGAAAGAATTTTCCTAAGTCGTTCACAAAAATCTTCTTATCAATGTTACATGGCATCACTGGTTGTTTGTTTGAAACATTAAGTAGAGATTTGATGACAGTGAACAAGCTCTTTGAGTCATCTTTGTTATGTGTTACTAAATCTTTATGATAAGTTCTGTGAGCAGCATTCAAAACATACAATGCTGCATTGCGAGCTTTCTTGTACTCATTCAGATCGTGATCAGATCGTGTTCTAGACCATCGTTTCTGTGCTTTTCTTCTTTGCTTCTTTGCTGCTCTAACCTCGTCCGTGTACCATGGCACATGAGGACGGGCAACTACTCGTTTTGAAACTAAAGGAGCATGTTTATCTAAGACCTTTCTGAGTGTGATATCATACAAGGAGGCCAGATCAGAGATATCACTGGGTACATGTACATTTTGACAGAGTATACTTTCTGCAAGATCTATACTAAACATCCTAGCATTAATACGGGAGTATTTGCGATACGGCACAAGTTTGTCAGCCAATAATGGTTTACATGTATTGAGATGGCACATAACAGGAATATGATCAGATAAGAGGTAATCACATGGCCATGGTTGGTCAACAATTATATCATCAGACTCGCGACAAATAAGTAGGTCAAGGGTATGACCATGTGAATGAGTACTAAAATTTACAAATTGAGTACAACAGAGTGATTCGAGGAGGTCTCTAAATGACTTTGATTCAGATGAGCTTACATCAACTCGAATGTTGAAATCACCAGCAATTAGTAATGGAACATTGGACAAAAGGTGATCTTGAATATATTCATTGAACTGAGAAAGAAACAGTGAAACAGACACGGGATGAGATTCTGAATATGGTGGTCTGTATATATTGATCAAATAAAGACGAAACGATTTACAAGAAATATGATATTCAGCATACTCAAATGATTCCTTTTGACCAGCGGCAACTTGACGAGCATCGATGGAATCTTTGGAGAGAAGACCAGTTCCACCACCGCGGCGACCAGTCCTAGGATGGTGAAGGAAGCGATACCCAGAGGGAACAAATTCTCGTAGAACTGCGGTGTCACTCTCAGTTAACCAGGTTTCTGTTAGTGTGACTAAATCAGCATTGCTTTCATAGACAAAATCGTGAATAATAGTTGTTTTATTACGAACAGAGCGTACATTAATTGAACAAAGTTTAAGACGATCTGAAAGTGATGAAGTTCTAATCGTTGCTTGACTTACATGTCGAAGACTATTCTTTTTCCTTCCGCCTCGATTACCCCGTCTGGTTTTCTTACGCGTCGTCTTTTGAATTCCATATAATCCAATAGTTTCACAAACATGTAATGGAAGAGGTGCAGTGAAATCTTTCCACTGACAGAGTTCAGCTGGGGTGTACTTGATGACAGCAGCAGGTTGATTGACAAGACGTTTTGTAGCGAGTAGGGTGTCATCATGTTGCTTGTCTGGGCCGGGATTGGGGTGGACATCACCCGCATGAAGTAGTTCCAACTGGAAGGAGGCATTGCTGTTAACACTGTATGGGATCCTTGTTTTAAGGAAATGTTTCCTGGTGAAAGGTTGACAACCCAAAGGATGGACAATGGTCTGTCCACTGCAGTCAGCGAAGTCAATAGCACTGGCATAGCAGCACAGAATGATGAACAGTCCCAGATGAAAAGGCTGAAAAGGCTGCATTGTGTTTGATCTGAGTCTAAGCATTCAAGTTCGTTGAAGCAAACAATACACAAAAGCTACACAGTGAGGTACATGTACATGTAAAGTAATGCACAGAGGTGTACAGGGAACATAGATTCTTACATATGGTACTAGTACAAACAGCATATGGTACTAGTACAAACAGCAATCAAAAAATGTAACATTCAAGAACATAAGAAATAATCACATATAAAACTTACAATTTGACCAGCTGATGCCATGTAACTTACACAATTATATAGTAATAGTACAAAAGATCAAATATAGCAAAATCAAGTAATTAGGAGCTCCTTCTTGGAGAGCAGCATAAGCATGTACATGCTCGTGCGCTCAACCCAATCAGAGGTTAAATGACATAACCATCTGTCAGTGACCACGCTGGATGGTCTAATCCCTCCTGGCCAAACTAGTGCAAAAGGGCATTAAATCAGTCGTCCTCACAACACTCCAAGTACATAGACTGCATCGTCATTGTAAAATAAAGTAATACGTGTAACTTCAAAAGCTACGCTTATGGACTATGAAACAACAACAACAACAGGATACTTACTAGTGAGTAAACACGTGAAGCTCAACACGCTCTCAATTTCAATAGCCTTTTGTATCAAATGTTGAAAGGCTCAAACATAACAATGATATTATTACATCATCACAAACTGATTTATATATACGATTTTGCAAATTATCATCATGACTTGTACCTTCAATGTTCGGATTTTCACTGTTTGGATTTTGCCTCTAATGGTACTTTGTCCTATTTGCATGCCAACAAAAATGAAAACGTTAAATTCCACCGGTAATTGAAAGATAATCTTAATTTAGAACTTCCCTCAAAACAAGAGGACATAAACACATCTTTTTGTAGGAAAATAACAACCGTCAGTAGTCGAGTCGACTTTCGTGATTGCAATCCATTCAGTATAGGGTCTGATTTTCAGAACCTTGTACCGAATGGTCGATCGTTTTGTGCTGCGCAAAGATTAACCAGTTTAATTTTGGCCATTACAAGAAGTGGATTATTAACGTTTACAATTGCTCAAGTATCCTTTACAGCTCATTTTATGTATGTTATTACCAAAGGATAAAGTAAAACATTGACTCAATAGTGACTGTCAGTGAAGTCTAGAAAGTAAACGGATTTTCTTGCAGAATTTGAATACTAGGACACTGCTAGTAATATTAACGTATACATTTCACAAATAGGACATGCGTGAGATATTCATAATTCCTACAAAGTTTGACAGAATTCGATGTTTGCTGCAAATGGGATGTAGTACCTTAAAACTACCAAATTGTTATCCACCGCTTATAAGTCACACGTCATAAATAACCCGATTTTATCGTCTATTGTTCCGGGAAAGTATTTTTGAGGAAGAAGGTTAATCATAAGTATGAATGCAGGCGATATGTCTATATAAGACTTCAGTCTCTCTGGGCTTAAATAGAAGGTCAAGTTCTGGGAAGAGGTGAAAAATAATTTGTGAGCGTTATCATTCTTATTATGCAAGTGATTATGCAAATGTGGAAGAACATCAGATAAGACATTTTCCCTGAAAAGCATGGCTCTTCAAATGCCGTCATATTCTAAATATGTCATGTAACTTTGTAAAACTCCAGGGTAGGATTTTACGCCACGTGTTCATGTAGTCCCATATACATCTTTCTGCGTACAGCGTTTGTAACTTTACCAAGGCTTGGCCAAATTTCTTACCATTTTGATGATTCCAGAACCTTGCAATACACCCAAATTAATATATGCTAGATGATCAACCTTTCCTGGTCGATTCCACACCGTTTCTTTTACAATGCAATCGCATGACCAGAACTCAACTTCATCTTTATAACCACACTGCACTACGTATAGCTATTTGCGCCCTCTATATAGCAAAGAATACCTAATCGGTGACCCTGCTCCCCCACGATCCCCTTTTTCTTATGTTAATTGAGAGCTGATTTAATGAAGTAACCATCTGTCAGTGACCACGCTGGATGGTCTAATCCCTCCTGGCCAAACTAGTGCAGAAGGGCATTAAATCAGTCGTCCTCACAAAACTCCAAGTACATAGACTGCATCGGCATTGTAAGATAATGGACTATGAAACAACAACAACAACAACAGGATACTTACTAGTGAGTAAACACGTAAAGCTCAACACGCTCTCAATTTCAATAGTCTTCTGTTTCAAATGTTGAAAGGCTCAAACATAACAATGACATTATTACATCATCACAAACTGATTTATATATACGATATTACAAATTATCATCATGACTTGTACCTTCAATGTTCGGATTTTCACTGTTTGGATTTTGCCTTTAATGGTATTTTGTCCTATTTGCATGCCAAAAAAGTGAAAACGTTATATTCCACCGGTATATACTTGAAAGTTAATATTAATTTAGAACTTCCCTCAAAACAAAAGGGCATCTCTTTTGTAGGAAAATAACAACCGTCAGTAGTCGAATCGACTTTCGTGATTGCAGTCCATTTAGTAAATAGTCTGATTTTCAGACCCATGTACCGAATCCTCGATCATTTTGTGCTGGCCATTACAAGAAGTGGGTTGTTGATGTAGACAAATGCATAAGGCTCCTTTACAGCTCATTATATGTATGTTATTACCAAAGACAAAAAGAGTAAATCAGTCACTCAATAATAATAATAATAGTTTGTTCTTTTAAAGCGCATTTCAGGACCGAAGGCCCTCTCAAAGCACTTTACAATGTACGATGTACGTTTACATAATAATTACTCAAAGCATTCATCAAAGAGGTGAGTTTTCAGCGCTCTCTTAAAAACTTCAACATCAGTCATGGAGTCTAGAAAGTAAACGGATTTCCTTGCAGATTTTAAATACTATTGGACGCTGCTAATATTTACGTTTACATTTCACAAATAGGACATACCTGACATATTCATAACTCCTGCAAAGTTTTTTAAAAATTTGATGTTTGCTGCAAATGGGACGTAGTACCTTAAAACTACCAAATTGTTATCCACCGCTTATAAGTCACACGTCATAATAACCCGAATTTTTTTCGTCTATTGTTCCGGGAAAGTATTTTTGAGGAAGAAGGTGTATCATAAATATGTATGCAGGCGATATATCTATATAAACCTTCAGTCTCCCTGGGCCTAAATCAATTCTTGTCACAACGCTCCAGATGATGATGTATCGTTCTTCGTACCTTGCTTGTCTTGTATTTGGAAGTCTAGTGATCGTGGTGCATCATGCCTCTTCCCAAGGTAAGTCTTTCATAACTATATTATATAGCTAGAATACTTGTCAAGCATCTTAGAACATAGTGCTATTTAATTCATCGTTCATCGATATCTACTTATCTTCAATATCTAAACCATGTGGAGGTGTGATGACTAAGTGGTAGAGCAGTGGTCTCGCCGGTTCGAAGCCAAGTATCTGAGCAAGTGCCCTTTGGTAAAGTATGGAATATTCATTAAAAGTCCCGTATAGAGGCAACAAGGGGACTTGACGCCGTCGGTCCCGATTACTTACTTACAAGCATGCACATGCTTCCTTGGCAGTCAGGTAAAAACACACCATCAAACAATTAATTTTTAATGTCCACAAATTCTTGCTGTTGATTCAATGGGGTGTTACAGTTTTACATTGATGTAGTATTTATTTAACACCCCAGAATTCGTTGGGCAATCAATTCCTCGACTACATGACCGACCAATCGGGTAAATCAAAGCTTTTGCGTTATTCACTCGGTTTGAATGTAAATGAATACCCAACCTTAAGGCACCATTTTCTCTTTCCAAATGCTAACAACTCCCAACATGAAAGGCAGAAATGCAGTTTAATCGATTTTAATCGAGCGGCGGTAGTATATGCTACGTTTACACTATGTTCCCAGCGGCCGCGGCAGCCCCGTTTGCCCGAAACGTAGTGCGCCGTGGGATTTTGGCAATGTTTTTCTCTGTGTTCAAGTTTTGTTAGGTCTTGTCAAGTTTTCTCACGGTCTTTCGCGGTATCCGTGACGGGCCGTGCGGGGAAAAGGGCTGCTGATCGAGTCCCGCAGGCTCCAAGGCGCACCACGGTTCGGCCCCGGTCTACCACAGATGCCAGTACATTCCCTCCATGCCCGTCACGTTCTGATGAGGTCCCTCACGTTCTGATGGGGTCCCTCACGTTTCTCACGTTCTGATCAAGGTCTGACACGTTTTTCACGTTCTGTCAAGGCTTTCTACGGATGAAACGTGGACGCCGGGCAGCTTTGGAACACGGTATAAAAAGAAGGCCTCCCAAGCAATAAAGTACAGCGTAGGATGCTGCTGGAGGAAGTCAATGATGAGCTCCTTCTCATCCTCCGTAAAGGTGGTGACGACCTTGGGGGCTGCCCTCGTGCTAGCTGGTGCGTCTTCCTCAGCCTCCTTAGCCTCCCCAGCCTCAGATCGGCCTCAGGTTCAGGTTCCAGTTCAGGGACCGGGTCAGCAGCAGCAGCATGCTTCTCTTAATTTGGCAGGGGTGAACGGCGAGGATGTTCAGGCTGTTCCTGCTCCTCTACTACTGGTGATGGTGGTGGTGGTGCAGGACGGAGGTCCTTCGAACGTCTTGGCTTCTTCGGTGGCATAGCTTGGCCTTCTTTCTTCGTATTGTAGATGCAGTAATGTGTCGGCGATTGCTCAGACTAGAACGCAGCGCGCCGCGCCCGTGATTCGTCAGACGCCGGGATGCGCCGTGATTAAAGGTATTACAAAGTTTTGGTATGGGGTCATGAATTTGGTTCAAATGAACATATTGGAAGCATATGCGATCCTACAATATTCAGTGATCGTTGTCGCGGTCGAAATCGTGCCTAAAGTGATGGATTTGTAAATTATAAACTCTTTTCGTTGTATAGCTCCCTCTCAAGTTCAATATATTAATTTAGATATAAAACAATGTTCCTTGACTCAAATCGACCCAATTGGCTATTCCCATTTGGATATTATATATCGCAACTACATATTCTGAGATTTTCATGGTCACAGCTACTATTGTATGGCCGTAGGCGCTATTTGAAAATTATCGAGATTTACCGGGAGCACCGGTAAATTTTGATAATCGATTTTTCTCGAAAGCAGAAGTGTTTTAGGAGCAAAATTTTCTAGTGCTTATAATACATCCACAGGGGCATCCAAATATTTCAAATTTGTAAAGAATCACTATCCAGTTAATTTTCAAAATTTCCCAAAACTTTGTAATACCTTTAAACGCGACAAAACGGCTAACATACACCCTGACCTGCCGTGCTAACCAGCGTAAACCTTGGCAAAACGTGGCAAAACGGGACAAATGCGCAGCAACCGTGGAGCAACCGTGACAAAACGTGCAATAAACGTGGCAGAACGTAACAAAACTTGAAAAGACTGTAAGATGCCGGGGAATGTGCGGGCTTCCCGTTCCATTACGGACCACCTCCAAGTTTTGTTACGGCCTATTAAGCTCAACACAGACGTTGGCCTCGTCGCAGTTTATAGACGGAGCAACGAAGGTATACACGACGTCCAGGAAGATGAATTGATCTCCTTTGATGTACCTCTGTGATGCCTGATCAACATTGAGAACTTGCTTGGTGAAACCTATCCTGGTGTGACTGAGAGTGACCAAAGTGAAATCAAAATGAACAATTCACAAACTGACTAGTATTACTGGTATATGACCTGGTTGCATGCATCCACTGGCTTGATTTGAGCGAGGATTACAGTGATTAACTTTGAATTTCCCATCCCAGGCTCAGGTGACGCCAAACCATCCGACAATTAACAAATGAACAAAAAAATAAACGAATAATAATTAATATGTAAATGAATAGATAGATAAATAGATGAATAAATAGATGAATTAACTAATGATTTAATCAATAATGAAAGTCATTAACAAATTCAATAAATAAACTAACTAAAAAATACACTTCTCTCGCAAATGCAATGAAGATAACGCGACAAGAATGGCCTTCATTCCCGATTTCTGTACTGACAACTCGATTCAAATCGGGTTTTATTAAAACAAATAAAAAAAAGTATGGTACATGATTGTAATTCAAAGAGTAAAGATAACATGTTTACAATATAGAATGAATAACATATATAAATAAACGTAAATATTAAACATTTACAAAACAGATTGTAGAATAAAGGCCTACGTACATAACTGGGGAATATCGAATACGAATATTAATACAAATTCAAATACAAATATTAATAATGATAATAATAATAATAATAATAATAACAATTATATACCTCACTTAAGTAATCCAGCAATCTGATTGGTCGAAATTGCATTCATAAACTTTAACTGTTCCCGAAAATTCCCGGTAACCATGGTTAAAAAACAGTTCAAAATCCCAATAACCATGGTTATTGGGAAAATAGGTCAGTCTCCATGGTTACCCCATAGGTTTACATTTTAAAAAATGGTCTGAGCGATCGAGGATACCATACGTGTGCGAAGAATTGGTCGGTAATTTCAATACAATTGAATCTCGATCGATCTTACCGACAATTTTATCTTGCATTGTTGACATGAAGACGAAAATAAACTTCCAAAAACAAAAAAACAACATCTGCCGATAGATCTTGATCTAAGTTCGTGCCAATATGCATTGCAAAAGTAAAAGAAGGGCCCGTTTAATGGAGCAGCGGCGAAGCATCGACCACGCAAAGCCGTTTTCAATTCATTTTAATGTATATATTAAAGAAAACTGCAATACATGGTGACAGTGCGCGCTGGCCGAGCGGTTTGAGGCGCTGACTGTAATTACATCACCTTTTGTACGCAAGAGTTCGAATCCCATCTTCAACAAAAGTTTTTTTTTTCTTTTTTTTCTTTTTTTTTCGGCATATTTAAGTATTAATGACTGCTTTAATATTCGAGAAATAGTTGTTTTTATACGCTCTCGGGAAGGTTACAATTGGGCTATTCCCCTCGGCACGCCTCGGGTAATAGCACAATTCTAACCTTCCCTTGAGCGTATAAAAACAACTATTTCTCTCAAAGCAGTCATTAATACTATATAATAACAATAATAATAATAATAATAGTAATAATAATAACAATAACTAGAAATTTAATTCGTCATGGGGACGAATTAGGTGGTCTGTCTTCAATTCTTATGATCATGCTCATCTTCAATTTAATTACCCCATGAAATTATGTTAATGTAAAATGATGTATTTATTGTATTAAGATATGAATTGATGAATGAAGTACTGATAAACTCATGAACTGATAAATTGAACTGATGTAAAATGAACTGAATTGATGAGCTAAACGGATGAACTGATGAACTGAACTAAACTGATGAGCTGAACTGATGAACGAAATATTGAGCAATTATGATGATGCATAATTAAGTAATATTGACTGCCTTCTGGGCAATATGACGTATATCGCCCGTACCTAAGGTGAGGATGATATATGGCAAGTCGTATTGCCCTGAATTAGGCAGTAAATATTACTATTATTAACCACATCAGATATCTAGAGCAAACAAGAAACTCTTACTATCTTATACTATCTTATCAATTATAAATTACTATCTTATAAATTATGTAGCCTACACTCCACAGGATTTCCTAGCATTAGAAGTTGCAAAAACATCGTCAAACAAGCACTGTGCATCCAGTGCTTGACGAATTTTCGATACACTGCAAATAGTGTGCAAAGGGTCTGATTGTGACGTCACAATAGAGTTCGTGCATGGTGCGCATTACATTGTCATTGTCACCAGCAGCTGGTGCGCGATGTTATTTACAACTGGCTCGATTATTTCTCACGAGTTTGACACGCAAAAAATTGTGGGGTCAACTTGCATCCTAAAGAGCTATGATGTAATTCGTATAGGCATGTTTTTGACCATATATGCTATGTATTACAAGAGCTCGCACGCTCAGACATTTACCTTGAAAGGACGCTCATTTCGTTATTAATGGTCATAAAGAGATAAACATGGTATCAAATTGTTCGGAAAAAAATGGGCAATACTATGATAGACAAAAAATGGCGACTCTAGGTTGCGTTCGACCATTACGAACAAAAACGCGCTCGCAAATTTATGCGCGCGGAAAGGTGTGCGCACGCAAAATATTCAAAATGCTTGAAATGGCCTAAAACGTACTCTAATTTGATCAAAAAGTGATTTTGAGCATTTTTTATTTTTGCGCGCACCGACGCGCTTACGGACGCATACGCGCGCGTTTATTGACCTTAAGTTGACCGGAAGGATATTGTCCTTAATCGTGTTAAATATGAATGAGAAAAGATATTCCGTTATGAAGATATGGTCATGAATTGATTCTCAGAGCACTTCACAAAATGGCGCCTGGATGACGTCACGATATGTTGATGAACTTGGAAATGTTCCTGTCACGTCTTAAGATAATGACCTATGACTGTGTTGAATTTGAAAGAAATTGGACGGTTCAATTTTGAGTAATCGTGCACACAAAAGAGTGGTCACAAATTTATTTTAATTGAATTGTGTTTTTGTACAAATTCAATTAAAATACTAGAAATTTAATTCGTCATGGGGACGAATTAGGTGGTCTGTCTTCAATTCTTATGATCATGCTCATCTTCAATTTAATTACCCCATGAAATTATGTTAATGTAAAATGATGTATTTATTGTATTAAGATATGAATTGATGAATGAAGTACTGATAAACTGATGAACTGATAAATTGAACTGATGTAAAATGAACTGAATTGATGAGCTAAACGGATGAACTGATGAACTGAACTAAACTGATGAGCTGAACTGATGAACGAAATATTGAGCAATTATGATGATGCATAATTAAGTAATATTGACTGCCTTCTGGGCAATATGACGTATATCGCCTGAACCTAAGGTAAGGATGATATATGGCAAGTCGTATTGCCCTGAATTAGGCAGTAAATATTATTATATACCTCATACATAGATTGTCATTCACTGATTGGTCAACACTATATCACATGTCAAGGAGCATTTCGATCTATCAAGTATCATTACGTCAGAGGGTTTGATAGCTACTATCAAACCCTGGGATAGGACCCCTAACCCCTCCCGCGACTTAGTTGCGCACACAATTTTTTTGAGTTGCTAGGCTACCGCAATCGCGCGGTTACGCGCAGCGCGTAGGAATTCAATACTCTTGCCTTGGACTTAATGTTGGATTTTTCTTATTCTGGTGAGTAAAATCCTCTTGATCTCGTTTCCTGTTTTTTAGAGCTAGATCTAGACCTACAGCTAGATCTAATCATGAATCAATAAAAAGGATGAGGTATATAAAACAAATATGGACTGCTCTGTAATCGGATGATGAGGGGGAACTACCACTCCCTCGGTAGTGTTCACATCGGCCCTTCTATCACACCCTCGGCTTTCGCCTCGGGGTGATAGAAGGGCCGGTGTGAACACCACCTTGGGAGTGATAGTTCCCACCATCATCCTCATGAGCAGTCAATATTTGTATACTATTATTAACCACATCAGATATCTAGAGCAAACAAGAAACTCTTACTATCTTATACTTATCAATTATAAATTATTATCTTATAAATTATGTAGCCTACACTCCACAGGATTTCCTAGCATTAAAAGTTGCAAAAACATCGTCAAACAAGCACTGTGCATCCAGTGCTTGACGAATTTTCGATACACTGCAAATAGTGTGCAAAGGGTCTGATTGTGACGTCACAATAGAGTTCGTGCATGGTGCGCATTACATTGTCATTGTCACCAGCAGCTGGTGCGCGGTGTTATTTACAACTGGCTCGATTATTTCTCACGAGTTTGACACGCAAAAAAATGTGGGGTCAACTTGCATCCTAAAGAGCTATAATGTATTTCGTATAGGCATCTTTTTGACCATATATGCTATGTATTACAAGAGCTCGCACGCACAGACATTTACCTTAAACGGACGCTCATTTCCTTATTAATGGTCATAAAGAGATAAACATGGTATCAAATTGTTCGGAAAAAAATGGGAAATACTATGATAGACAAAAAAATGATGATTTAAGGTTGCGTTCGACCATTACGAACAAAAACGTGCGCGCAAATTTATGCGCGCGGAAAGGTGTGCGCACGCAAAATTCTTGAAATGCTTGAAATGGCCTAAAACGTACTCTAATTTGATCAAAAAGTGATTATGAGCATTTTTTATTTTTGCGCGCACCGACGCGCGGACGGACGCATACGCGCGCGTTAATTGACCTTAAGTTGACCGGACGGATATTGACCATAATCGTTATAAATATGAATGAGAAATGATTTACGGTTATGAAGATATGATCATGAGTTGATTCTCAGAGCACTTCACAAAATGGCGCCTGGATGACGTCACGAAAATTTGATGAACTTGAAAATGTTCCTGTCACGTCTTAAGATGATGACCTATGACTGTATTAAATTTGAAAGAAATTGGACGGTTCAATTTTGAGTAATCGTGCACACAAAAAAGTGGTCACAAATTTATTTTAATTGAATTGTGTTTTTGTACAAATTCAATTAAAATACTAGAAATGTAATTCGTCATTGAGACGAATTAGGTGGTCTGTTATTACATTTTGACGACGCTGATCTTGTGAAGAAATGTCACAGCTACAATATATCGAAATTTAGAAGAAAATCGATCAATATTAACAGAGATACAATCAATTGTCCCTAGATATAACTCACCAGGCTCTTTACCCCCCCCTTGTTTTCCCTCTTTTTGTCTTGCTTCCAATCGTACAACAATTAATTTACCTTTTATTTACATTATACTGAGGGATGGGCTCTAGCATAAGGACCACACTCCTTTTTAGCTCATCCCTTCACTCCCATTATGTTATGTTATTTTGTTGTTGTTGAATGTATGATATTTTATGTGTGATTATTCCTCATTTAATTGTATATGTTCTTGTATTTTTTTTAATGATGAGTGTAAATAAACGAACTTGAACTTGAACTTGAAGATATGCTGATATCATAATATGCAAATTCGTTATTTGAGTTCCATGGTCATTATGATGATGTCATGATATAAGAGATAAAGTAAATCTGCCGACACATACTTTGTTTGAACATGAAAAAAAGTTGAGGGTCACCAGGCATCCAAAAGAGCTATAAAGGATTTTGTATAGCCATGATTTTGTCCATGTATGCTATGTATTACAAAAGCTCGCACGTACGGATATTTATCTGAAACGGACGCTCATTCCGTTATTAATGGTCATAAAGAGATGAACATGGTATAATTTGAATGAAACTCACCTTTGTTTATTACGCATAATACCAAATTAAGAAGATTCTGACATGTCGCTTTTAATGGCAATTTTTTAAACTATAATTAGGTCATCAAAATGAAGATTGGTGACCACTTTTCTTGTAGAGAATTGTCTCAGTTACAACATATCAAAAATTGGGAGAAAAATTATCAATATTGTCACGAAAATGGTTTTATTTCGTAGGTAGCTATGTTTAGAATCAAGAAAGTCACTTGTCTTATTTCTTTTTCCTGATATCTTCGGCGCAGATGGCGCAATTCCAGTTATATATATTACGTTGTTATGGTCACTTGTTAGTTTATCTAATGCATATGCAAACTACGTTTCAAGACATTGTTTGATCGTGCATGTTTTAGACAGCTTTGATCTGTTAACTATTTTACCATAGATATATATATATATTTATTTATTTATTCTTATAGATTAAAATAAGTGTTTTCGTTTGGTATATGATTCATTTAGATCCAATAATTGGAAAGTGAAATTATAACTAATGCTTGTATAATTCTTGCAAACGTAACCACAACAATAAATGTTTAAGGAATGTGTATGTAGATCAAGTGATCTATATTCTGATAGGTTTCATTTGCGCGTTTTGTTCGTTTTCAGATATCCTATCGAGGTTATCTTGGAAAGTGGGGAATCCCTCTTTGTGTGCGAGGGAGTGCCCTTCAACTTTGGGGTGGTACTCCCTCTCCGAGTTTTATACAGGGCATCATCTTCTGGTATAGTGGAGACAATGACTGTTGTGGAGGAGGCAGAGTAAGACGTGTAATTTTTTTGTCTTGATATCGCTTTTTTTAAAGCACAATTATTTGTAATTTATGATTGGTAGGATTTGCAAACTTTTGGCTTTATCTGTCTTTTTGAAAATTCTTCCCTAAAATTAATATGTTTTATTGACATAACATTTTTCCAACATTGGTTTTATTTTGTAGGTAGCTATGTTTGGAATCAAGAAAGTTACTTGTCTTAATCCGTTTTCCTCATATCTTCGGCGCAGATGGCGGAATTCCAGTTAGATATACGGTGCTATGGTCCAGGCACGTAGCCACGAGAAGGGGGGGGGGGGGGGGGGGGGGGGGGGTGGGGGGGGGGAGGGGGGTGTGTGCCCTCCACAATTTCCAAGATCGGTTGAATATTTTTAGACCCCTCCCCAGGACAGCGATCGATTACATGTATGTCCCCCCCCCCCCCCCCCCCAAAAAAAAAAAAACAAAAAAAAAAACATCAAGCTCTGGCTACGTGCCTGCTATGGTCACGTGTTATTTATGGCTACTTGTTACTACTTTATCTAATGCATATGCAAACTAAGTTTCAAGACATTGTTTGATCGTGCATGTTTTTAGAAAGTTTTGATCTATTAACTATTTCACCATAGATATATATATATATTTTGTTAATTCTTATAGATTAAAATAAGTGTTTTCGTTTGAAACAAATTACAAACTACTGTTGCTCGTTTTTTGTAAAAAGCCTCTTGATTTTCCTTATACCTTTTGAAGCTTATGAATGACATGTAATTTTGAGCTTTGGTAAAGTGGATTGGTAAAACTATTGCATGAGGCAGTGATTTTAATCATGACAAACCTGATGTAATATGCTGTAGCTAAGACATTTGTCTACAAGATCAATGTCTATCATCTATGAGAGAGAGAGAAATGGCAGTAGACAGATATAAAGGAGAAAGGGAGACGGGATATAGTTATGTAAAAATAAATGAGCTGGACAGAGAGATAGAAGAGGAATCAGACTGCATGCTCTTGAAAGGAGGCAGCGAGGACAGTACGGAAACATGATAGGGTGAAATTATAATACAAGGGGCAAAGAGATACGAGAAGAGCAAGAGAAAATTAAGAAACATCCGAATACATAATAGAGGGAGAATGAAAACCAGAGGCGGGAAAGGAAGAGGATGAGAGAGTAGGGCAAAAACATAGGGAGAAAGAGCAATAGAAAAAGGGAGAAGCAGAGGAAGAGAGAGAGAGGTTCAAAGAGTAGAGAGAGAGAGGGAGAGAGGGAAAGAGAAAGAGATGCAGAGAAAGAGGAGAGGGGCAGATCAAGAGAGGGGAAGGAAAACAGTAAGAGAGGAGAGAGAGAGAGAGAGAAATGGTGCTAGAGAGCAGAAGAGTGTGAGAGAGTGTCTGGATTTTTTTTTTTTTTTTAAAGCGTTGGGACGTAACCGACTTTTCTAAATTATGGGAGTGAAAGTATTGATGTTTTTAAAGCAAGTACAAATTCAAACACACCAATCAATCAAACACGGCGACTCAGCATCCCAACTTTTTAACTACGTGATGTCTCAAAATAAATAAGCACTTCGAAACGAAATCAGTTCAGTGAAATCAATTTATCATTCCGGAATTTAACTGGTTTCACATTTTACAAAGTGAAAATGTACGTAATTATTAACGAAGAAAAACCTGACTAAACGATGTTTTTCTTTAATGATTGAAAATAAAGTTCAAAGAAATAAAGAGAAATTAAAAATACATGTACATCAATATGGAAACGATCACAAATTAGTTCAAGGAATAAAATAACAATAACAATAATGGAAACTTAAATATATTGCACATCATACATAAAATAAATCGAATTTACATACATGGATGAGTGGGGGGAAAAGAAGATAAACAAGAGAGAATGGACAAAGCATTTCATTTCCTTTTTTTGTAACATTTAGATTTTGATCATTTACATTTTAAACACAATTAACATAACTTGATAGATAAAACGTGATGGTGATAATATGGGATTTACAGGTTTTAAAAATAATAAACTCTATTAGCAAATATGAAAAAGTTGGAAATTAAGAAATGAAATGGGCACATGCAAAAGATCTAAAGAAACTAGCGTGTGTAAATAATGTGTAAAAAAAAAAATTAAAAACACGCAGTGTCTTTCTGGCATTAATTTTTTGCTCAATATTTTTTAGAGTGATTTTCGAGAAATTCGGCAAGAATGAATTTCACAATGTCAAGGACAAAATAATACGGATGCCCACTTATGACTATCTAAACACATCGGAAAGAAAATTCACAATATTGACAACTGAATATCGCTTAAATTCAAAGACATTACTTTTTTCGTTTTAAATATAATGACTGTTATAAATTTAAAAGAAAACGATTTTTCTTTTAATGCATGAAAATAAAATCGTCATTTTAAAGTGAAGATGCCTGTAATTATAAATGAAGAAAAACCTGACTGGTCAATTACTTGAACGCAATACCAAAGTACCAATGTATATATTTCTTACACTTATTAGTTCAAACAAAGATATTCCGTTTTGCCTGAATAAGAATAGAATAAACTTTTGATTTGAGAACATATGAGATATAAATAATGGGATATCAAACTGCAATGTCTTTCAAAAACGCTGCGTAGACTTGTCGACGGAAGACACGTGGCGACGACTGTCAATGTTCTGTTTCAGAGATGCTGAAATGTCCGGCGTCCTGAACTTCGATGAACTACGTGTAGTCTAGGAGCGAAGACCCATGGTAGAAATTGACGATACCGGTAAAAGAAACTCTGCAACCATGTAAATCTCGGCCAGTTGAACCTATTGTTACCAAAATAAGATAGACATAGTTTGTCCGAAATACAGCGATAAAAACTATCATCGTCGAACAAGGTCAAACGACTTCTAAAAATGTATAGCAGCATATAATGTCATCTCATAATCAATGGTATTACAAATGTCATAACTATTAGGTAGCATTTAAGCAAGAAATACAAGTACTACATATGCTGTAACAAAAAGTTGGGCAGATGTTACAGGGTAAATCGAATTTGAGCAAATTTTGTCCGATAATTGGGTTATGTTCTCCCAACCATTTACTATATGAAGTTACCTAATGGAAGGTTTAAAAAAAAAATAGGTTGGGTATGTGTTTTTTGGCAAATCGATATTGGGCAAATATTGTCCTAATTGGGTTATTTTCTATCAACCGTGTAGTTACCGATGAAATAATTGGGTAATGTTATTGAGCATATTAATGTTGGGTTATTTTCTCCCAGCCATTTACTACATGTATAGTTACCTAATTAAATGTTGAAAATTAGTTGGGCAGATGTTACTGGGCAAACGTAAGTCAACGACTTTAATGTAACAATAGGGTTTTCTTCTTACATTAAAGGCGTCGTGGTCAAGCGGATATATCACAGGACTGAGTTTATAAAGGTTCGCGGTTCGAGTCCCGCCGCGGCACTAATGTCCTTTTATATTTATATATATAATATTTTATTCAACTTAGTTGCCCTAACTAGGTGTCTAATATGCTATACATTATGGTGAGAATTGGGCGAATCTCTCATAGGGTAAATTTGTGTTGGTTAAAGGTATTTTCTTTTTATTAAACACTTGGTAAATCCTGCAAAATCTTCAATTTGCCCAACATAATCGCCCTCATGTTGGGTAAAAATGGGGCTATTTTTTGCCCAATTTCATTTAGAGTGAAATTATACTTTCGAGAAATTCGGCAAAGTGACTCACAATGTCAAGGACACTGAAATACGGATGCCCACTCATGACTATCAAAACATATCGGAAAGAAATTCACAATATTGACAACTGAATATCGCTAAAATTCAAAGACATTACTATTTTTGTTTTCATATAATGACTGTTTCTTTTAATAAATGAAAATAAAGTCGTCTACAAACGTATTTAGCATCATTAATTAAGTCCAATAAATTTGACAAGAAACTACTTATAACTTGTTTCTTTTGCTAAGAATGGCTATCATGAATTACAAAGTACATACCCGATAACTAGGAAAAAACGTAGAGATGAGTTACAAAGCAGCTCTCAGCAAACAAGGTTACATGCATCAATTTCTACTACTCTACAAAAGAGTGAACCTGCCCAGACAGACTAGTGAAGATGGTAGCTGTTGGGAGCTATGCCGAAGATCTCGGGGAGAAACTGGTTCGATTCTCCGTGGAGAAAGATGTAACCAAATTACACACTAAGTATAGCTGATAATGTATCAACAACCGGGATACTGCTCTGCTCTGAACTAAACGTAATACAACCTAGGAGTTAACACACTGAACCGAGACGGAACCGCCCTAAAAGGGCGAGTTGTAATTGGTTATTTTCCGTAACCAAGATTAACATAATTTACATAATAAATTACCGTTCGTGTCTTGGAAGTACACCTGTATATTTTGTTTAATTTAACCGCGTCTTAAATATACCAGATTACGTTACATTGTAACACATGATATTGAGTTATGCGAGGGAAGAGTTTGGGTTGCGAGGGAGGAGTTTGAGGCGACAGATGAGCAGAGAGAGAGAAATGGTGATAGAGAGTAGAAGAGAGTGTGTGAGAGAGTGTGTCTGATTGTGTAGAAAAATGTGGAGGGCCGAAGAACTCAAGTTTGGAGATATAATTGGGAAATTAATGAAGTCATATTTTTACACGTGTTAACATACTGAAGGGATTAATTTAGAGACGGTGCTTTTGGCGTCATGTGTTGCTGTAATGGATGTATGGTTTTAACCAATCAGAACGCAGGAAACCGGACATCCATACAACCATGCATCCATACATCTATGTAACTATACAGCTATAGAACGAATGCAAAGTCGTTTTGGGATGTTGAGGTCATGGTTAAAATATTACTCAGACGAAACATGTAAAATGACTACTTATATTAAGGCGCCACGGATTTATTCAAGTGGCATTCGGAATGCAGCCAAAATGCCCCTATCAGAATACATTGTTTTGGCAATTTAACAAAAATCATGTTTACCGTTCCCGCACGCTTCTTCTTTTTTTTTTTAATGAATAAATTTAATGAAGAGCTTGATTAAAAAAGGAGCTAACTCTATTTTCTAAAATCAAAATTTAGTTTTTATGTCTTTAAATACTCATTTCTCTTATGGGATAAAATGCACTATATCACATTCTGAAATTAGTTATCAAATTATGTTTTATCCCAAAATGAGCTAAATCCATGAAGAATTTTTTGTTGTTGTAAATATGAACATACATTACTAAAGGGAAAGTGGTAGAATAAAAAAAAGTGATTTACTCGGAAAACCCCAAAGTGGACTTAGTGCTTTTGGAATTGAAACACTTTATATTTAAAATATGAAAAATATACTGCTAAAAAAAATATTTTTTCTGTATTAAAAAAAAAAAAAAGCTGGCGGCCATCTTTAAAAAATAGCCCGACTGGCTGGACATCTAAGACTGATGATGATGATGATGATGATGATGATGATGATGAAGATGATGAACAGCATATGTATGGCGCCATATATCTGTTTTAAAAAAAACATTCAAAGGTGCGAGCTCCATGGCGGAACGTGCCCTACACATGAAAACTATACATTCATTATGTTTGCCATCTTGCACTATTCACATTTCATAGCAAGTTATTTTCCTAATGGTGACTAGAACGCATGTAAAGTCGTTACGTTACGCTCTGAATGGCTGTATAATATCCTGCATTGTGATTGGTTAAAATTTGTCCAATTATAATTGGGTTATTTTCTATCAACCGTGTAGTTACCGATGAAATAATTGGGTAATGTTATTGAGCATATTAATGTTGGGTTGTTTTCTCCCAGCCGTTTACTATTGTATAGTTACCTAATTAAATGTTCAAAATTAGTTGGCCAGATGATAATGAACAGCATATGTATGGCGCCATATATCTGTTTAAAAAAAAACATTCAAAGGTGCGAGCTCCATGGCGGAAGTTGCCCTACACATGAGAACTATACATCCATTATGTTTGCCATCTTGCACTATTCATATTTCATAGCAAGTTATTTTCCTAAAGATAATAGTTGTTTTGCTGACAAAAAAATAAATAGTTTAGCTGAGATGAATGTTTGTTCTCTTTCCAATTAATTTCATTCTTGGTATTTTTCCCACTTGTTCGAAGATTTGAAAGAGCTGAGCAGGTGAGAGTGTGAGTTATGCGAGGGAGCAGTTTAGGTTGCGAGGGAGGACTGCAAAACAACTATTAGTTGTTTTGCTGACAAAAAAAAAATAGTTTAGCTGAGATGAATGTTTGTTCTCTTTCCAATTAATTTCAGTCTTGGTATTTTCCCACTTCTTCGAAGATTTCAAAGAGCTAGAGCAGGTGAGAGTGTGAGTTATGCGAGGGAGGAGTTTGAGGCGATAGATGAGCAGATAGAGAGAAATGGTGACTAGAACGCATGTAAAGTCGTTACGTTACGCTCTGAATGGCTGTATAGTATCCTGCATTGTGATTGGTTAAAATATTGTCCAATTATAATTGGGTTATTTTCTATCAACCGTGTAGTTACCGATGAAATAATTGGGTAATGTTATTGAGCATATTAATGTTGGGTTGTTTTCTCCCAGCCGTTTACTACATGTATAGTTACCTAATTAAATGTTCAAAATTAGTTGCCCAGATGATAATGAACAGCATATGTATGGCGCCATATATCTGTTTAAAAAAAAACATTCAAAGGTGCGAGCTCCATGGCGGAAGTTGCCCTACACATGAGAACTATACATCCATTATGTTTGCCATCTTGCACTATTCATATTTCATAGCAAGTTATTTTCCTAAAGATAATAGTTGTTTTGCTGACAAAAAAATAAATAGTTTAGCTGAGATGAATGTTTGTTCTCTTTCCAATTAATTTCATTCTTGGTATTTTTCCCACTTGTTCGAAGATTTGAAAGAGCTGAGCAGGTGAGAGTGTGAGTTATGCGAGGGAGCAGTTTAGGTTGCGAGGGAGGACTTTGAGGCGATAGATGAGCAGATAGAGAGAAATGGTGACTAGAACGCATGTAAAGTCGTTACGTTACGCTCTGAATGGCTGTATAGTATCCTGCATTGTGATTGGTTAAAATATTGTCCAATTATAATTGGGTTATTTTCTATCAACCGTGTAGTTACCGATGAAATAATTGGGTAATGTTATTGAGCATATTAATGTTGGGTTGTTTTCTCCCAGCCGTTTACTACATGTATAGTTACCTAATTAAATGTTCAAAATTAGTTGGCCAGATGATAATGAACAGCATATGTATGGCGCCATATATCTGTTTAAAAAAAAACATTCAAAGGTGCGAGCTCCATGGCGGAAGTTGCCCTACACATGAGAACTATACATCCATTATGTTTGCCATCTTGCACTATTCATATTTCATAGCAAGTTATTTTCCTAAAGATAATAGTTGTTTTGCTGACAAAAAAATAAATAGTTTAGCTGAGATGAATGTTTGTTCTCTTTCCAATTAATTTCATTCTTGGTATTTTTCCCACTTGTTCGAAGATTTGAAAGAGCTGAGCAGGTGAGAGTGTGAGTTATGCGAGGGAGGAGTTTGAGACGATAGATGAGCAGATAGAGAGAAATGGTGACTAGAACGCATGTAAAGTCGTGTTACGCTGTGAATGGCTGTATAGTATCCTGCATTGTGATTGGTTAAAATTATACATCCATAGCTCAAGACTCTCATTATTAGTCCATAAGTAGTAGGGTCCATCATAACGCATATCATACTTTGAGAAATGGCGTGTACACTAAAAGTAGTCGTTGCAGAAAAGTTTTACCTTCGAAAAAGGCAGGGAGAGGCGACAATCTCCGGTATGGTGCTAGAGGCAAAAGGAGGAGGACGCCCAGAGAACGTAGAAGCGCACTTCTTCCGTGTGTTCATAAACGGAAATGTGACGGACGAGAATCTTAGACAATCCATCTTAAATATGGAAAAGGGCAAACGGGTTATCATAACCCAAGTTCTCAAGTATCCTGGGAGTGCTAGATTGACCCCCAAATCCAAAGTAAGTGGACCCAATGCTAAACCTACTAGTATATATAATAATAATCATAGATTGATTTATTGATTGACTTTTATTCGCCAAGCCTCCAACATACAACAAATTACAATATACCCAAATAACCGATTAAATCAGCTTGAATAGTACTCGTTGTATTTGATTATTGTTCATATCGACATATATTTTTTGCTGAACGTGTATTTGATTTGTGTTTGTATAATTTTTAAAAATGTCGTGTACATGTACATGAAGATTATTATAATTTTTATTTTTCGTGGTTTTATAGTAGCGTTTGTTGTGATTAAAGACATTTTTATTTAGTTTGGCTTAAATAGTATTATATTTTATGAGGATTTTATTTTGTTTGATTTCTTTCAGGTCATCTCAAATGTAGCGGCTTTCGAATACGATGTCGAGGCAATGAATGAGTTTGTGCGGCCGGCCACGGTAACCGTGGCAGAGGCGAGAGGCTCTGCCAAAAAACGGCGACTCAGCGTCGAAGGAGACGTTGTAGAGGTAATAATGATTATTATAATAGTAGATAGAACCAGTGGGCTATTTGTAAGAAACCGTAATCGTGGAATTGCCTATGTTACACTTTGTAATAAATGTGTCGGTCTGTTATGTATGTTTTTTGTTTGAAGGGGTGGGGTGGGGGGGATGGCAGTACCAAATACAGGTGACTGTATCGCACATTTAATTTTGATGAATATGTGCCATCAGGAAAAGTGTAAAAGTTGAGTTTTTTTTAAAATATAGAAGGGAAAGTGAACTGGCACGCAAAAAACTGTGAGATGATTTATTTACAACAGCGCCACCTCGTGGCCGCTTACGACCAGAGACTGGCTTTGAAACATGGACCCCTTAGTCGCTTCAAGTCGCTCAGTTTCTTCCGTCTATCCATTTTGTCTTGCACATGCACTTTGCGCTCCCACGCAGCCAGTGGCGAACAAATTTGCGTGCATAATAATTATGGTCACTGCATAAAACCTATATACCTATTCACGTAAAGTGCACTGTGCATAGATTGTCTAAAGAACGTCTCGGTGCGATCGACCGTAGTCTGAATACAAATACTGTACCATGCATACATTTCAACAGACGCGTTGACAAATTAATTAGGCTATAATTATAATGAATATGCATGGCATTGGCAGTATATGGAAATATGTTAGGTGGCTTTTGTCACTTTTCGGTGATATTAAAGATATTTCTTTCTTTTTTTACTTTAGACAATACAGAACCTCCTTATCATTATTGAATGACATTAACTTGGTAATTTTCTAAAATTCACGTGGAATGAAACCGTATACTTATACATTATTGTAGAAAAATATGAAATATTTGAAATTGAATATAATACTACACTCTGAACATAGGAAAATGTAAGTGTGTGATATTATTTATAGCTCACTTATTTGCATGCTGTTGATAACTTGATATTGTTTCATGATATAATGCCAATCATAAAAATGTTGTAACTTTGATATTCTACATCCAATTGAAACTTGTAATGCTATACTTGTCAAAATGTGTTGAGTTTAAGTTATATTTTGTGTGGATTTCGATGTACAGCTTAACGATTCAAGTGTATAGAGTTATTCAGTTATAAATGATGTTGTTAAATAATGTGGGGTAAAGTATTATTTTCATCATAATTTGTTTTTATTATTCATCTTGATATATATTAGGTCGGAGGGTGTGTGACAACCACCGAATATTCTAGAAGATCGCTCCAGATCGAAGGGGCGGGGAGCAAAATCGAGGTTGTACTCTGGGGAGAGGCAGCGGTGAGGGATTATGCCATATCGAAGAAGATTGTAATCACCGCCTTGGTAAAAGAGGAGCGGAGGTTATCGTCCACTCCTTCTACCAGCATTGAGGTAGGTTTTGCTATATTTGGATAATTAATCTATATTTCTTTCGGTAAAAAATACATGTTCTGTAGAGAAAAAGTCAAATTAAATGTGACATTATAACAGCTAGGTTAATTGGACTGTTTTGACATGAACTACGACTGTTTTTTGCTGTAATACTTTTTGATTTTGTTTTGTTTTATAGGCATTGAAGTTCTAACCTGTTTTTTAAAATAATAATTACAATGAGTTGACAAGAAACTGTGTGAAAGTAATTTTAAAAAGATGATGCAATATCCAGAAATTCTGATTGCATTAAGGTTGCGGAATTACCAGATTGATTAAACATGATCACTTCTTGTGAAAGGCACATTCCCCTTTTGCAGGAGCATGTAATTTTGAACTATATGTTATTTACGCAGGAAAGCCATTACGGGTTTTAAGCTGGTCTTCTAGCAGGCCCTGCATAACATATTATGTTATTATTACAGTTACCCTCATCCATTCTAAAGAAGGTAGAAGGTCCCATTTTTGTAAGTTCTTCGTATGACTGGGCGGGCCGGGGTTTGAACTTTCTACTTTTGTTCATGAGACAGGAGCTCCTCTGATCGAGCCTTCATGTCTGGTTTAAACATGTGTACTCACATACACACTGTGTATTGTTATGGGGTGCAAATTTGCCACTGTAATATTGCAAAATTTATATTTTTCTTTTTGTTTATAAGTTTTGGTACATGTATTGTAGGCCTATATACAGCACACTGGCACGCGAATAATTTTGAGATGTTTTAACAACAGCGCCACCTTGTGACCACTTATGACCAGAGATTGTCTTTGAAACACGGGGGCCGGGGGGGGGGGGGGCGGCGGCGGCGGCTAGTCGCTTGAAGTCTCTCAGTTCCTTTCGTCTATCTATTTTGTCTTCCACATAGATAGATAGGTATTTAATGCGTCTTTTGAAATATATTTTTTTCTTCTATTTTCTCTATTTTTCAGATGTCAGTATTGACAGAAGTTGAGGGTGAAATTATCGGAATCGGGGACACTGAGAATGGGTATGGATGTTTTCACTTTTTTCTTCTTTATATGATTTAACGGAATTAAGTCGTCATTGTTTGACTTGAAAATTGTTATAAAATTTGAGCTGTTGCTGATGCAATTAAACAATATAATATCATAAGGAAATATACATGTATCAATGTAGATGTTAAAAGAGCACAGAGAGAACGAATTTAAAGACAAAGTTAAAGTTTGAAAAGTTTCAATTTTGTTTCATGGAGGTCATAACAATTTAAATATTTTTTGGAAATTGTCGGTTTTGTATGCAAAATTTGAGATTTGTTTTAAATTCTGCTTGCCTGTTTTTTTTTAAATTTATTTTAAAGCTCATGTAATTGGTCGGCGAGGAACACTTTTGCATGGAATTTCTTAAGCTCATTAGACAACCTGTATTTTGAAAGATGAATACTGAATGATCATAAGATTGGACATATGAAAAAGCCTGTTATTCTTAGCGTTATCAATTAGTTTGCTCATGGATGACAGTTGATGTTGTGTATTACACTGTAGCTTACTTTTTTGAGGGTGAATAAGTTATTGTTGTTATTTTGGACTTGTTACAAGTCAGATAATTCCCGATGGTAATGAACAGAAAAAACAGAATCACAGAAACTACAATGTCAGGCTTTATTGTATGATAGTTAAATGTTAGAAGTAGTGAAAAAAAGCATAAAATATTGTAAATACAGATTTCTCAATCAATGTTTTACGCTGTATAATTTTTTATGCATGTTGGCGATAAGGCCAAAAAACAAATCAATTGGTTGTCTTCGACCGCCCGCTCGTCATTTTCGGGCCGCTCGTATTGGGGGACCAATGATCACCGATTAGGCATTGTTTGCTATATAGAGGGCGCAAATAGCTATAAGTAGTACAGTGGTGTTTAAAGGTGCTGTATTTCAAAGCCAAAAATACTTTCTGTGTTGGTCTTGATATTCATTGTACATTAAAATAGTCTTTTTACCATATTAAAATGTTTTATTCACTTCGTTTGTTTAAATGTTTGACATCCCAATGATATATATTTATTTTTATGGAGAAATATTTATTTAAAAAAATTAATAACAAAAATGGGGGAACAAAATCCGACCGCCCGCCCCTACTCCAGAAAAGCAATCGAGGACAACCAAATGCTTTGTTGTTGTTGGCCTACCTGCGTGAATCGTAATAAACACGCTCTGTGCATCTACTGTAGGTCACAAGAGTGAGCCCATTTTCATTGGTTGCCCTTTGCCTATTCACATTTTCTAAACTACATCCATTTTGGGGGGAAATTGTCTTTACTCCGTTATTTTGTCTTTACCATTAGTGTGTGTTAACTTAATAATAAGAGCGTTTCGTTTTGGGGGGATTTAAGCTTTTTGATGTCCTTAATATTCATGAGAAATTGAAATTTGTGTGTCATCAGATAGTGATTGGCATGAATTTCCTGACACTGCTATTAAAACTGAATATTTCACGTAGCTGTGATGTATGAGAAATGGTTCTTATTCATCATTTTGTGATGATGATTGCTGAATTTATTTTTTTATGTTTTGTTCATTTTCAGATATCCTATCGAACTGATATTAGAGAGTGGGGAATCCCTCTTTGTGGGCGAGGGAGTGGCCTTCGACTACGAGGTGGTGCTCCCTCTCAGAGTAACATACAGGGCGACGGCCAGCGGCATCGTCCAATCGATAGCAGTGATGCCGGTCGTCGCCGAGGAGGCAGAGGTGTAATACCTGATAATTTGTTGTCTTTATATCGTTTTTTTTTTAGAAATGTGATTTTTTTTTGAACGTCCGCCAAATGACTTTTCGGTACCCTCTCTTCAAATTGTTTTTAAGCACTCATGCGTAAAATATACATCATATGAGTTGTATCAATGAAAGAAGAGGATAATTATAAACTTTACAAAATGTATGTATCATTTATTAATTATAATTGTGATTAAGTTATGATAAAACATTGATAATTCTCGGTTTAGTTTTTTCTGGGACGCACTGTATAAAATGACTCACACTACTTAGTTTCCTTTCTTCAGATCTTTATTCAATGTTCAATCCAACTAGCTAGTGTCGTAACAATGACAACTTTGGATTTGTAGCGTAGTCTTGTAGCGGTTCACTAAGAGAAAAGATATAACATGCTCTAGTTAGAACAAAGACTATTTGTATGTTTAAAGCAATGAACAACAATATATATGTCATCTATTGTAATCTGCTTGGAGCATGCATGTCTGTAATAAACTCAAATGGATGCATTAACCTGTTTATATCAGAGTAATTAATTCTGTTTCTTCTACTAGCATAACTTGAATCATGTATACCTACTATTCTGAAACTGAACCTTTTGAATCACATACATCAAGGCTATTACATCCTGGTTGTTTATTAATGAATTTTTTCCACAAACAACATCATAAACGCTCTTAAATGATAACGTGTAAATTACAAAGGACCTGGGGCCCCTTTCCAGCACTACAATACATTAATGTAGTAAACAAATTAAACTAATCCATTACTATATACCCATACTGGTACATGCAAAACGTATCACAGCTTTTCTGTAATCATTTATACTGTAACCCAACTGGTAAATATGAACTAAACTAAATGATTACCCAACTGTGCATATTGCACCTTTCTCCAATGAAACATGAATTCAACACAACAACACGGTCCCTTATCCGACCTAAATTACATGAATTAACATATTGACTGCCATATACCCTTGGCATTTCTATCTTATCACACGTACAATGTATATATTATAAACCATATAAATGCTTCTTGTAGCATACTAAATCATTAACCATAACTGTCTGATCATATACACTCTGTTCACTCCTTGGTACAACCAACCCTGTTCATGCAATGCCCCTTAGCAACACATAGCAACACATAGCCTTCTGTACATAACGTTGCGTTAATCATCCCAAATCAACTCACTATTTGCACATAATTCACAGGAAATAAACAATCGTATGAAACAACTAGTTTCCTATATTTGACAGTAAATCAGTTATCTACAGGAATCATGTATCATAGCTTACCAACTATTTGTTCATCCGGAGACCGGAGCCAAGTCATGAATTCTGTGGTAACAAACATCAAGTCTGATGCCTTTGACTAGGCTTTCTGTTGCACAAATTTTCTTAACGCCACCGATGGCGCTATACAAGTTTCGCGCCGCTACATTAACTTTTGGAGAGGACATTATTTTTGACATAATTATGAATGGTTTATCCTCGTAATCCATCTTTTCCTTATAAACACAACAATATTATGTGTGCAACTTATGTATAATCTTAGACACAAGTGTTAATTATGTCTCGATCATGAACATAAGTTTTGGGCATGCCTCTCTTACAAGGGTGTCGATTCGTATCCGTGGTTGGGGGGGGGGGGGGGGTGATAGGTGCCAAAATATTTTCGGCAATGGATCAAAGCAACCAAGAGGTAGAAGCGTATGGCAGGTTGCACCCCCTCCCCAAGCGTGTAGCCAGTAGTTTATTAAATAAAGAAGACGATTCGATGTACCATTCTCGACTCTTAATCCTTGTATGAATCAAGTTCCCCTTCCTCCGCGCGTAGCGATGAAGCTCTGACGTTTCATTAAATTAAAAAAGAAAGAAGGCGATTTCATGTACTATTCTCGACTCTTAATCCTTAATGTCTGAATCAAGTTCCCCTTCCTCCGCTGTAGCGCGGAAGCGCTGACGTTTCAGTAGATTATTAAAGAAAGAAGACGATTCGATGTACCATTCTCGACTCTTAATCCTTGTTTGAATCAAGTTCCCCTTCCTCCGCGCGTAGCGCGGAAGCTCTAACGTTTCATTAGATTATAAAAGAAAGAATGCGATTACATGTACTATTCTCAACTCTTAATCCTTGTTTGAATCAAGTTCCCCTTCCTCCGCGCATAGCGCGGAAGCTCTAACGTTTCATTAGATTATAAAAGAAAGAATGCGATTACATGTACTATATTCTCGACTCTTAATCCTTAATGTTTGAATCAAGTTCCCTTTCCTGAATACATAATAGAGGGCGAGAACGAAAACCAAAGGCGAAAAAGGGAGAGGATGAGAGAGTAGGGCAGAGACAGAGGGAGAAAAAGCACTGAGAAGGGAGAAGTAAAGGAAGAGAGGGAGAGGGTGAAACAGATGCAAAGCGGTGCTGGAGCAGAACGAGAGGGGAAGGGAAACAAAGCAAGATAGACGAGAGAGAGACTCGAGAGAGAGAGAGAGAGAGAGGGAGGGAGGAACAACAAAGAATATTCAGTCTGGGAGAAAGAAAAAAATCTGCTTATAATACTGATCACCCGTACACACTAAAACAACATCTCATAAATTTACGATATGAATAATTAATCCAGGACGACCTGCTTAGACCCCGGGCAAATTTTTAGACCTGGTACTAAGAGCACTGATATGACAAGGCTTCATTTAAACAAGGTAATTCATGTGATCCCAAATTACAAGTTTCCTTTTTTACTTTTTTTTTCTCGGTTATCTTGATATAACATGGTTTCATAAAATCAATTCCTCTGTTCCCGATCGAGGAACATGCTCAATTTAACAAGAGGATGGCGATGATAACGTTAATATTGATGATGACGATGATATTGATGATAATCATGATGATGCATCATGTCATATACAAGTTTATCTATTTTTAACTTTTTTCCTATCAACTCTAACTGCATGTAGAGTGCCTTAGTTGCATAGCGCCCCTTCAGGTTTGTGTGTATTACATATGAGGACCCCACTGGAAATATGTTCTCGAGCTTTCGTGGGTTATCCTGTTGTTCAAAGCTGACTTAATTTTGATTTGTGATTATATCATTATTGTATATTGTTGAAAGCTTGACGAATAAACATCTATCATTCAATCATCCATATACATGTGTTAATAACGATGTCCGGCGAAATTTAAAAGTTCTGCTTTTACCAGGGTCTCCTTGTCTTTCTTTTCGTTAACTTGCCATAACATAAGTTGATTTTTGTATTGCAAATGTGTAATTATCTAATGTTATGCTCTTTGTGTCATTTGAAAGAAAGACGAAGAAATATCTTATCTTATCTTATCTTATCTAAAGCCTCGGTCACAAATGCCATTACGAATTGCTACGAACGCCGTACGAACGATTTTCAGACAATGGAACAGTTTCGGGAAGACAATTATGGAAAACTGACAGGGAGATTCGTACGAACCTGTTTGTCATAACTTCCTAGTTTTGCAGACTTTATTTTTTCTTTTTGATTCGGGCTTTTTAGAGACACCGTACCATAGACATTCATACACATATCATACGTATGTGGAGCTGAGCTGAGCTAAATTACATTTGGTAAGTTGTTCTCGAAAAATCATTTTCTTTTAGTATTTTAAAGGTAAAGACCAGTAATGGTCATGCGATTGCATTGTGAAAGAAACGTTGTGGAATCGATCAGAAAAGGTTGATCATCTAGCATCTAGCATCTGCAAGGTTCTGGAATCATCAAAATGATAAGAAATTTGGCCCATTCTTCGTAAAGTTACAAGCACTATAGTATACACAGAAAGATGTATATGGGACTACCCTATCTCTCTCACCAGACCATGAGAGAAATAAGTTTACCAAATATATGAATTAGTAGGCGGTTTTCCGGCAAATTTTTTATCATCATGTATTAGTCAAAACATATTCTTTCACATGATTGGTAATGAGAGCTTCCATTTCATTTTTTGAAATTGGGGCGTTGCCAATACTGGTCTTTACCTTTAAATTGTATGATAGTGAAGTAGTCTATATCGCATTAGTTGGAAAGAAATTCCTTCAGAAAACGTCTAGGGTAGTATACATAGCATGAACAATGTGGAAGAGTGAGAAAAAAAAAACTTAAACTTTCCCCCTCAGAACTGGAGCCGGCGCTTATCTAGACCGAAAGCTTCAGTCTCTCTAATCGTCGGTTGTTCCACTGAGACTACGTCTGGCTCCACTAGACCTCCGATTATAGAGACTGAAGTCTGGGGACCTCTTTCTGTGAGGCACTGTACGTAACGAATAGTTCGGTTCGACTGGACCGCGATGAATGAGATATGCAACGAGATTTTCACTCTTTACATCCTCATAACTGCTGCAATTACAACACAAATTAAAAATAACATATAGACTATATAGCTTATTTGACTTACGATAGCTTGCTCATTTAGATCCTAAATTAATGATTAATCCGAGAAAGTCTCGTCGTCAACATTATCCGTCTTGGTTTTAGTTGATGAATATTCATTTTTTCTTTTCGAACGTCCAATAGCTACCGTAGCTACGCTACGAGTCGGCCCAGCTTGACCAACGAACTCCCACGAAACGAGTACTCTGATTGGCCATTTGGCTATGTTTTGGTAGGTGGACCCGGAAATATGTCGGCCGCCGGGTAATATTTCGAATGCATGAACGTACTGCTTCGCGGATCTGAGATACAAATTGGATAATTCATATAAGTAAGTCCGTAAATTACGTATTTAATATTAAGTTATCAAATTTTGATAACTGTAATTAGGACAAATGACATACCGACCTAATTTACATCTGATTTAGAAATCAGAAAATTAGATCTAAATAAAGAAAATCGGGGAGAAAATGTCGTGGACGAAAATATGTACATAGCCATCCCCACGGTACGAGATCTCTGGGTTGCCATCTGTATTGGGGAATGACAACAAATGTCAGTTTTATTAAAGAAATGACCCAAATCAGATGGTTATTGCTGTCTAGCGCTTATCATGCTTATTCAGAATCATATCCCTACTTTGACCCCGTAACTCCGGCGTAGAGATTTCTTGCTCACGGGATTCACGGCAAATTGAGCACTGCACAATACAATTGCATACCGTACATACCGACGGTGGGTTGCGGGCACTCCAGCTAAGCATAGAGTCAATGCTAATGCGTATTGACCTCTAGCACTGCATGCTTGCTGTGAGGCGGGTATTATTATACCTAGAGTCTAGGGGGCCGTTTCTCGAAACCAACTCCATGACAGTCATATCTTTGTCGCCGACCTACGGAGATGTCATGAAGTGGATAAACCGTTTCACAAAGCCATGACAGACATGATATCGATATATCACGATACTAGCAGCTCAAGAAGATAGTCTTTGTCACGATCCATTTGATTTATCAAGAATAACGCAAAACAAGTTTTGGGGCTAAAATTGTTCAAAAAGAAATATATACATATAAATTCTCCTAAAATAAATAATAAATGGTGTCATTATCAAATGTAGATCATCAACCGATTTGCATATTTCTGTAAAGATTCTTAAATTGAAGAAAAACCGGCGAGTGTTTTTTTTCGACAGTCGAATCAAAAGTTAGTTGAAGGATACCGTAATGTGATAGTTTATCAATACGTACTTTTTTGTTTATTGTGACGAGGAATTTTAGGCAAAATGCCTTTTCTCAGCCAGTTTTTATTCTAGAGTCTCATAAATACTCGTTATATAATTGATTTGATATTGAAAATATAATTTGGAAGAAGTAATTAGAGAGTGAATAATAATGCACATAGGCCCACACATAGGAGCATCACTATCCTGGCTGTGTAGTAAAAGCTGTGCTCTTGAACCTCAACATTTCAAACACCACTGCACAAAACTCAACTGATTTCACTCAAAATCGGTACTTTAGTGACAATTGATGACACCTAAATAGCAGTAAAATACATTTTTTTTAACTTACTGATATTAAAAAGAATAATTTAAAAAATCAAATTGTAAGTCTAGTGTCAGCTTGCTTTGTTCTTTGCTATAAACTACAGTGTGTCATTCAATAATATCACTTACACATACATGTATGAAAGCTAAACATTAAAGGCATCGTTTAAACATGTTAAATCTGAGATGCACGGCCCTACGTGTTATCAGTGTCTGTGATATGGTGTAATATTGAAGCCCTAAAAACATTGCGCCTACTTCAAAATGATCAAGAAGTGCCTCAAAAAATTAAAAATCTTTGAGTGACCGGTTTTACCATACTCGTTTTCCCTAATAGACTGAAGTGTTATGAAAACCGTTTTTGGTTTCGATTTCCAATCATAAATATCTTGATAATCAGACAGGCTATCGGCTTGTAAAAGTCATGAGGTTCATTACTGACCTAAAGGTTTATAATTATCATGAGCTAGATCCAGGATTTTTTTTCAGAATCTGAGACAAAGTTACCCAATCCCTTAAAGGGATCTAAACATACGCGTAATGCACAGACAGGCCTACGGTATACTGACCACTACATCAACGTTATATCCACTCGCTATTTGGAAGTTAAGAAATTGATCTATAGTCTAGATTCTAGAGATCTCCTAAATCTCCATTGTCGTTGTCGATGTCCGAGGTACTTCCTTTTTTATCTCCTCAAAACTCAAGTCGAGTATATTTTTGTCCATATCGATATTTCCAGGGGATTTTGATGAAGGTAAACAACGTTGGGTATGAACAGGTACGGTACTCAAGAGTCAATGCAATACATGTTAATTGCACGTAAACAGCATCGCGCACCGTCGTAGATCATTTCAGCTGAGCGGTTCAACGCTCATTTTGTGACTTTACTGAAAAATCAGCTGAATTACAATGTTTTCGGGGTTTTGAGTGGGTTGATTTTTCGTCATGTTTAATCAACTTTTAAATTTTCCCTCGAACTTACACAAATGTAATAAGTGAAATTGTTTGATTGCAATGATACCAAATTCAGTCAAGTTTAAAATTAATGAAAGAAAAAGAAAAAAATACCAGAGTGATATTACATTAACAAGTTGTATACAAATTTGTTGATGTTGTGTTTTGTGACCTGTGTATAAGACGCATCCCTATTTATTGATACAATGTTTGCACTTTTGCTGACTCTGTAGGCAGCAAGCCAGATTGCGTCTTATTTCAGCGTTTGGAAACCCATGCAGGGAAGATCCTTCATTTTAGTTTGAAGGCGCCGATGAGTACTTGTGAACTTGTCACAAATAATTAATAGTAACAATGTCGTTTTAAAAACTAAAGATGACAGACAGATTTTCCTCCGAGTCCAAAGAGAAATTCGGACATAGTACGCTACTTTGGTTCTAGTTTCTGAGTGGTGAGTTGATATCCCGTGTGTGAGTGAGCTGGGACCATGCCGTCGCTCTTCCGGGCACGGGTGAGCATCGGCCGGCACAGTGCTATGTGAAGGGGCATAAATTGAGAAGAAAAAAAAAACTCTTCCCTTCAAATTCGGAACGTAGGTTAACTTCAAATAGTAGATCCTATTCTTTGTTCGCATTATATAATTTATGTTGAGACTCAGAGTTTTTTGTAAACCACTATAAAGTAGCATTTTGAGGATTCAAAATATCCTGTACCTGTCTATAAGACGCACCCCCGACTATCAAATTCTTCCGTGCATCTTATACACAGAGATTTACGGGGTACTCAACAATTTGTAGTTGTATTTTTTGGCATATAATAATGGCTAATTATTTTCTTTGATAATTAATTATTCGTATTCATAATACATATTGGTAAATGTTGTTATGAACTGAAATAGAGTTGATTGTATTTCTTTTTTATATTTCAGGTTTTCCGACTGTTAGTGGTGAGTTACCTTGGAGTTGGAGCTGGAACTGCAGTATTTGCTGATAGAGTATGTTGATCTACTTAACCTGTTGCTTATGGATTTTTTTTGAGGGGGGGGGGGGGTAATGGGTGGGGGGATGGACCCTGTATTAAGTGAAATTTTGCCATATCAATTCGGGGTATATTTTGGGTTTGAACACTTTTTAGAGGGGCTTTAACATTTTAGGGACAGAAAATTGATTGAGACGTTATCTCTAAATGACATTAAGTACATAGGTTTTATATACACAAAACATTTGGGATAACATTTTTCTGTAAAATGGGGTTTGAACATTGAACTTATACATGTATATATTTTTTGGGGTGCAATTTATAACGTACAAAACTACAAAATCTACATAGTAGCTGAACGACCAGGAGCGATATTCTCGTTTAACAATGTTAAATCTGAGATGCACGGCCCTCTGTGTTATCAGTGTCTGTGACATTGTGCAATATTGAAGCCCTAAAAAAATTGCGCTTCAAAATATCAAGAAGTGCCTCAAAAAAGTAAAAATCTTTGAGTTACCGGTTTTACCATACTCGTTTTCCCCCAAAAATATCCTATACCTGACTATAAGACGCACCGACGACTTTCAAATTCTTCCGTGCATCTTATACACAGAGATTTACGGGGTACTCAATAATTTGTAGTTGTATTTTTTACCATATAATAATGGCTAATTATTTTCTTTGATAATTAATTATTCGTATTCACAATACTTGGTAAATGTTGTTATGAACTGAAATAGAGTTGATTGTATTTCTTTTTTATATTTCAGGTTTTCAGACTGTTGGAGTTGGAGCTGGAGCTGCAGTATTTGCTGATAGAGTATGTTGATCTACTTAACCTGTTGCTTATGGATTTTTTTTTGAGGGGGGGGGGGGAATGGGTAGGGGGATGGTCCCTGTATTAAGTGAAATTTTGCCATATCAATTTGGGTATATTTTGGGTTTGAACACTTTAGAGGGGCTTTAACATTTTAGGGACAGAAAATTGATTGAGATATTATCTCTAAATGACATTAAGTACATGGGATTTATATACACAAAAACATTTGGGATAACATTTTTCTGTAAAATGGGGTTTGAACATTGAACTTATACATGTATATATTTTTTTGGGTGCAATTTATAACACACAAAACTACAAAAGCTAAATAGTAGCTGAACGACCAGGAGCGATATTCTCGCTGAAACTGCATCCGGGTGTTTGGTGTCCCTGAATCTCCTCAAGAAGACACAACTACAACGATCTGCAAGATTGTGCAAGAGAAACTGTGCATCACTTTAAAACCGGAAGATATTGACCGATGTCACTGTGTTCGAAGACGGAAACCACCTCCCCATCCAGGATCACGGCCAAAACCAGCGGCCATCATCATGAAGCTGACATCATATCAACATCGACAGCGGCTGATCGTCTAATCTGAAAAGGAACGGAATAAGCTGCGAGGATCTGACTGATGCCAATCGTACTCTCTTACATGATGCTTTCATCGCAAGCAAGAAACAGAACAGTGAGATAGAGGCAGCATGGTCGATGGACTGAGGGATCATCGTCTCTGTGAAGACATCACACGGTAAGAGCGTGAAAAACAGGTTCATGACAAGAACGAACCTGACAACATATGACCACAAACATTGAAATTGAAGGATCACGATTTCCTTCGGTCCTGCATTTTGTATACTTTTGGTACAGTAATATATTCACTAGACATATTTGTTATGTTTTTATTTATTTGGTTAAAAATCATGAACACGTAAAGTTCAGGAACTCATATTGATTAAATTACAATAAAATGTAATACTGTAAACAAAATAGAACCAAAATATATACACTTAAGAAAAATTCTGGTTACAATACAATATTCAACGAGTAAAGCCAGGCTGGCTACATGTAACAAGACCAAAATGAGAGATGACGAGGAAATCGAGAAGGAGAGAAATGTCTAGGGAGCGAGTGGGGAGAGAGGGACAGAAAAAGGGAGCGGAGAAGGAAAGAAAGAGAGGGAAGGGGAGATACAAAGGGAGAGGGAGAGAGAGAATGAAGAGTGAAAGAGAGCAGGGAGGTGAGACATAGATAAGTGAGCACTCTGCCCCTAGGGCTTTTCCTATCACTCAGAGTGGGATTATGCGGGATTAGGGGTCCAAGGAAAAACAAAATGACACCTTACGCGACGAGGTCACCCTGGTGTCCCATGCGGGATGCTGCTCTAAACTGGCTCTCTCTAGGTGAGAACATCAACAGTCCAGTCATAAGGGATCGCGTGTTCATATAGCTAGCTCTATACATGTCGTTAGCATCATCACATGCTACATACACTCAGATGTTGTGATAGTCTAGGAATTTAGCTCTCGGGTGCAAAGAACAACAACAAGGTGAGTTAAAACATGATTATTGTTGAAATTTTCTTTATTTTGTTCCATTTATATTTATATTTTAACGTAATAGTAGTGGTAGACCCTGTCTAGCCCAGGTGGAAATCATTTTTTTAGGCAAACAAATTAGATTTTCTTCTTTATTTTGATGTATGACTCCACTGTTTGTTATCGTTCGTTATATTGCACTGCACGGAAGACTAACAGTACACTCGTGGTAGAATTCAACTGGACATTTTGGTCCATTACATGAAATGATATCGACCATAGAAGGAAGGCTACATATGCATACAGAAGATGGGCTTTCCTCTTTAGATTCTAGTATCAAACCTTCAATATGTCTGTAAGAAGATCCATATCATCTTCCAAATAATAATCATCACACGAGTATTTAAAAGCTGCCATGTTATGGGATGTAAACATATCCTACAATGCATTGCACATGCAAGCGGCTCCTGTTGATCAACTGACCTTGCGCATGCATTATGTGATCTTATTTACAACCGGTGCGACCAGGCTACATTAATGCAATTTAGTGGATTGATCAACCGACCTTGTGCATGTGTTATGTGATCTTATTTAAAGGTAAAGACCAGTATTGGAAACGCCCCAATTTAAAAAAATGAAATGGAAGCTCTTATTACCAATCATGTGAAAGAATGTTTTGAATAATACATTATGATAAAAATGTTGCCGGGAAACCGCCTACTAATTGATATATTTGGTAAATTAGTTTATCTATTGGTGTGTGAGAGATAAAAACGCATGTGTCGCGCACGTGTGCATAGTCCCATATACATCTTTCTGTGTACAGTGCTTGTAACTTCATGAAGACTGGGCCAAATTTTTTGTCATTTTGATGATTCCAGAACCTTGCAGTACATCTATGCTAGATGATCATCCTTTTCTGATCGATTTCACAACGTTTCTTTCACAATGCAATCGCATGACCATAACTGGTCTTTATCTTTAAGACCAGTGCGACCAGGCAGCATTAATTCCAATTTAGTGGATTGGTCGCTTGGGGAGTGCGGCATCGGGGATGGTTCAAAAGACCCTAATCCAGTTTTCTCTACTTTATGTCTCACCTCCCTGGGGAGAAAAAAAGAAGAGCGATGCAGATAGAAAGAGAGAGGGGGAGAGAGAGAGGGGTAGGGAGACGGAAAGAGAGAAAAAGAGAAGAGAGGGACCTTTTACATTTTATCCACGATATTAAAGTTCTTCTATACATTTTGTACATACATGTAGTTGTTTCGTTTTTACTACTTTGTATTAAGTGTAGAATTCATATTCCTTTGATCCATTTTTTTAAATTGTTTTCTTCTTCAAATGTCGTGTCATGCTTGATTTGTATGTCTCACCTCCCTGATTTTTTCAATGTCTCAATGAAAAACATGTATATGTATCGACCTTGACAGAATTTATGTCACTATCAAGACCCAAATTACTAATAACTTCACTCAGTCACATTATACACCAGATGAATTTAATACGTTTGTATCACAAAAATTACCTGATAATGATGCCAATAACAAATTATCATTTATTGATATTAATTGTAGAAGATTTCAACATAATTTTGCTGCATTGTCTGTACTTATGATGTCATTACGTATGCAAGTTTCTATTATTGGTGTTTTGGAAACATGGCTAAGGGATGAAAATTCGCAATATTCTCTGTGCAATTTCAGTCATTATGACTGGTATGTGGGAAATAATAAAAGACTTGGATGTAGAAAGAGGTGTTGGTATTTTTATTAGCAAGGACATTAATTTTAAACGCCGCACTGACTTAAATATTAATGAATCATTTTTAGAAAGTATTTATTGAAATTGAACATTTTAGTTGAAATATTTAATATGTGTTATGTATAGGCCACCAAGTCAACCAGTGGATGATTTTTTAATGTCTCGCGTTAATGTTGTAAACATGGAAAAGAAATAATTTTATTTAATTGGCGATTTTAATATTGATTTATTAAATGTTGAGAATGTTAATGATTTTTGTAACCACTTTAATGCTACATTATATGAATATTTTTACAAATGATTCTTGCCATGTTTATTCTGGAATATTATTAACTGATATTTCTGACCACTTCCCGGTATTTGTATGTGTGATACTGATATTCACAAAAGTACTGACTGACTTTTATAAACATGATGTAAATCAAAATAATATGAGAACATTTTTGCAATTGCTGTATTCAACTAAATGATATTTATCTAGTGATGTGAATAGTAGCTATAAATAGCTTTGTTTTTAAATTCATGAAACTGTATAATTTGTGTTTCCCTGTGAAATTAGTTTGTATGAAATATAAGCGTAAAAATAAACTTTGGATTACAAATGAAATTATAAAGTTGAGTAAGAAAAAATGTAGACTACATTGTATATAAGTTGTATATTAAACATCCCAATGATTATAGAAATAATGTATATAGGAAATTTGTAATAAATTGAATAATAAGATTAAGATTGAAAAATAAGAAATACAACATTCAAGGAGTGAAGCCAGGCTGGCTACATGTACTGTAGCAAGACCAAAGTGAGAGATGACGAGGAAATTGAGAAGGAGAGAAATGACAAGAGAGAGAGAGAGTGAGTGGGGATAAAGAAAGAGAGGAACAGAAAAAGGGAGCGGAGAACGAAAGAGAGGGAAGGGAATATGTGGAGGGAGAGGGAGAGAAAAAGAAAGGGAGAGAGGGAGAGATAAGGAAGAGAGAGAGGGAGTGAGGGAGAGAGAGAGAGAGGAAGAGCGATGAAGATAGAAAGAAAGATGAGAGAGATAGGGGAGTGAGAGGGGTGGGGATAGGGAATGAGAGAGAAAAGAGGGGGACCTTTTACATTTTATCCATTAAAGTTGTATACATTTTATACATAGTTTTGTTTTTAAGTGTATAATTTATATTCCTTTGATCTTTGGAGAAGATAAAAATTATCTTCAAATGTCGATGTGTTTAATGTCTCAATGAGAAAACATGTATCTGTATCAACTTTGAGAGAATTTTTGTCACCATCAGATCCTCAAAGTACTAATAACTTCACTCAGTCGCATTATACACCAGATGGATTCAATACGTTTGTATCACAGAAATTACTTGATAATGATGTCAGTAACAAATTATCATTTATTAATATTGATTGTAGAAGCCTCCAACATAATTTTGATGCATCGTCTGTACTTGTGATGTATGTATGCAAGTTTCAATTATTGGTGTTTTGGAAACATGGCTAAGGGATAAAAATTCGCAATATTCTCTGTGCAATTTCGGTCATTATGAATTTGTGGGAAATACTAAAAGACTTGGACGTGGATGAGGTGTTTGGTATTTTTATTGGCAAGGACATTAATTTTAAACGCCGCACTGATTTGGATATTAAATAATCGTTTTTAGAAAGTATTTTTATTGAAATTGAACATTTAATTCAAATATTTTAATGTGTTATGTATAGGCCACCCAGTCAACCAGTGGATGATTTTTTAATGTCTCTCGTTTTTTTTTTTTTTATGTTTTAAATGTGGAAAAGAAATTATTCTATTTAATGGGAGATTTTAATATTGATTTATTAAATGTTGGGAATGATTTTGTAACCATTTTAATGCTACACTATATGATTCTTTTAATAAATGAACTAACTCGTGTTACTGACAGATCTTCATTGTTATTAGATAATAATTTTACAAATCATTCTTGCCATATTTATTTTGGAATATTATTAACTGACATTTCTGACCACTTCTCGGTTTTATTGTATTTGTGAAATTGATATTCACAAAAGTACTGTGAAACTGACTTTTTATAGACGTGATTTAAACAAAAATAACATGAGAATGTTTTTGCACTTGAGGTATTCAACTAAATGGTATTTATCTAGTGATGTGAATAGTAGTTATAATAGCTTTGTTTTGAAATTCACAAAAACTGTATAATTTGTGTTTTCCTGTGAGATAAGTTTGTTTGAAATATAAGCGTAAAAATAAACCTTGGATTACAAATAAAATTATTAATTTGAGTAAGAAAAAATGTAGACTATTGTATATTAAAGATCCCAATGATTATAGAAAAGAAGTATAAAAGATTTTTTTTAATGAATTGAATAATAAGATTAAGATTGAAAAAGGTATCATCATTGGTATACGATCTGATTTGATTTCGGAGTATGTAAATGATTGGAAATGAAACATGATAGATTTGATGAGTTTGAGATGTACATGAACAAGACAGTTATGTGAATAGTGAGTAATTAGTTAACATTATAAACCACAATGTGATAGTGTAGGTATTAATCACTTTTATTGATAGTTTTTTCCCCTTCTTTTTTTTCTTCTTTTCAATGTAGAACGAGTGTTGGATTGCTCTGTGTTGGAGTTGCTGGAAGGAGGTAGTGGTGTTTAAGTAAGTATTAGGGGATTTATGTTGAAAGTGTGCAGCATATGGTCATGGTAGTGACTTTTCAAAAAGGATTAATTATGTTATGCCATGTAGTGGCACTGATTTAATCTTACTTATGTTTTGAGCTGATTCTATAGGAAGGCACAGAATGAACAATTGTTCAAGCAAATACTATGATTATGATTGCACCTGCAGCAAATTTTCAAAATGAGATTACATGGTGAAATAATTAAGCTTAGAAATAGGTCAAATAAACCAGTTGGCATATAGGGTGAATAAGTTTCAAACCATGGGATTGTTTAAGGCCAAAATGTGGATATTAGTCATTCATTGGAAACCTCCATGTTGTGTTGAGATCATAGGTCACTTATGTAGGTCAAATGTTATGGCATACCTGCAAGACTAAAGAATACCAAAAAAAATACACATTGAAATACCTTATTTGTCAAACCTGTATTGTACATTCTGTGTATACCTCTGTCAGAATAGGGGAAAGTGGTTAGACTTTTGTGACAATTAATCTTGTAGCTTTGATATCCTATCCAAAAGGATTTGTACTAAACTGATTACTTGGTATTCTGCTATTAGTCATGGCTGGAATTCACAAAGGTGGTTTAGATTTAGACCACGGTTTATGCTTTTTATGGTTATATTACTTTTCACTGTTCAACATTTTTAATGTGCAATAGTACCTGTGTTTTCAAGATCTTCAAACTTGGTACAAAATTAAGGAAGAATAGTTTTTGGTGTTATATATCAAGGTTATGTTTACATAGAAATTTTCTGCTTGACAAGTCAAATAATTAAATTGAGGACTACGGTAATACTGTGGTTCACATGGGAAGAAGGAGGCATATACCAGTAGACTGCACACAGTCGAATTAAATGAAATATGTCTCAGCCATCATATTAAGCATCAATTGTAGACTCTTCCATTGGGTACGTGTTGCCAAAATTTGAATAGAATCCATCAAACATGTAGGGAGTTAGTCAAGATGAAGAAAAAAAGGGGGGGGGGGTGTTTTTAAAACACATAGTGCAAACATGCACATATATTTTGATTTTAGTCTAATACAATACATATTGTACATGTGACCTTGCCTAAGTCGAACTTGGATAAGTCAAACCGCCCGTATAAAGTTAACGGTTAAACGTTTAGCCCCAAAAACGTAATGATTCAGGCCTACGGCGAGCGGGCGGGCATAGTACGTCACTAAAATGTCATGATAGAGTCTTCTTTTTAGCACAGTGTAAAAAAAAGTCAAGAACTTTGTATTTTGAAAAATGGAAAATGCCAGTTTTGCGTGTAACTATTTAAAAAAAAAAATTCTTTCTACTTACAGGTGTCTGGCTGTGCTGATTGTATGTTTATTTTGTGTCCTGGAAGTTTGTTTTTCAGGAAAATACTTGTTTTTTGTTTACATCTTTTCATTGTATTCATTTGAACTGAAACTTCATCTTGCATCTTTCTTTATCTCAGAAGAGATTCTGCTCTCAGAAAAGAGTGTACCGCACGCCAGAAGGTGTGTGTCTTTAACCATTTCATCCCATTTCATACAAATTCAATGCCACTGAGATGGTCGTGGATAAACAAATGAAAAGCCACTGAGAAACTCGTGGATAAACAAGAAAAAAAAAAAAAAAAAAACTCAGATCTGAAAAATTTTCATCTTGAGCTTCTTCTTTACCTCTGTCTTATTTACTGACTTTCTATTGTTATTTTCCTGGTTAATTGTTTGAATATGAGGGCATAGCAGAAGATTGATTGAAAGTGACTTTGATTGAGAGAAGAAGTACAGAGTGAGCTTGATTGAATGCAAAGAAAGTGAGCTATATCATTGAAAAGAGAAACAAGTTTAATAATTCTATGAATAGATGTGATTGTGAGTGATTGTTGGAAAGAGAATAAGGAAATTTGTGACAGGATATAGAGAGTTCTAGAAATATAAGTGAGCTTGATTGATTGCAAAGAGTACATGTAAGAAGAACATTTGTGTCAGGATATATAGAGTTGTAGAAAAGTGAGCGTGATTGATTGCAAAGAGAGGAAGAAAGAAATCTGTGTCTGGATATAAAGTATACAGATTTATAAAAATATAAGTGAGCTTGATTGCAGAGAGAGTAAGAAAGAAATCTGTGTCTGGATATAAAGTGTACAGATTTATAAAAATATAAGTGAGCTTGATTGCAGAGAGAGTAAGAAAGAAATCTGTGTCTGGATATAAAGTGTACAGATTTATAAAAATATAAGTGAGCTTGATTGCAGAGAGAATAAGAAAGAAATCTGTGTCTGGATATAAAGTGTACAGATTTATAAAAATATAAGTGAGCTTGATTGCAGAGAGAGTAAGAAAGAAATCTGTGTCTGGATATAAAGTGTACAGATTTATAAAAATATAAGTGAGCTTGATTGCAGAGAGAGTAAGAAAGAAATCTGTGTCTGGATATAAAGTGTACAGATTTATAAAAATATAAGTCAGCTTGATTGCAGAGAGAATAAGAAAGAAATTTGTGTCCGAGTATAAAGTGTACAGATTTATACAAATATAAGTGAGCTTTATTGCAGAAAGAGAAAGAAAGAAATCTGCGTCTGGATATAAAGTGTACAGATTTATAAAAATATAAGTGAGCTTGATTGCAGAGAGAGAAAGAAAGAAATTTGTGTCTGGATATTGAGTGTACAGAGGTATACAAATGTAAGCGAGCTTTATTGCACTGATTGGTATCTGCTGAATATATTAACAAACCTCTTTGAACACTGTCTCACAATATCGTAGTTTGTATTGAAAAAGTAGCACAGTCTTGAGATATCCAAGATAGCTAACAATTTCACATTTTAACAATTATAAACAAAGGCCATATGTTGAAAGACGAAATGAAGGTCGGTGATAGAAATGCAGAACCCCATGTTGAAGAGACTTTAGAGTGTTATATATGTGGAAAAGATCTTGATGGCAAGGAGAATGAAGTGAAGTGTGAAAGTTGTCCCAACTCTTACCATGTGGCATGTATGAATATCTCTCGTGAAGATAAATTTAGTGACATTACACTTGTATGGATTTGCCTATGCGGAAATAACAATATTTCTGTACGTATGTTTGACCATCTAGGTATCCCTATTGATGTCAACCAATATGAATGCATCAGTCCGAATCAGGAGGTCATGGAAGAGCCTGACGGCACACCTGATGAATGCTCTACATCGAGAAAGATTGAAAGAGGCCGCTTTACAAAGATGAAAAGGTATGTGAACAAAGGACATAAGCGATCTAGATCCCCCAAAGAAACAAATGCAAAAAAGGGGAGAAATGAAAGGTACGTTGATGACTGTAGGAATGCGTCTACATGTGACCAGTCAGAAAATGTAAAAAATACAGTTGGCAAGGAAAAGGAATCTGGTTTAAGATGGGACTTGATAAGATCGCGAAAGGCAAAACTCTTGGAGAAAAGAAAAGGAATGATTTCTGTAGATAACAAATACAGACATAAGGATGAGTGTTCACATGTGAACAAAAGAGAAAAGGGAGTGACATACATAGGAAAAGCAATGAAGCATCTGTACCGCAAATCAAACTCAAAAATCAAAGTTCCAAGTACTGAAAACCAATCAAAAATGACACAAGACAACGAAAAATCAAAAACAAGTGTATCAAGCACAAAGAAACAAATAGAGGTGCCGGAGATCAGTGAAAATGATTTGAAGGTAACACGTACAGGAACGGTTTCTCATGAAGAGACAAAAGTGTGTGAAGATGGTAATGACGAACATTGTTTGAAGTCGAATGAGATGGCTATGTTGTACAGTAAACAGAAATCTCCTAGTGAATGGTCTTCTTCAGATCTTGATGCTCTTGTAACATGTTCAATTGATATGTTTTCTACTAGCCCTGATGACGTATCTGCGAGTATTTGTAAGAAAGGTGATGGCACATCTCTTGGCGAACCAAAGACAGGACCTCTTACCAAGTACGCACATCCAGACTCACTGATCAACACCCTTGAAGAATCACTCAAGAATTGTGATGGTTGTCTTATGAACTTTGGTAAGCAGACTTTTCTCATAATGTCACATGAAACAGGTTACTACATCTTTGATGCACATTCCAGAAGTAGAAAAGGGTGTCAAAGTAAGCAAGGAAAAAGCATTCTCATGCATACTAAAACTTGGCTCGGAATATACACTTATTGCATACAATTGTTGAACTCTATGAAGCTCTCGTGTGAGGAGACATACAAGCTGACACAGGTGACAGTTGCACACAGATCAAGTACTGATGCATTGAAACACACAATCCCAACAGATACAATTTCACAGGATAAGGTAGATGAAAGTCTGATGGTAATCCAAACTGAAGATCGTTCCGTATCTAAACCTGAATCAAGCCAAGATAAAGTACATGTAACACTCAATTGGAAAGTGCAAGCAAAACCTACCAAACCCCCTGATGAAATAGATGTTGATCTCAAATCATACAGGAAAGTGCAAGCAAAACCTACCAAACCCACTGATGAAATAGCTGTTGATCTCAAATCCTACAGGAAAGTGCAAGCAGAACCTACCAAATCCACTGATGAAATAGATGTTGATCTCAAATCATACAGGAAAGTGCAAGCAAAACCTACCAAACCCACTGATGAAATAGATGTTGATCTCAAATCCTACAGAGTTCATGCTGGTGGCAAAAACCAAAAAAAGGGTAAAGCAAGGAACAAGAAAGGTCAGTTCACCAAAGCAAAAAAAGTTCATGATGGAAATAACTCTTCTGATAAATCAGAGATTAGATTTGACAAAGATGAAGGAATAGAATTAGCAGTAAATAATGAGAAGCTGGATACAAAGAAATTTATGAATGCAGGTGAAAATGATGAAAACTCAGACCAGCATATTTACAATATCAAAGACGATAAAGGTTCAGATGGAGTTGTGCAGGCTGATTCAAAGAATAATCTGTTGAAACTGAATTTTGATGAAAATAGGAAAATTGAAATAGATAATGATAGTGGCAGTGATATTCATATACCAGTGAAACGTTCGTGTGCAAGAACTTGTATAGAATCTGATACAGACACAAGTCCTGGATATGATATATTCGATAAAAGCGTTTCACCAGAACGCAATATGTCTTTGAATGTTTCTGATCAACCAAAAGATATGCCCAGAAATGAACAAGTAGACAATGTCTGTGAATCAGTATTGAAAAATGATGATATGATGACAATTGATTTGACAGATGTTTCAGATGGTCTAGAGGAAGATGCAATGTTTGATAATGAATTAAAGAATAAAAGCTTTGATACAGGTAAACATGATACAGACAATGATACTGATATGTCACTAAATGATCATGCTCATTCAAGAAATCCTTTAGAATCTTCTTTAGATTCAAACATCAAAGATGAAGACATTGAAAAGGCAATAGATGCTAATATGTACACATGTACTGATGAAACAGAAACAGAAGTTGAATTTGTAGCAAATCTTGGATTAGGTGATAGACCGGATAAATATTTCAAATTCTTACCCCTCTCGAAGAATGACAAACAGAACATTTGTACAAAATTGAATATCAGATATATAGGTACAAGCTGTGATTCAAGGTTAGATAGAGATAGCTTTATCGGAATTCCTTTACATAGTAAACAAATTATTGGTGACGGCAATTGTTTCTTTCGTGCAATTTCATATGCAATTTCTGGAACTGAGCATAATCATGCAATTCTAAGAAATGCCACGGTAAAACATTTATTGCAAACTAAGGACATGTTTAATAATACATTGAGGCAAGAGTATAGAACAGTCAGAGAATATGTTTCGAAACGTAGAATAATGGAAGACGGAACGTGGGCTACAGATACTGAAATTAGTGCTTTAGCAAATTTAATCGATACCGATATTTATTCATACAATGACCAAGTACCATGTTGGCAATTGTTCTCTGCAAAAGAACCTGGAAGAATAAATATTGTAACCTCTGATAAGGGAATTTATATACTATACACAGGAAATATTCATTTTAATGCTGTTGAATCTGTTGAAATTGATGAAGTGGTGGATAAGTCTCCGATAAATCACGATGAGAGGAAAGGTACTGCAAATCTTTTTGACATGACATATGAACAGTGTGCAAGTAATCAGTCTGAATCAGTCGTTCACAACAAACGTAACACCAAGGATGAAACCCCTGAAAGTAATCACAAAGACAAATGCGCAAGAGTCAATACACACATAACGCTTGTTGCCCAAGGGACATTCAATCAAGGTCATACAAGATTTGGTTACTCAAGTGGAAAGCAGTGTGTTCCCAATTCACTATCTGCACTGTTGTATAGCAAAGTAAAAAATGCCAATGATTGGAAAAGTACAGATCTAGACAGGATTTTGAACAACGGTGATGAATTATATCGTTACATACGACGATCCACTTCACTCGAAAACGAATACTTATTGATATCTGATCTATTTGAATATTTGGATGCGTACAATGAATTGTTTAACATAAAATGTCGTGAACCAGTCACTGGATTGTTAGATGGAGATGAAATGATATTGGCCCAGTCTCTTTCGATGACATTGAAGCAAGCAATCGAACAAGAACTCTGTACTGATTCTGATGCATGTTTTGTGACATTTGCTGGAAGTACTTTGATTGTATTATCTGGTCAAGATGGTTTCTTTGTATTTGATTCACATTCCAGAAGCAGTCGAGGTTTTCAGATTGATAACGGACACAGTGTTGTACTTAGTACTCCAAGTTGGCAAGGTGTGTACAAGCATTGCATGAGGTTAGCAAAAACAAGGGGATGTCCCATGCACACTGAATATGAGGTAACTAGTGTATGTGCAAAAGCAACTTCCGGTAAGAATGAAACCTTGAAAGGCTATCCACAGTTACAGGATGTTTTTTGTAGTCAGATTCCATCGTCAAATAGTCACAGTGAAAGTCAGTTTGAAAGCTCTGGATGTTCCATACATTGTGAAAGCTTTGATGAAGTTCAATTGGAACTTGAATTGGATGAGAGTGTTTTCCCACAAAAAATGATTGATAGCCCAAATCTATTTCTCTTTCCTGAAAAAGCAAATGAAACAATCATTCATGATTTACATTATAACGGTCAGCAATTAAAACTGAAGAGTGTGACAATTGGCTTAACCAAATTAAAAGAATCACAGCTAAATAATAGTTGTCTTTTGAAAGGAAATGACTCTATAAAAACAGAATATGAAAATAAACAAAAGGGAGACTCCAACAACTGTACTAAATGTGGAAATGACTCTGATAAATTGAATTTAGTGAACGAAGTTCAGAATTCCAACTTTATCTTAAGCAGGAAACGAAAATGGAGTAACTTCGAAAGCGATGCGAAAGTTAATGTTGACCTTGGCAAGGACATTCGAAAAACCAAATTGGTGAAAATGAATGAGAACGACAGCTTAAGAATTGACGCAAGCGATTGTGCTGATAGTAAAGACGACTTAATAATAATTGGAGAAGTTCATGTTAGAAATGTAGACCATGGAAAAAAAAAGAGTAAAACCAGACAAAGTTCTAATCAAAAAAGGAAGCGCAATAGACAGCATATGAGAGAAAAACGAGCCTTGACCAAAGATGAAATCATTAAGAAAAAGGAAAAATGTCTCCACAATGCGCAAATGAGGAAAATTAAATCAAAGAATAAATTTCAAAATGATTTAACCTACAAAATGGAAAAAATAAATGAAGTAAAACAAAGACAAAAAGAGAATTACAACGCTGATTTATCACACAAAATAAAGCAAGGAGCTTATGTCAAACAAAGGCAAAAAGAAATGTATAAAGAGGATTCAAATTTCAGGAACAAACAGCTAAATATTATGAGAACCAAATATCATTCTGATTTACATTATAAAAAGAAAATTGTGTATAGAAATAAACAGAAATATTTGATAAATGAAGGATTCAAAGAAAATGTTAAAACAGCTATGAGGACAAAAATGAAAAATAAATATTCGAACGATGAACATTTCAAGGAAAAACAACGAGATACCATGAAAAAACGAATGAAGCAATCATATCGCAATGATCAACAATTCAAACGAATTCACAAAAGCAAAATAAGAAGTAAATACCAGCACGATGAACAATTCAAACGAATTCACAAAAGCAAAATAAGAAGTAAATACCAGCACGATGAACAATTCAAACGAATTCACAAAAGCAAAATAAGAAGTAAATACCAGCACGATGAACAATTCAAACGAATTCACAGAAGCAAAATAAGAAGTAAATACCAGCACGATGAACAATTCAAACGAATTCACAAAAGCAAAATAAGAAGTAAATACCAGCACGATGAACAATTCAAACGAATTCACAGAAGCAAAATAAGAAGTAAATATTCGAACGATCAACAATTCAAGGAAAAACAACGAGATACCATGAAAAAACGAATGAAGGAATTATATCAGAACGATGAACAATTCAAAGGAATGCACAAGAATAGAATTAGAAGTAAATATCGGAACAATGAAAATTTTAAGCAGATAAAAAAGGCAAATATGAAAATATTGTCCATAATTAGATATAAAGGCAAAGAATTTAAGGAAAAGAAATTGATGAGCTTAAAAATGAAATATAAAAGAATTGAAAAATATAGGCAAAATGTAATAAAACAAAACCGAAAAAGGTCTGTACTTCGAACAGTAAAATTGTCCGAGTTTGATATTGTACATGAAGAATTTAGAAAGATAATTTCTCATGGCCCAGAATATGTGTGCTGTGTATGTTTAAAACTTCTCTTTGAGAACCAAGTAATGAAATGTAAAAAGAGTAATTATAAAATTCAGACATGCATAAGTGAAGAATATTTGCATGTTTGCAATTCAGAATGCCGGTCAAAATGTTTAATAGGCCAGTCAGCCAGATCGTCACTATGGATATGCTTCACCTGTCATAGAAAATTGCAAGCTGGGAAAGTACCTGCAGAAGCAAATATGAACAATTTACAACTACATGAAGTTCCAGAAGAACTTGCCAATCTGAACAATTTAGAACAGCATTTGATTGCATTGAATATCCCTTTCATGAAGTTGATGGCCTTGCCTAAAGGTGGTCAAAATGGAGTCCATGGCCCAGTCGTGTGCGTGCCTTCAAACACCTATGAAACAGTACATATGTTGCCAAGACCACAGACTGAAGATCAATTGATCCGTGTTAAACTCAAAAGAAAATTGTCGTACAAAAGCTATTATGAGTACAAATTTGTAGATAAATCTAACTTGCTTAAGGCTCTGCAGTATTTAAAAGCAAGTAACAAGTGGTATTTTGATGTTACAGTAAATGATAAATGGGAAAACTCACTTGAACGAAATGAAAAAAATAATGAAAAGGAAGAAGCAGTGGAAATAGGTGGTAAAGCTCGTTTAGCAAAATATTGGAAGGAAATGGAAGAACAAATTGATTATATTTTGTCCAAAGACAAAAATGCTAATGAAAACATGCAAGACAACAGTAAAGTACAAACAAAAATAGATGACAATGACACTGAAGACGATATGGAAGAACGATTATGCGGTATTCAGTTAGACTCGTGTCTCCAGCCAGTAGATATTGGACAGGAAATATTAGATCAGTATTTTGAAGACATAATATGTTGTGCTCCTTGTGAAGGAAGAAGCCCTGTATCAATTCTACAAGATGAAAGCAATGAGGCCAAATGTTTCCCAGTATTATTTCCTAAAGGTCAACCAACATTCCATGATAGAAGAGATGAAAAAATAACATTAGGACGTTATCTGCATAACCGACTGATGCACGTGGACAATAGATTTGCTCAGAATACGGATTACATCTTTTATGCACAATATATTTATGAAATTCAACAGGTTATATCGCAAGTTTCTATCGCATTAAGGCAAAGTCCAAACAAAAAAGATGATTCGTCTTCAATAACTGCCTCAGATTTGAAAGATGCAGAGAAAGTTAAAAAAATACTAAAATCAGACAAGGGCTATAAATTTTTAAAGCAAATTCGTGGAACACCTCCGTTCTGGCAAAAGACACAAAAAGATGTACTTGCAATGGTACGACAGCTTGGAAAGCCGACATGGTTTGCTTCTTTCTCATCTGCCGATATGAGATGGCCAGAATTAATGAATACATTGCTTAGACAAAAAGGAGACACCAGGGAATCGAGTGAATTAGACTATAAAGAAAAATGTAATCTTTTAAGATCGAATCCAGTAACAGTTGCCAGAATGTTTGATAAAAGATTTCACACTTTTATGAAGACAGTAATTTTATCTCCAGCTGCACCGATCGGTAAAATAGTTGATTCATTTTGGAGAGTAGAGTATCAAGCTCGAGGTTCCCCTCACATTCATGCCTTGTTCTGGGTTCAAAATGCTCCACAGTTGGGTATCGATAAAGATGATGATGTCGTACAATTCGTAGATAAATACATTTCTTGCCAGAAGCCGGATGAAAAGGAAGATCGAGAACTACATGAAATAGTAAGCAAGGTCCAACAACACAGTAAGAAACATTCTAAATCTTGCACAAAAACAGGAAAAGCATGTAGATTTAATTTCCCAAGACCACCATCTGAAAAAACATTCATTGTAACACCTGTTGAAGAGATTCCAGCTAAAGATTGTGGGAAAGTGCAAAATAAGGGAAAAGACAATGATCAAATTAAAGCTTCTAAAAAGATTAAAGATGATGCAGAGAAATTGTTGAAGTCAGTTAAAGATGCATTATCCAATGGAATGGAGTACAACAATGTAAACCATCTCTTTGAAGAGCTTGACATTACACAAAATCAATTTGAAAATGCACATAATGAATTAGCATCACAACAAAGTATAATCATCAAGAGACAGATACAAGATGTATGGGTAAATCAGTTTAATCCAAGTCTCCTTAGAAGCTGGAACGCCAACATGGATTTGCAGTATGTAACAAATGTATTTGCATGTGTAGCTTATATTGTATCCTACATGTCAAAAGCTGAACGAGAAATCGGAATGCTATTGAGTCATACACTATCTGAAATGAAGGATGGAAATGAAAACGCAAAGGAAAGCATGAAAAAACTTGGCCAGGTGTACATGCAAAATCGTGAAGTATCTGCTCAAGAAAGCGTCTATCGTGTTTGCAGTCTCAGATTGAAAGAATGTTCTAGGAAAGTGGAATTCATTCCTGTTGGACCCAACCCTGTCAGAATGAGTTTACCATTAAGCGTTATAAAAAGCAGACCAGATAACGATAATGATGATGATGAGAATGTTTGGATGACTAGCAAGCTCGACAGATACAAAGCTCGACCTAGAAATGCAGAATTCAGTAATATGTGTCTTGCAACGTTTTTTTCTCAGTTTAGAATCTTAACTGCATCCCAAAAGCCAAGTGCAAGAAGTAAAAATGTCTTTAAATTAGATAATGATCTGGGATATATTCAGAAGCGCACACGTACAGCAGATGCAGTTGTAAGATATCCCCGATTTTCACCCATCATCTGTCCTGAAAAATATTATTTGAGCATTTTGCAACTCTTTCTGCCATATTTTGAAGATGAACAATTAAAGCCGCCAACCTTTGAAACACATCAAGAGTTCTATGAGACAGGTTCTGTGAAAATACGTGGATGTGAATTAGAGGAAGTCTGGTCAATTGTGTGTACTAACCGAAACAAGTTTGAAATGAATGCTGATGCAATTGATCATGCACAGGAGCATCTTAACAAATTTGGTCCACACGAAGATGCATGGGGTCTTTTATGTCCGGAAAAGGAAGTAGAACGACTTGAACATCCCAAAGAAAATGTAGATGTCGAAGATTGTGATGGAGATCTTGATATCCCGGATTTAAAGCATGAAAAGAAAAAAGATGACTATAGCATCGAATTTCGATCTGTAAAGATTTCCAAACAGGATGGACATTCTTTGATGAGGTCTTTGAATGAGAAGCAACAGACTGTTTTTTACAAAATACGACAGTGGTGTTTAGATAGAGTAAATGGAAAATCGGTCGAACCGTTTCATATTTTTCTAACTGGTGGTGCTGGCACTGGAAAGAGTCATTTGATTAAATGTCTCAACTATGAAGCAACACGTATACTAGCCCGAATGTTGCCACATCCCGATGATGTCTCAGTATTGAAAATGGCTCCAACTGGAGTAGCTGCATACAATATCAATGGCCATACTATACATAGTATTCTTTCTATTCCAATCAATGCACAAAAACTGTATCAACCGCTGAGTGATGAGAAAATAAATGTCCTTCGAAATAAGCTGGCTCAAGTACAAATTTTGATCATAGATGAAGTATCAATGGTAGATCAAAAGTTGATGTCTTACATTCACGGTCGCCTACGACAAATAAAACAATCACGCGATCAAACAGCTTTTGCTGGTGTTTCAGTTATTGCTGTGGGAGACATGTATCAGTTACCTCCAGTCTTTGGAATTCCTTTATATAAAGACACACTCAATGGTGTATTATGGAATGATAATTTCAAGAAAGTAGAACTTGAAGACATTATGAGACAAAAAGACGATACCCAATTCGCTTTTCTCTTAAATAGATTACGTGTAAAAGAAGGGGATGAGATTCTCTGTGATGAAGACCTAGCAATGCTCAAGTCTTGTGAAACTGGTGAAGAATGTGAAAATGCTCTGCATATCTATTCATGTAACAATCAAGTAGATGCTTGGAACAAGAAATTATTGCATAAAAGATGTGCCGATGTGATATGCGTAAAAGCACAAGACATGGATAAAGATGGTAAAAAAGGAAACAAAATACGAGAAAAACCTTATACAGGTATGCAAACCCAGCTGCCTCCTTATCTGTGGATTGCAGTTAATGCTAGAGTGATGTTGCTCAAGAACATTGATGTTAGTAAAGGCCTGACAAATGGATGTTTTGGAAATGTAACAGAAATATTAACGGATCATACAAATTTAAATCCAGTATGCATCAAAGTTAATTTTGAGATGGCCGATGTTGGTATTCATTCAATCGAAATGTCCCAAGAATCCATTGGTAAGAAATATGTGAGAAAACAATTTCCACTTAAGCTTGCTTATGCTTGCACAATACATAAAGTACAAGGTTCGACATTAGAAAAAGCTGTTGTATCATTAAAAAATGTGTTTGAATCTGGACAGGCATATGTTGGGCTCAGTCGTGTTACTTCGTTATCTGGACTTGTGATAGAACATTTCGATCCTAAACGTATATATTGTAATCCAGAAATTAAAGAACGCATTGAGATTATGAAGCCGTTTATCGAGAAAAGCACTTCTGAGGATATTCATGATTATAACTTTTCTTTGATAATGCAAAATGTACAAGGATTAAAACAGCATTTTATCGATTTCAAATCCCAGTGCCAATTTGTGAATGTAGATTGTATTTGCTTGACCGAAACATGGATTAATGATGATGATCTCTGTGACGTTGTTTTAGATAACTTTCGATTTTATCATCAGCCACGACATCTTTCATACTGTAATTCTGGAGTTGGAAATGTACTCAAAGAACAATCGCATGGAGGTGTTGCAATGTATATCAAGAATACATATTCAAGTAGATTAGACATATCTGTCGACAACTTAGAGTTTATTGCAATTCTTGTCACCAAACCAGTTTCTGTTGTGATTTCAGTTGTTTATCGACCTCCATCATATAGTATCAAATCATTCTGTGAATCATTAGACAATTTGCTAGATGCATTACACAAAATAAGCATTAGATGTATTGTGATGGGAGATTTTAACGAGGATTTGCTTAAAGGTTCTTCACAGGTAAGCAAGCTAATGTGTAATAAAGGTTACAAACAGCATGTTCTTAATGCTACTACTGAGAAGGGAACATTGATAGATCATGTGTACAGCAAGGGACTAGATTTATTGGAAACAGAGGTCATCCCTACATATTATAGTTACCATGAAGCTGTTAAGATTGCATTTTAATATTTGTAGTAAAACGAGAGGAATAAAAGAGTAATTCATAATATTTTTGTTGATAAATAACATTTTCATTTACCATGTCTTCATTCTTGCAAAAATGAAAATGAATATTACCTCTTCTTAAAATTCATGAGAGTTGTGCATATTTTTTTAGGCTTACCTTACACTAATATCAATGATACCATCTGCCATGGACATCACCTTGAAAGCATGTTGTAAACTTGGTAAAATCTGTTTTAAGGTGGTGTGTGTTGAAAGATTTATGTGTTGTCACTCCTTGCCTTTCAAACCTTAGTGTTTTTAAACATCACTCACATCATGAAATGTATATGTATTTTTAACTTTTAGATGCAATTTTACAAATCTAAAACAATGGTACACATTTATAATAGATGGATAACAAGATCATACATCCATGCTTTTCTTTTTCAGTTTAATGATTGTCGACCTGATCAGTATATCAAAGTTGGATCATTCCATGAACCTTGCTAAGTGCTCATGTTTCAACTGGGTTGGAGTAGGAGACAGCATACATGGCAGCCATCTCTCTGAAGAAGACACTCAAATCAGAGATCAAGCTTGAATGTGACAATGAGACATGCAAGTATTAAAGTAAAGAAGAGGATGGTTTATGATAATGAATGAATATTATCATCGGGATGTAATGCTGGAATGTTATTCTCTGAAAGATGATTTGTTTGGTAGTGATCTATGTTTTAGTAATAGGTTATTCACTATGATGTAAGTTGTTCTGATTTAATGAAAATTGGAGGGTTATAATGTCTCATTGATAACAATGAGTATGATAGTGATGATTAGGATTAAATGAATGTTATACTATCAATGATGTTCACATGATACTTAACCCTTTCTGTACTGACTTGGGGGGGGGGGAGGCGTTGATATTTGAAAATGCAAAGGTAAATTTGCATAACTTATCAATACGCAAATTTCATTTTTTTTTTTTTTTTTAATATGTATTATATTGTTTTTATTTTTTATATCTCGAGGGCTTAAGGCCAGAACTGTCTATGTCCATTTTGGGTGAAATTGAGTTAAGTCCACCAAATTACTGTATATTCATGTAGGTTTGTGTGCCAGAACTGTCTATGTCCCATGTGTGTCCATTAGCCATTTTACTTTTCATGCCAGAAATGTCCAGACTGTTACAAGTACTGTCACGCATTCATTGCAGTATTAAGAATTGCACAATACTTGCAGTTTTCTACTATTAAAGCAGATGGGATACCCCATGCAGCTTTCACTGATTGTGGCCAAGCAACATCATTTCATTGCCCAGAAAAGCTGTTATGATAAATAAAAAAGACCAATGTGCAAAATGTACGAAGTGTGACCAGTTGTCAGGAGAGCAGAAGGAGAATTTCAAGGAAGAGTATGAAGCCCATCTCATGCGAAAAAACAGAGGCTCAAGATGCCAAAGCAAGGGACAAGGCCAAGGCAGTTGCTGAAAATGGGACTTTTGTCTTGGCTTCTTCTGATTGGCAAAGTGTGCTACAGATCCCAAGCAGTGAACATTCTTGAATATATTACAGCCGCAAGCTTTGTGTCTACCATCTATGTATATACAATCAGGCCCCACCAAATGAAGCAAGCAGCTATACTGTTGGTCCAAAGCAGAAGGGAAGTATGGCAGTAATGATATGGGCACATGCCACTTCAAATGGTTGAATGATTTATCTGAAATGGTAGATGAAGTATCACTATTTTCTAACACATTAGGGGACAAAATCGAAACCAAAATATGGCTGCAATGTTCCTCTATGCCGTCCAGAACACACATCTCAAAGTCATCACGCACAATTTTCTGGAGAGCGGGCATTCCCACATGGAATGCGATGGCATGCATTCTGCAATTGAAAAAGAACGTCAATGTCTTTACAATGCACCACTGGGTAATATCTTCCACAAAGCAAGACGTTGGCCTCCATACAAGGTCATAAACATGTGTCATGGAGACTTTCATGATCTGCAGAATCTCTCAAAGCAGACCATGAAGAACAAACGGCGAGACGAAGATGGACATGTCTTCAACTGGCTACATGTAGAGAGCTTCTAATACAGGAAGGAAGAGCCAGGCATCATCTGCTACAAGTATAAGTACTCAGTTGACTACAAGAAGATATGCGTGTATGGGCGTGGGACACCATCAGTTCCACGTAATCTGGACCTTGCCTACCAAGAGAAGCTTCAAATCAGAACCTTAAAAAGAAGGATCTCATCGAGCTGTGCAATGGCCTAGCCATTCCTGAAGAGTTCCGTGGATGGTATTTGGCACTCCCATCTTCAAGACGAGTTGATGACAATGATGTTGCATAATTATTGATTACATTCAAGGAAAGACATAAAAAATGACAAGATCGTCATTTAAATAACAATTAACATGCTCTGGAAGTACTTTGTTATTAATCCACCACGTTATGCTCCTAAAATTCTGTCAAATCTTCAATGTTATGTTTAAATAATTATCTTGTAAATAAAGGACATATAGTGTGGGGTATAAAGGAACATTTAAGCCATGAAAAGGATCATGACTCACATGCCATGACCTCCATGTATAATGTGTGACCAAGTATTATTTATAAGTTGATCACATTGAACATAACTACTTCACCTTTTTCAGATTTTATGCATGCAATCAAACTTTCAAATGTATTTGACTCAAATTTGCTTTTTTGGACATAGACAGTTCTGGTTTTAAGCCCTCGATCAAATTTTTTATTTCTAATGTATTCTTTTGTTCTGGAATATATCGAGTTGCTTTTGGAAACATATCAAAGCAATTTGATATCAATTCATATCTCTCACTTATACATCTATTTCAGTATTCACATTTCTGCCTGTACATGTACATAAATTATATGAATATATGCAATTATAGCACTTTTTGATGATATGAGCATACTAATTGATATGTAACACCTTACAGGTATATCCGATTTCGATGAAAATGATATCCAAACATGTGACTTGTGTGTAAGATAGTGACTTGAGGGGAAAAGTCATGAAACAACAATTTAAAATTCTGCTGATCAGAACAAGTTTGTGCTGAAATGGATGGGTCCATTCCCTGAGGTTGGTGTGAAGTATAACTATGACTACATTGTAGATGTTAATTGTGTTCCTAAGACATATCACATTAATCTTAAGAAATACTTTCTGAGGGAGGAGGTTAACTGGTCAGTGGCTGGCTGCTTTGATTTGTGTACAGAGAGTAGGAAAGTGTGTGGGGATTCTGCAGAAGATGTCGAGAATCAGTTGCTTGTATTGAAGGTAGATGCATCTGACAGGGGTGTGGGTGCTGGGCTTATGCAATAGCATTCAGAAATGGAATGTCCAATTGCTTATGCTAGTAAGAAGTTATTACCATGGGAAGATAATTATACAACAATAGCAGAATGCAAAATACACTACACATGGATTTTTTTTTTGTCTGTCTACCATTGTCAATTATTGGATTTGTATCATGGATTTGATATGGAGAAGAAGATATTACAGCAGTATATATATATGCATTGTAGTTTATGCAAATGCAAGAACATTACTCACTACAATTTTGAACCTTGCCAATGTTTATTCTGAACCATGTCTACGTATGATACTCGTTCTGAACTTTAATGTGGAGCTATGCCATTGTGGACATTGAAACAGATTTAAATGTGAGTTTTGCCATAATTAGATTTGGACTTCTGTCGACGGTCATCTTTAAAGTGTTCAGTGATCTCAAATGTTGGAATAAAAAAACAAACCATGATATTGTCGACCGAGATGATGAACTTTCCATGAAAAACAATACTCCTTGTTACCACAGAGACTATGTTTTCAACTTTTCAGCATACATGTTTACTTTCAACTTGGACTGATAAATTGGATCACAGAAAGAGACTGATAATTACACAGCCACCTTATGAATCTAAATATATCAGAGAGGACTTATTGATGCTTAACACAATGGATTGTGCTCTTTAATGCTCGATAATTGTTTAATTTTGAGTCAAAGAAATTGTCTTCAGGTGATGATGTGAACATTTGATAATCTCTACTTTGTTTTAACAGGTTTTTCACAAATTCTAATATGAACTGTAGCATGAACATTTACGTATACTCATGTTCTAGCTTTTCAACTTTGTGCAGAATATGTCATACATATGACATATTCAGCACAAAGTTGAAGTTTTATATTTATACATGGGTTTGTTTAATGCTTATTATCCCATAGCATGATATTGTTGTGCTATGTTGGGATTGTTTTTATTGAAAGGTTTTATTCAAAGGTGTTTGTACACTTATAACCAAGCTCAAGCTTTACCATGATATTAAAGTTCTGAGCTTCATGTGCTGTATAATATCATAACAAATATAACAAATCATATTATTGAAAACATGTTATAGTAATTGCATTTAGAATTGCATTTGCAGATTTCAACTCATGAACAAAGGAAATGAAATGCATCTAAGCCTCATGAATTAGGTGATAAAAGTAAGAATGTCATATTATTTATTGTAGATTCTAAAATTAGTTGATTAAACCATAGGTTTAGAACTGAGATTCCTGGATATACAAGTACATTTACATTGACTAGGATTGGAATTTAGTCATATGAGCTATGTTGTGTCATGACCTTCTGATATCATGTAATGATGGATGGGATGAAGAATGTTATGTTTGAAGTTTTGCCTTGAGAAAGCTTTAATGATAATTAATGTGCAGTAAATATTTAAAACAGTTTGCACTAAACATTTTCATGAGATATGTATGACCCAGCGTTTTTTGTATGTTGAACTGTTTTAAAAGTATGTATCTAGGAATTTGAGAACAAAGTTCGGTACCTAGGAACTATTTTTGAGAAGATAATTTTTCATTTTTATGGTAAAAGTTTTCACGACTTAAGAGGAATAGTTTTTATCAACATCCATTTATGACACACAACGTCATGTTTATGTAAACAAATGGGAAGATGTCATGATTGCTTTATGATTATGTGATTCCTAGAAAAGGCACTTTGTCATGAAATTGACCAAAGATAAGCTTAAATGGATAATTTTAATGGTTATTAATATACAGCTATTACTAGGTCAAGGTCAAGAAAGATTTTATTTGTACAGGTGACAATTGCCATGAATGTAATTTACATAGACAGATGGTAATAACATTTTTTTTGGTCGGGTTGACTTTGTAAGTTTATTTCAGTCAGGTATGTGGAATGTGATTTATTGTAATTGCCTATAATACTCTCGATTTGTGAAGAAAATTCATTTGAGTAATTTGTTCTTAAAAATTGGGAGGCTAATTGTCATATGAGAAATTGAGAATTATTTCATTACTATGTTACCCTGACGGAAGTGAGATTTTCTTTTCGAATTCGAAATGCATATACACCATAACAAAGGTGAATAAACTCTCTTTGAGTCATGACTTAAAACTATCAAGTATGATTGTCATTTTTCCGTGACAGGGACTTCATAGTAATACAAATATTAAGTGCAAAGGGATGAGCAAGAGAAAATTGAGAAACAGCCAAAGACATAATGAAGGGAGAACGAAAGTCAGAGGCGAGAAAGGGAGAGAGTAAGATAAAGAGAGAGAGGCAGAGAGAGAGAGAGAGACAGATCAAGAGAAGAAGAGGGAGGTAGAGCAAGAGAGGGGGAGAGATGGATGCAATGGAGAACGATGCATTCAATATTTCCAGCATAAATAGTATACAAATATACACTGCCTTGAGAGGTCCTGGTTAAAACTATGCGCAAGAGGTGACTCCAATAGTAATATTTGCTGAGGGGCACAGCCCCGAAGCAAATGGTACTTTTGGGGTCACCGAGGCCCATAGTTTAACCAGTACCTCGAATAGAAGGCATGGTATATTTGTTTTATATCCTGCATCAACAATTTATTTAAAACAAAAACAACATTTTTTGGAAGAAAAAAAATGTCAATTTTTATCTAAAAAGATTAGAAATATTTTGTTTTCATTAAATTAAGATTTGAAGAAAAAAAATTGATTCAATTAAAAAAAAAGATTCACATTTTTTTTTTCAACTCCCAAATAGTAAACCAAAATATTACTCTCATATAGTACTTTCTAAAAATAGGTCAAATATTTCTGGTCATGTGACGAGCTCTCAACCAATCAAAAGCCAACAAATTTTTGATGCAGGATATAAAATTGAATATTTACTATATAGAGAAACTAAGAGACAAGTTATGGGAGAGACATAAACACTGCATAAACCTGGGCTGAAAAACTGGTAAAATATAAACGTCTGGGAAGGAGACTTGCATCATACACGTAGGCGATCTTATATTGTAGCAAAGTTGGGAAATTATCCCTATATAGAATAAGCAAGGAATCAGGTTTTCCATAAGGTTGTACGCAAACTATGGACATTACTCACCAATAGATATACCACGCAAAATAAGCCATGTTATTACTTTGTGATTTTATATGATAATATGTTATAATTGTCGAAGAAAGTGATACAATCAAATATAAGACGATAGTCACAAAAACAAACAAAAATTACCCACCGATTTCAAATTTCGAGATGATGCCAGCATCTGATCAAAAAACAAAAGACACGTTTCTTATATAGACAAATCGTGCAAATTAAGAAAATTCTGACATGTCGCCTTTAATTATTGAGGAACATTACAATACATAATAGAGAAGAGAACTAGAACCAGAGGCGGGAAAGGGAGAGGATAAGAGACAAGTAACAAAAAAAAAAAGGGGGGAGGGCAGATGCAGAGGGATACAGAGTAAGAGAATAGGAGGGAGGCAAGGCAAGAGAGGGAGCGGGAGAGCGTGAACGTGTAGAAAGAGAAAGTGAGATGCAGAGACAGACCAAAAGAAAGAGAGGGGCGGAACAAGAGAGGAAAAGGGAAACAGAACAAGAGAAAAGTGAGAGAGAGAGGGAGGAGAGATGAAATTGAGAACGATGCCTTCAATATTTCTAGCATAAATAGGCTCTTGAATTACGATCATGAAGTGTGCCGATGATAATGAAATGATAATGTACGCGATAATGACGATATAGGGCCATGATTAAAAGTGGTATAGCGCCCCCTTCAGGTATTCGATAGAGGATTGTTAATTCGGTAAACTTGCTAAACATGCCCAAATTTCGACATGATCCCAACCTCTGATAAAAAACGAAACGTCTCCTATGGCCCATAGTCTCAGCTATGACAAACTAAAATTGGGGATAAAAACAGCAACAATAAGCGAGATACTGCTCAAAGAACAATGCCATGTAGATTCATGATGTGAACGATATTCACCTTTCATAGGCAAAACACGCAAATTAATTCTGACATGTCGCCTTTAATTGAAATTTTCACTACGATGACGTCACCAAATTGAAAAATAATGAATACTGAACTTGTAGAAGAATGTGTTAGCTACCACATTTTTAAAATATGGAAGTAAATTGATCAATATTTACAGAGATACAATCAATTTTCCATAAATTTGCTGACGTCATAATTTGCAAATTCGTTTTTTGAGACCCGAGGCTATTTTGATGATGTCCGGATATAAATAATGGCCAAATGAGACCTGTAATGAAATCTACGAGTCATATTCTATCCAAATATGGAGAAAAATTGGGGGGTCTGTGGACTTTCTAAAGAGCTATAATGGATTTTGTATAGGCATGTTTTGGCCAATATATGCTATGTATTACAAGAGCTCGCGCGCACGGACAATGGGAGAAGTTATATAGACATGTAAACAATGATGATCATGATGATCATGATGAACATGATGATGATCATGATAGTAATGGTGATGATGATGATGATAATGATCATGATCATGATGATGTTGATGATGATCATCATCAGACCATGATGATGATGATGATCATGATGATATTGATGATGATGATGATGATGATGATGAGCGTGAGCATGATCCTGACATCTGATTGAAAAAATGAGGAAACATTTAGATAGCAAATAGTCTCAGCTACAACATACTAAAATTGTAAGCTATGTATTACAAGAGCTCGCGCGCACGGACAATGGGAGAAGTTATATAGACATGTAAACAATGATGATCATGATGAACATGATGATGATCATGATAGTAAAGGTGATGATGATCATGATAATGATAATGTTATATGATGATAAAAACGATAATGTTAATGATGATGATGATAATGATCATGATCATGGTGATGTTGATGATCATCATCTTCAGACCATGATGATGATGATGATAATGATCATGATCATGGTGATGTTGATGATCATCATCTTCAGACCATGATGATGATGATGGTGACATTGATGATGATGATGATAATGATGATATTGATGATGATGATGATGACGATGATGAGTATGAACATGATCCTGACATCTGATTGAAAAAATGAGGAAATATTTAGATAGCAAATAGTCTCAGCTACAACATACTAAAATTTGGGAGAAAACTGTTGGATAATAACCGAGATACTGGTCAAAACACATTGTCATGCAGATTCATGTTTTGAAAAAAGTGACCTCCCATAAACATAACACGCAAATATGACAAATTATGCATTGTCGCCTTTAATCGAATATTTTACTATGATGACGTCATCTAAATGAAAAATAAATGACATTTTTCTGATAGAAAATTATCTCAGCTACAACGTATCAAAATCTGGGAGAAAATCGATCACCGATAAGTGAAATAATCTCAAATAAACAAAGACAAAAATGACGTCATCAACAAAATACATTTGTTTGAGTTTAGATGCCAATATGATGACTTTATTTCACTTTGTACGAGTCAGGGTGGTATGAAATCATATCTCCAACTCATGCTTTCTCCAAACATGATATAAAAATTGGGGGTCAATGGACTATCTGAAGAGCTATTTCGATTTTTAAAATGGCATGTTTTTGATCAAATTTGCACTATATTGCCCATAGCAGTACGCGCGGATTTTGAACTTTGACGCACGCTCACGGCCTTATGAAATATGAAGAGTGACTGAAATTAATGTTTATTGTCAATTACGTTAAGAGGAATCCAAATCATGTAAACATTTTGAATTTGACCTTTTCCGCGCGCTGTGAGCGCGCACACCGCGCGCGGGGACACGTACGGACGGAAAATTTTGAAATGCTTAAAATGACCTGATTCGTACTCTCGTTTAATAGTTTAGTGATTTTGAGCAATTTTAAATTTTGACGCGCACATACGCGCGCGTCATGACCTTTATGTGACCTTTGATGACATGACCTGTTGACCCTTGACCTAAAGTATATGTGATATGAATATGAATGATCTTTGCTGATGCATCATGAAGATATGATAGATAACGTGATTTCACAAAATGGCACCTGGATGACGTCACGATAACCTAATGACCTTAAAAATGTACCTGTCACGTCTCATGATAATGACCTATGACTGTGCCAAAATTGAATCAAATTGACATAACCAATCTTACGTTATCCGACACACAAAAAAGTGAAGAAATAAATAAAAATAAAGAAATAATAATAATAATAATAATAAAGAAGAAAGAAAATTCTGACGAAATCAATAGGTGGTCTGTTGATAACAGACCACCTAACTAGAAATTTAATTCGTCACGAAGACGAATAAGGTGGTCTGTCTCAGTCTTATGCTAGATTTCAGAATGGGAGAAGTTATATAGACATGTAAACAATGATGATCATGATGAACATGATGATGATCATGATAGTAAAGGTGATGATGATCATGATAATGATAATGTTATATGATGATAAAAACGATAATGTTTAAGATGATGATGAGCATAAGCATGATCCTGACAACTGATTAAAAAAAATGAGGAAATATTTAGATAGCAAATAGTTTCAGCTACAACATACAAAAATTTGGGAGAAAACTGTTGAATAACAACCGAGATACTGGTCAAAACACCTTGTCATGCAGATTCATGTTTTGAAAAAAGTGACCTCCCATAGACATAACACGCAAATATGACAAATTATGCATTGTCGCCTTTAATCGAATATTGAACTATGATAACGTCATCTAAATGAAAAATACATAAAATAATTTTGATAGACAATTATCTCAGCTACAACATATCGAAATCTGGGAGAAAATCGATTACTGATAAGCGATATAATCTCAATTAAACAAAGACAAAAATGACGTCATCAACAAAATACATTTTCTTTAGTTAAGATGCAAATATGAAGATTTTGTTTCACTTTGTACGAGTCAGGGTGGTATGAAATCATATCTCCAACTCATGCTTTTTCCAACCATAATATAAAAATTGGGGGTCGATGGACTATCTGGAGAGCTATTTCGATTTATAAAGTATCATGTTTTTAATCAAATTTACATTATATTGCCCATAGCAGCACGCGCGGAATTTGAAGTTTGACGCGCGCTCACGGCCTTATGAAAGGTCAAGAGTGACTGAAATTAGTGTAAATTGTCATTTACGGTAAGAGGAATCTAAATCATGTAAACAAATTGAATTTGACCTTTTCCGCGCGTTGTGAGCGCGCGCACCGCGCGCGGGGACAAGTACGCACGGAAAATTTTGAAATGCTTCAAATGACCTGATTCGTACTCTCCTTTAGTAGTTAAGTGATTCTGAGCAATTTTAAATTTTGACGCGCACATACGCACGCGTCATGACCTTTATGTGACCTTTGATGACATGACCTGTTGACCCTTGACCTGAAGTATATGTGATATGAATATGAATGAACTTTGAGTACGCATCATGAAGATATGATGGATAATGTGATTACACAAAATGGCGCCTGGATGACGTCACGATAACATGATGACCTTGAAAATGTTCCTGTCACGTGTCATGACAATGACCTATGACTGTGCTAAAATTGAATTAAATTGACTAAACCAAACTTGAGTTATCCAGGGCACAATAAACGGGAAGAAATAAAAATAAAGAATAATAATAACTAGAAATTTAATTCGTCACGAAGACGAATAAGGTGGTCTGTCTAAGTATTATGATAGATTTGAGAATGGGAGAAGTTATATAGACATGTAAACAATGATGATCATGATGAACATGGTGATGATCATGATAGTAAAGGTGATGATGATGATGATGATAATGTTATATGATGATAAAAACGATAATGTTAATGATGATGATCATAATGATCATGATCATGATGATGTTGATGATGATCATCTTCAGACCATGATGATGATGATGGTGACATTGATGATGATGATGATGATGATGATATTGATGATGATGATGATGATGACGATGATGAGTATGAGCGTGATTCTGACATCTTATCGGAAAAAATTAGGAATGATTTAGATAACATATAGTCTCAGCGACAACATACTAAAATTTGGGAGAAAACTGTTGAATAATAACCGAGATACTGGTCAAAACACATTGTCATGCAGATTCATGTTTTGAAAAAAGTGACCTCCCATAGACATAGCACGCAAATATGACACATTATGCATTGTCGCCTTTAATCGAATATTTTACTATGATGACGTCATCTAAATGAAAAATAAATGACATATTTCTGGTAGAAAATTATCTCAGCTACAACATATCGAAATCTGGGAGTATATTGATCACTGATAAGCGAGATAATCTCAATTAAACAAAGACAAAAATGACGTCATCAACAAAATACATTTTCTTTAGTTTAGATGCAAATATGAAGATTTTGTTTCACTTTGTACGAGTCAGGGTGGTATGAAATCATATTTCCAACTCATGCTCTTTCCAACCATGATATAAAAATTGGGGGTCGATGGACTATCTGAAGAGCTATTTCGATTTATAAAGTAGCATGTTTTTGATCAAATTTACATTATATTGCCCATAGCAGCACGCGCGGAATTTGAACTTTGACGCGCGCTCACGGCCTTATGAAAGGTCAAGAGTGACTGAAATTAATGTAAATTGTCATTTACGGTAAGAGGAATCTAAATCATGTAAACAAATTGAATTTGACCTTTTCCGCGCTTTGTGAGCGCGCGCACCGCGCGCGGGGACAAGTACGGACGGAAAATTTTGAAATGCTTCAAATAACCTGATTCGTACTCTCCTTTAGTAGTTAAGTGATTTTGAGCAATTTTAAATTTTGACGCGCACATACGCGCGCGTCATGACCTTTATGTGACCTTTGATGACTCGACTTGTTGACCCTTGACCTGAAGTATATGTGATATGAATATGAATGACCTTTGCTGATGCATCATGAAGATATGATGGATAACGTGATTTCACAAAATGGCGCCTGGATGACGTCACGATAACCTAATGACCTTGAAAATGTTCCTGTCACGTCTCATTACAATGACCTATAATTGTGCCGAAATTTAATGAAATTAACTAAACCAAACTTGAGTTATCCGGGCCACAAAAAACGGGGAGAAATAAAAATAAAGAATAATAATAATAATAATAATAATAATAATAATAAAGAAAATTCTGACGAAATCAATAGGTGGTCTGTTGATAACAGACCACCTAACTAGAAATTTAATTCGTCATGGGGACGAATTAGGTGGTCTGTCTTCAATTCTTATGATCATGCTCATCTTCAATTCAATTACCCAATAAAATGATGTTAATGTAAAATGATGTATTGAGATATGAATTGATGAATGAAGTACTAATGAACTGATGAAGTGATAGATTGAACTGTCGTGAAATGAACTGAATTGATAAGCTAAACGGATGAACTGATGAACTGAACTAAACTGATGAGCTGAACTGATGAACGAAATATTGAGAAATTATCATGATTCATAATGATCATGATCAAATTTAATGCAAACAAATATTAAAATATGTAGGCCTAATGAATATGACACAAAGTATTTAAAATAAACTACTTAATCTTGATTATCATTATTGTCATGATGACGATAATGATAATCATGATGATGATAACCATGATCATGATGATGTTGATGAGGATGATTATCATCATTATGATAATGATGATGATAATGGTGATGATGTTGACGATGATAATAATGATAATGATGATGATAATCATGATCATGAAGATTTTGATGGGGATGATTATCATCATTATGATGATGATGATCATGACATCTGATTGAAAAAAGTGAGGAAATATTTAGATAGCATATAGTCTCAGCTACAATATACTCAAAAATCAACAAAAACCAAGCGCAAAAAACGGCGATATTGCTCGCAAAAGACAGGAATGTAGAATCCAGATTTGAGAAAAAGTCATGTCCCATAGAGAATAGACGCAAAATGTGAAAAATTGACATGCCTCCTTTAATCGCAAAAATACGCCATGATGCTTTTGTCAAAATGAAAAATCGTGGCGCCGGCATTTGTTGAAAATTGTCTCAGCTAAAACATATCAAAATTTGGAAGAAAATTGATCAACATTTACAGAGATACAATCAATTTTCCAAAAATATGCTGACGAATTTTCGATACACTGCAATCAGTTTGCCTAGGGTGTGATTGTTACGTCACAATGGAGTTCGGGCATAGTGCGCATTTTGTTATACACGTAATATACATTGTGATTGTCACCAGCAGCTGGTGCGCGATGAAATGTACAACTGGGTCAATTATTGCTCACTAGTTTCACACGCATTTTGCCGTTGACTTTTCAGATCGAGCAATAATATTTGTTCTATACAGTTAATAATGTATTTCGTATAGGCATGTTTTTGCCCATATATGCTATGTATTACAAGAGCTCGCACGCACAGACATTTACCTTAAACTGACGCTCATTTCGTTATTAATGGTCATAAAGAGATAAACATGGTATCAAATTGTTCGGAATAAAATGGGCAATACTATGATAGACAAAAAAAAAAAAAAACGAACACAAACGTGCGCGCAAATTTATGCGCGCGCAAAGATGTGCGCACACAAAATTTTCGAAATGCTTGAAATGGCCTAAAACGTACTCTAATTTGATCAAAAAGTGATTTTGAGCATTTTTTGTTTTTGCGCGCACCGACGCGCGGGCGTACGCTTTCGCGCGCGTTTATTGACCTTAAGTTGATCGGACGGATATTGACCTTAATCGTTATAAATATGAATGAGAAATGAGTTACGGTTATGAAGATATGATCATGAGTTGTATTTTAGAGTACTTCACAAAATGGCGCCTGGATGACGTCACGATATTTTAATGAACTTGAAAATGTTCCTGTCACGTCTTAATAAGATGACCTATGACTGTGTCAAATTTAATTGAAATTGCACGGTTCAATTTTGAGTAATCGTGCACACAAAAAAGTGGTCACAAATTTATTTTAATTGAATTGTGTTTTTGTACAAATTCAATTAAAATACTAGAATTTAATTCGTCACGAAGACGAATAAGGTGGTCTGTCTAAGTTTTATGATAGATTTGAGAATGGGAGAAGTTATATAGACATGTAAACAATGATGATCATGATGAACATGGTGATGATCATGATAGTAAAGGTGATGATGATGATGATAATGATAATGTTATATGACGATAAAAACGACAAAGTTAATGATGATGATGAGCAAAAGCATAATCCTGACAACTGATTAAAAAAATTGAGGAAATATTTAGATAGCTAATAGTCTCAGCTACAACATACTAAAATTTGGGAGAAAACTATTGAATAACAATCGAGATCCTGGTTAAAACACCTTGTCATGCAGATTCATGTTTTGAAAAAAGTGACCTCCCATAGACATAACACGTAAATATGACAAATTATGCATTGTCACCTTTAATCGAATATTTAACTATGATGACGTCATCTAAATGAAAAATAAATGACATATTTCTGATAGAGAATTATCTCAGCTACAACATAACAAAATCTGGGAGAAGATCGATCACCGATAAGTGAGATAATCTCAAATAAACAAAGACAAGAATGACGTCATCAACAAAATACATTTGTTTGAGTTTAGATGCCAATATGATGACTTTATTTCACTTTGTACGAGTCAGGGTGGTATGAAATCATATCTCCAACTCATGCTTTCTCCAACCATGATATAAAAATTGGGGGTCAATGGACTATCTGAAGAGCTATTTCGATTTTTAAAATGGCATGTTTTTGATCAAATTTGCACTATATTGCCCATAGCAGTACGCGCGGATTTTGAACTTTGACGCACGCTCACGGCCTTATGAAATATGAAGAGTGACTGAAATTAATGTAAATTGTCAATTACGTTAAGAGGAATCAAAATCATGTAAACATTTTGAATTTCACCTTTTCCGCGCGCTGTGAGCGCGCACACCGCGCGCGGGGACACTTACGGTCGGAAAATTTTGAAATGCTTAAAATGACCTGATTCGTACTCTCGTTTAATAGTTTAGTAATTTTGAGCAATTTTAAATTTTGACGCGCACATACGCGCGCGTCATGACCTTTATGTGACCTTTGATGACATGACCTGTTGACCCTTGACCTAAAGTATATGTGATATGAATATGAATGACCTTTGCTGATGCATCATGAAGATATGATGGATAACGTGATTTCACAAAATGGCGCCTGGATGACGTCACGATAACCTAATGACCTTAAAAATGTTTCTGTCACGTCTCATGATAATGACCTATGACTGTGCCAAAATTGAATCAAATTGACATAACCAATCTTACGTTATCCGACACACAAAAAAGTGAAGAAATAAATAAAAATAAATAAATAATAATAATAATAATAATAAAGAAGAAAGAAAATTCTGACGAAATCAATAGGTGGTCTGTTGATAACAGACCACCTAACTAGAAATTTAATTCGTCATGGGGACGAATTAGGTGGTCTGTCTTCAATTCTTATGATCATGCTCATCTTCAATTCAATTACCCAATAAAATGATGTTAATGTAAAATGATGTATTGAGATATGAATTGAATGAATGACTGAAGTACTAATGAACTGATGAAGTGATAGATTGAACTGTCGTGAAATGATCTGAATTGATGAGCTAAACGGATGAACTTATGAACTGAACTAAACTGATGTGCTGAACTGATGAACGAAATATTGAGAAATTATCATGATAATTCATAATGATCATGATCAAATTTAATGCAAACAAATATTAAAATAAGTAGGCCTAATGAATATGACACAAAGTATTGAAAATAAACTACTTAATCATGATTATCATTATTGTCATGATGACGATAATGATAATCATGATGATGATAATCATGATAATGATGATGCTGATGAGGATGATTATCATCATTATGATAATGATGATGATAATGGTGATGATGATGACGATGATAATGATATTGATGATGATAATCATGATCATGAAGATTTTGATGGGGATGATTATCATCATTATGATAATGATGATGATGATCATAAGCGTGATCCTGACATCTGATTGAAAAAAGTGAGGAAATATTTAGATAGCATATAGTCTCAGCTACAATATACTCAAAAATCAACAAAAACCAAGCGAAAAAAACGGCGATTTTGCTCGCAAAAGACAGGAATGTAGAATCCAGATTTGAGAAAAAGTCATGTCCCATAGAGAATACACGCAAAATGTGAAAAATTGACATGCCTCCTTTAATCGCAAAAATACGCCATGATGCTTTTGTCAAAATGAAAAATCGTGGCGACGGTATTTGTTGAAAATTGTCTCAGCTAAAACATATCAAAATTTGGAAGAAAATTGATCAACATTTACAGAGATACACTGCAAACAGTATGCCTAGGGTGTGATTGTTACGTCACAATGGAGTTCGCTCATAGTGCGCATTTTGTTATATGCGTAATATACATTGTCATGGTCACCAGCAGCTGGTGCGCGATGAAATGTACAACTGGCTCGATTATTGCTCACTACTTTCCCACGCATTTTGCCGTTGACTTTTCAGATCGAGCAATAATATTTGTTCTATACGGTTAATAATGTATTTCGTATAGGCATGTTTTTGCCCATATGCTATGTATCAAAAGAGCTCGCACGCACAGACATTTACCTTGAACGGACGCTCATTTCGTTATTAATGGTCATAAAGAGATAAACATGGTATCAAATTGTTCGGAAAAAAATGGGCAATACTATGTAAGACAACAAATGGCGTTTTTAGGTTGCGTTCGACCATTACGAACAAAAACGTGCGCGCAAATTTATGCGCGCGGAAAGGTGTGCGCACGCAAAATTCTCGAAATGCTTGAAATGGCCTAAAACGTACTCTAATTTGATCAAAAAGTGATTATGAACATTTTTTAGTTTTGCGCGCACCGACGCGCGGGCGTACGCTTTCGCGCGCGTTTATTGACCTTAAGTTGATCGGACGGATATTGACCTTAATCGTTATAAATATGAATGAGAAATGAGTTACGGTTATGAAGATATGATCATGAGTTGTATTTTAGAGTACTTCACAAAATGGCGCCTGGATGACGTCACGATATTTTAATGAACTTGAAAATGTTCCTGTCACGTCTTAATAAGATGACCTATGACTGTGTCAAATTTAATTGAAATTGCACGGTTCAATTTTGAGTAATCGTGCACACAAAAAAGTGGTCACAAATTTATTTTAATTGAATTGTGTTTTTGTACAAATTCAATTAAAATACTAGAAATTTAATTCGTCACGAAGACGAATAAGGTGGTCTGTCTTCAAGTCTTATGATAGATTAAAATAGTTACTGTATTGAGAAAGGGAGAAGTTATAAAGACATGTAAACAATGATCATGATGATGATGATGATCTTGATAGTAATGGTGATGACGATAATGATGATGATGATGATCATGATGATGTTGATGATTATCATCAACAGACCATGATGACATCAGACTGAACAAAATGAGAGAACATTTAGATAGTATAAAGTCTCAGCTACAACACACTCAAAAATCAACAAAAATCAAGCTGAAATAACGGCGATATTGCTCGCAAAAGACAAGAATGTAGAATCCAGATTTGAGAAAAAGTCATCTCCCATAAGGATTACACGCAAAAAGTAATGGATCAAGTGATAATAGGGTAATAATAAAGTAAATATGGTTGTTTATTACATTATTTGCGATTGTACGTGTTTTAATATTCAAAGGAGATGGTACAGTGAAAGGTCAAAAAGAAAAAAAAGTTAAAAAAAAAAATTGTTGGAGACGCCCGGACTCGAACCAGGGACCTCGAGGTCGGAAGTCAAGTGCGTTACCGATATACCAAAACATTTCCCATAGAGATTACACGTAAACGGAAAATGGAATTATCAAATCCCACTTTGTAAGTGAAATATGAGCATGATCCCGGCATCTGATCGAAAAATAAAGGGCACACTTGTGATAGCTTATTGTCTCAGCTACAACATACTCAAAGCTCAGCGTAAACAAAGATAAAACAACGGAGATATGGCTCGCGAAAGACCAGAATGTAGAATCCAGTTTTGAGAAAAAGTCATGTCCCATAGAGAATACACGCAAAATGTGAAAAATTGACATGCCTCCTTTAATCGCATAAATACACCATGATACCATTGTCAAAATGAAATAGCGTGTTGACTGCATTTGTAGAAAATATTCTCAGGTAGAACATATCCAAATTTGAAAGAAAATTGATCAATATTTACAGAGATACAATCAATTTTCCAAAAATCTGCTGACGTCATAATATGCAAATTGAAATTTTGAGTTTGGAGGCCATTATGATGACGTCATGAGTTAATTGAGGGTCAAATGACACATGAAATCATATCTCCAACTCATGCTTCTTCCAACCATGATATAAAAAATGGAAACAATTGATTATCTGAAGAGCTATTTTGATTTTTAAAATGTCATGTTTTTGATCAAATTTGCATTATATTGCCCATAGCAGCACGCGCGGATTTTGAACTTTGACGCGCGATCACGGCCTTTTGAAAGGTCAAGGGTGACTGAAATTAATGTAAATTGTCATTTACGGTAAGAGGAATCTAAATCATGTAAACAATTTGAATTTGACCTTTTCCGCGCGTTGTGAGCGCGCGCAACGCGCGCGGTGACACTTACGGACGGAAAATTTTGAAATGCTTAAAATGACCTGATTCGTACTCTCCTTTAATAGTTAAGTGATTTTGAGCATTTTAAAATTTTGACGCGCACGTACGCGCGCGTCATGACCTTTATGTGACCTTTGATGACATGACCTTTTGACCCTTGACCTGAAATATATGTGATATGGATATGAATGACCTTTGCTTATGCATCATGAAGATATGATGGATAACGTGATTTCACAAAATGGCGCCTGGATGACGTCACGATGACGTGATGACCTTGAAAAGGTTCCTGTCACGTCTCATGACAATGACCTATGACTGTGCCAAAATTGAATGAAATTGACGAAACCGAACTTGAGTTATCCTAGGCACAAAAAAGTGTAGGAAATAAATAAAAATAAAGAATAATAATAATAACTAGAAATTTAATTCGTCACGAAGACGAATAAGGTGGTCTGTCTTCAAGTCTTATGATAGATTAAAATAGTTACTGTATTGAGAAAGGGAGAAGTTATAAAGACATGTAAACAATGATCATGATGATGATGATGATCTTGATAGTAATGGTGATGACGATAATGATGATGATGATGATCATGATGATGTTGATGATTATCATCAACAGACCATGATGACATCAGACTGAACAAAATGAGAGAACATTTAGATAGTATAAAGTCTCAGCTACAACACACTCAAAAATCAACAAAAATCAAGCTGAAATAACGGCGATATTGCTCGCAAAAGACAAGAATGTAGAATCCAGATTTGAGAAAAAGTCATCTCCCATAAGGATTACACGCAAAAAGTAATGGATCAAGTGATAATAGGGTAATAATAAAGTAAATATGGTTGTTTATTACATTATTTGCGATTGTACGTGTTTTAATATTCAAAGGAGATGGTACAGTGAAAGGTCAAAAAGAAAAAAAAGTTAAAAAAAAAAATTGTTGGAGACGCCCGGACTCGAACCAGGGACCTCGAGGTCGGAAGTCAAGTGCGTTACCGATATACCAAAACATTTCCCATAGAGATTACACGTAAACGGAAAATGGAATTATCAAATCCCACTTTGTAAGTGAAATATGAGCATGATCCCGGCATCTGATCGAAAAATAAAGGGCACACTTGTGATAGCTTATTGTCTCAGCTACAACATACTCAAAGCTCAGCGTAAACAAAGATAAAACAACGGAGATATGGCTCGCGAAAGACCAGAATGTAGAATCCAGTTTTGAGAAAAAGTCATGTCCCATAGAGAATACACGCAAAATGTGAAAAATTGACATGCCTCCTTTAATCGCATAAATACACCATGATACCATTGTCAAAATGAAATAGCGTGTTGACTGCATTTGTAGAAAATATTCTCAGGTAGAACATATCCAAATTTGAAAGAAAATTGATCAATATTTACAGAGATACAATCAATTTTCCAAAAATCTGCTGACGTCATAATATGCAAATTGAAATTTTGAGTTTGGAGGCCATTATGATGACGTCATGAGTTAATTGAGGGTCAAATGACACATGAAATCATATCTCCAACTCATGCTTCTTCCAACCATGATATAAAAAATGGAAACAATTGATTATCTGAAGAGCTATTTTGATTTTTAAAATGTCATGTTTTTGATCAAATTTGCATTATATTGCCCATAGCAGCACGCGCGGATTTTGAACTTTGACGCGCGATCACGGCCTTTTGAAAGGTCAAGGGTGACTGAAATTAATGTAAATTGTCATTTACGGTAAGAGGAATCTAAATCATGTAAACAATTTGAATTTGACCTTTTCCGCGCGTTGTGAGCGCGCGCAACGCGCGCGGTGACACTTACGGACGGAAAATTTTGAAATGCTTAAAATGACCTGATTCGTACTCTCCTTTAATAGTTAAGTGATTTTGAGCATTTTAAAATTTTGACGCGCACGTACGCGCGCGTCATGACCTTTATGTGACCTTTGATGACATGACCTTTTGACCCTTGACCTGAAATATATGTGATATGGATATGAATGACCTTTGCTTATGCATCATGAAGATATGATGGATAACGTGATTTCACAAAATGGCGCCTGGATGACGTCACGATGACGTGATGACCTTGAAAAGGTTCCTGTCACGTCTCATGACAATGACCTATGACTGTGCCAAAATTGAATGAAATTGACGAAACCGAACTTGAGTTATCCTAGGCACAAAAAAGTGTAGGAAATAAATAAAAATAAAGAATAATAATAATAATAAAGAAAATTCTGACGAAAACAATAGGTGATCTGTTTTCAACAGACCACCTAATAAAGAAAATTCTGACGAAAACAATAGGTGATCTGTTTTCAACAGACCACCTAATAATACTAGACAGTTGTAATGCGCCCTGTATGTCAAAATTAATACTCCTGGCGCAGTTGTGAGAAAATTGCATGATTGAAGGGCAAACGTCTATCAATGAATTAAAGAAGGTAGGCAAGATACACATCAGTTTAAGTTTAACTTACTTCGGGACTTAATTTTGCAATAATATAATAAAACATTGATTTGAATATGTAAGATTACATACGCTTAATATACAGTTATGAATTGAAACACATGGGAGATACTGTTGTAAAAAGCAAAACAAAAAGTACATTACGGTAACAAAAGAAACTTTTTTTTAGCGCAGGTTATGACTCTTCATAGTTTTGTTATAAGGAGGTCGTATTCATATACCTGTGAGTAGTGTTTACAGGAGCAATCCAGGCAGACAACTCCCAGAGAGATTCACCTCTCACTCCTGTCCTGTCTTGGGCATTTCTAAATTTGACTTCTACTGCAAGAACTAGTGTTGCGTCACCGTTAGTCGTCACATTGTGTTTAGTTTGTATGGTGGGTGTGACGTTAAAACGTGTCACGTCTGACATGAATCAGGATTAAAGAAAAAGATTTGATGACTAGTCATAATATCATAATACAAAAAAATAGGGGGGAAAGAGGGGGGTGGTGAATAAACGTTGGATGCTGAAACATTTGAGTTCTCAAATTATACGCAGCACTTCGGGAAAAAAGATGACGTAATCTTGAAAAAGAGAGGCCAACAAAAACTTAAGAGAAGATAGCAGAAAATTAGGGGAGAAAGGGGGGTTAGAGAGTATCACAAAGGGAAAAAGCGATAATTTCGTATCCCCCCCCCCCCCGGATCAACCTGGAAACCCCAAATTTGTAAGACAGTAAAAGTTGAATAGGCCGGTTTTAGGCAAACTAGCAAATTTAAATCAATTAAAAATCCTGCTGCCATTTTGGAGTTTGTTGTATGTATTGTAGTAGTGAATTTACGACACAGTCCTACATAGGTGTGGTCATATGAGAGGGCGGGTAGGAGTGGGGAGGGGACTCTCAGAAGACTTACGGTACGGACAGATAAAGCAGCATCCTCCTGGCAGTTTAAGGGGTTCAACGCAGAATGCCGGTAGACAAGGTTCAATTGCGCATGTTGTAGTGCTGTTATCACACGAACAGGTTGTGCATTCGTCAACGCGCCACACTTCGGAGTGAAGATACGGCACTCCATGATAAACACAAGGTAAAGGAGGATCGCCGGATGAGAGGCTGACGGAAAATGCTGATGGAAAATAAAATATGAATTGAAATAGATCCATCGAAATGTATCAAAATCACGGGAATAGTCTTATTATGGTAATCGTAGGGAGGGGTATTTTTTAAGCTGACCAAGTTTTAATGGTCTATTCTATATAAATTGATCAAATTTTTCAATGATTGGAGTACTCTCCAAGTACTCTACCACAAATATGTTCATTCATTGAAATGTAAGAAAATAACAAGAAAAACGAGAGGAAAGTTGTGTACACAGATGCTCTTTAGCAATACGAAGTTTCTAATGTCCGAAATAAAAAATGAAGGAATGAATAATAGAGCAAAATATTGTTACCTTTTCTTTTTCCAAAACAGAATAATTCGGTAAAAGTGTTCAATTCAAATCAATTAAAGGGAAAGTCCACCCCCGAAATAAGTTTGTTTCGATAGAGGCAGAATAATAAGAAAATCAGGTGAGTGAAAGTTTGAGCAAATTCTGAATGAAAATAAGAAAGTTATGAATTATTGAAGTTGTGATCAATCAAACACAAATTGGCAACTCTATGACGTATCATGCGAGCTCAACTTCCATTTGCTCAGTACTAAAAAAATCTAAAATTTTCATTTTCCCTCAAGAAAAATTTCAACCATACATGCACCTTAAATATAATAATTGCAAATATGTTTCTATACTCCCCCTGCAAGGAACAAATATATATTCCGTCATCAATAACGAAGAAAACATGATTTTATGGAATATTATGCACAAAGCAAATGAAGGAGAGCTCGTATAATAAGTCACAGAGTTGCCAATTTGTATTTGATTGATCACAACTTCAATAATTCATAACTTTCTTATTTTCATTCAGAATTTGCTCAAACTTTCACTCACCTGATTTTCTTATTATTCTGCCTCTATCGAAACAAACTTATTTCGAGGGTGGACTTTCCCTTTAAATACTGGTATTATGTTGACAATTACCCCCCCCCCCGTAAATTACCGACACCCTTTTCATTAAAGGGGAAGTCTACGTTTAATTATCTTCGGGGTAATTGTCCTAGGGGGTAATTTTTCGGGGGTAATTGTTCTTGGGGGTTCTTGTCCCGCTGGTACTTGTCAGGGGGTAATTATCCGAGAACCAATTGAACTTATAACAAAGGTTGGATTACCTATTAAGATTGGTGAAACCAAGTAATGAATAAATAAATGGACCGCCTACATTATACTCAATAGGGTTATCTTTGTGTCACTACAGCCCCCCCCCCCCCCCCCCCCCCATCATGATAAATCGATTAAACTGCATTTCGGCCATTGATTTGGGGGAGTTGTTTGCATTTTGAAAAGAAAAACAAATTGCTTGAGAGTTGAGTATTCATTTTCGTTCACACGGAGTAAATAACGCAAAAGCTTTGATTTACCCGATTGATCGGTCATGCAGTCGAGGAATTGTTTGTCCAACTATTTTTAGAGTGTTATCGTTACATAGCTACTACAGCAATGTAAAACTGTAAGCTCTTTTTACTAAAAGCTCACTATTATGATGGCTGCAAACGGTTTTCTTATGGTTTGTTAATATCCCATTGATTCAACAACCAAAAGTTGTGGTAATGAGAAAAAAAATTGTTTGTTTGTTTGTTAGGGTGTGTGTTTACCTGACTGCTAAGAAAACATTTCTTTGCTTGTAAGTAAGTAATCGGGACCGACGGCGTCAAGTCCCATTAGGCCTCTCTACGTGACTTGCTAATGGGCATTCCATGCTTTACCAAAGGGAACTTGCTCATTGACTTGGCTTCGAACCTCGGACCTCCCGGTTACGAGACCACTGCTCTACCACTTAGTCATAACACCTTCACGAGGTGAGATATTGAAGATAACAAGTAGATATTGATAAACGATGAATTAAATAGCACTGTGACATAATCACAATGACAAGTATACTAGCTGTATAATATAGTTAAGAAAGACTAACATTGGGAAGAGGCATGGTGCACCACGAGCATCAAACTTCCAAATACAAGACAGGCAAGGTATACCAAGAACGATTCATCATCATTTGGAGTGTTGTGACAACAATTGATTTAAGCCCAGAGAGACTGAAGTTTTATATAGACATATCGCCTGCTTACATATTTATGAAGTTCCCTTGAAAAAATTCCTCCCTCAAAATACTTTCCCAGAACACTAGAATTTGAAATTCTGGTTATTATGACGTGTGGCTTATAAGCGGTGGATAACAATGACCAGAAATGAATAAGGCAGTTTAAAGGCATACTCTAGACGTAAAAACCCTTACAATGAAGGTGCAAGTCATGATTAAGATTAGAAAAAAATCCCCTAAAGATGGTCACTTTTATTGATTGTGAACGATGGCAGCACTTCACAATAATCAAAGGCACTGACACATTGACAACCCTACTCCTCTCCGAAGGAATCGAATCAAATTCAAAGGAGAAAAAGGAGAGAAAGTGAAAGGCTATGTGTGGGTGTGTGGGTCGGAGGACGATAAAAGAAGTTGATAGAACCCTTTTTACAACCCCCCTTTAACAGTTGTGTGAGTGAGACCGATGCACCCCCTCAGTAGCGTACGCAGGATTTTTTCAAGGGGGGGGGTTAACATTTTAAAATCGGGCCGAAAATTTCGCAACGACTCAGCCAGCCGCTGAATAAGTGGGGGGGGGGGGGGGGGGGGGGGGGGGGGTAAGAGGACACTTTTTTGTGGTCCCCTAAAAAATCGCAACGACTCAGCCAGCTGCTGAATAAGCGGGGGGAGATGAGAGGACATTTGTTTTGGTTTTGTTTGGTCCCCAAAAATCACAACGACTCAGCCGCCTGCTGAATAAGCGGGGGGGGGGGGGGGGGTAAGAGGACAAGCACCTGCACCCCCTTGATATTGGTGTCCCCTCTAACGGGGGAAGCAGGGGTCGGTGCCCCCTGAAGATGGTGGAATTAGGGCTTTCAAAAGGCCCAAATGGGGCATTTCTAACACTATTTCATTCCACAATTATAATCAATCATATTAATTTCATATTGATGTGAAAAAACAGTACAATTCCTGGGTACAATTACACTGGAGGTATATTTATATGTAGTTTTTTGTGTGCAATAAACACGGGAAATGTCAAAATAAAGTGAAAATCAAACAGACAAAAACAAGATGTTTCCAGAGATTGGCAATGTTAAAGTTGGTATCCCATCGTAAGCTTATTTGTTGTCCAGACCTTATAGTTTAGAATCGTATAAAATGGTAAAAAAAACGATAAATTCCCCTTTCTCACTATTTGTTAAGCAGGCATTTTGGGCTCAAATTCAACTGCAACTTTTTTGATTTAGCTGAGTATTTAATTCTAAAATATTTATTTTCTTTCTTTCTGTTTTTTGTTTTGTTGTTGCAACAGTCGCGCGCCACTCCCACTGACCGCAAGCGCCACAAGTGGCGCGCGCGTCGCCAGTTGAGAAGGCCTGCCCTAGGGCAACCACCCTCTAGGACGACTACCCCCGGAAATCTACCCCCTAGGACAACTACCCCCGGACAACTATCCCAAGACAACTACCCTAGGACATCTGCCCCTCGGATAGTTGTCCGGGGGTAGTTGTTCTAGAGGATGGTTGTCAGAGGGGGTAGTTGTCCCGGGGTAGTCGCCCTACTGAGGGTGGTTGCCCTAGGGAGTAGTTGTCCTAGGGGTAGTTGACTGGAGGGAGGGTAGATGTCCAGGGGGTAGGTGTCCTAGAATCCCCTATCGTATCGTTTATAGAAATCAGTTTATGATTATGTAATAATGTCATTGTCATGTTTAAACATTCTAATATTTGGCACAGGCTATTGAAATTGCCAGAGTTTTTTTGTTGAAAGTCTTAATAATAATAATAATAATAATTAACAACATTTGTACAGCGCTTATCACAAAATATGTCTCTAAGCGCTTAAGAAAAATAGAAAGAGAAGGAATTACAGCCAAATATTAAGTTATACATAATAGATAGTGGACAATCGAGGGGGCTGCATATGCAAATGAAAAAGGCTATTTAACAAAAAGGTAGGTTTTTAACATGGATTTGAATTTGTCTGTTGAATCTGCTTGTTTTATACATTGAGATCGTTGTGATCGTTTTTAAGCTTTACATGTTTATTTAATAGTAAGTATCCCGTTGTTGTTGTCGTTGTTTTATACTCCATGAGCGTAGCTTCTGAAGTTACAAGCATATGTATTACTTTTTATTACAATGCCGAAGCAGTCTATATGTCTATATGTATAATTATTATAAATAGCGCTAAGGTGCACACAAAAATACCTTTAACATTATTCTGTCATAGGGAGATCAATCTTGAACCCGGGGAAATGGGTTCGTCGTAGTTCGGATGCTCCTGTGGTTTTTGAAGCAGCTGTATTGATTGATTGATTGATCGACCGGTCTTATTCGCCAAGCCTCCAACATACAACAATACAGAAGAATAACAGAGCTTATTTCCGATATTTAAGGAAATATTATTTTCTCATGCTAGGACAAGTCTTCTTTTACTGTCGGTTTAACCTGAACAGTTATTACTCGTTTACATAAATGACGAATTTCTGTTCATCGTCGTTTCTATATCTCATCAACTCTTCTTCGACGTTTCTTTCAATTCTCTTTCCAACTCTCTTCATACGTTATCATTAGTTCTCTATTGCAACTAAAACCTAAGGTTGGATTCTAAATACAAATCTTAAATCTAAGATCTAAGATCTTTTCAGGTCATATTTCGCTTCCTTTCTGACTCCCTATCTCTTTCTACTTTATCAATCATCAATCTTTTCCCTCTCTTCTGCTCACTTAATGTTCTCCTCTTTCTAAGAGCCAAACAAAAATCTCAATTTCTTGCGAAATCGCTTTCAGTAACCTCATCTCTCTGTCATTTTATTCAGATATATCATAATGCTTTCAAGTTTCAAGTTTCAAGTAATTGTTTTACAAAAGAATTCACATAATTGACAAGATTAGAACATAATGTAAAATATACTAAAAGTGTCACATTATATAATTAATTCTTTGAAAAGACGTCAAAATTAATTGTATTGAAAAGAAGGTTATACAGGGTGAAATGTGAGGAACCTATTAAAAAGCTCAGCTTGTAGATTATAGGTTCCCGTAAATAAAACTAACATTTGATTGAAGTGGTTGTAATGGTGAAGAACGTATTTAATACGTGGGCAAGAAGGCCTTGACATATGATGATATACAACGTGAAACAAGCAAAAATAGCAAATACAGCAATTTGTTACCAATTTGTTGCATCGATATAAAACGTAATTTTGATTACATAAATTTATCTTGGTAAAAATGAAGGCGATATTGGTATAGAGGATATAATAATACAATCATGTTAAAAAACATACTTCACACTTAAATGATATCATGTTTAGAATAAAATTGTAATTTTGTTGAAATACATGCAAAGATGGAAATAACAAATCATTTAAAATCCAAGCTCTACGATGGAATATTGTGCAATTCGCATACCTCCCTACTTTTTATCATCGTGAAATATCAAAACAAAAGACCAAATATGGTTCATATAACAAATCCCCTAAGGCGAGGCGTCAAAAATATCGATACCAGCAGGCTGCCGCCTCACGTATTGGCGCATTGAGGCTGCAATTACGGCTGAAGCCCGGCTGGGGCAATTATTTTTCACTTATTAGCCCAGCCGGCTTGCGCCAGGCTGGGATCTGAGGCTCGGTTTCCATTTCGAAAGGCGGCAGCCGGCGCATGCTTTTGAATGCCATTTCCTACCGCCAGCGGTAGCCGGCTGAGCTAATTTAAAAAATGCAGCCAGGACGCACAAGTGCAGTTAGCTGCCGCTGGCTGGTATATTTATTTTTGACGCCTCGCCTAAACTGAATGAATCTATTCCTTAAGAAACAAAAATGAAGTGCTAACGTCCACATTCACTCGTCGTTCAGTCTACTGGTTCCAAACAACAGAGTCCTCGCATGAGGTTCACCGTGACATCATTCAAGCAACGGGCTGGAGCAGGTCAGATTCAATGTTTGGCGCTTGTAATGTGTGATCAGCTCGCCATTGTTAAGCACTGTCAGATTTAAGTACAATTAATTACTAGAGTCTGACGATAAATTAGGTTCTGATGAAATGATTACGTATCACAAGAAAATAACCAAGCAACTTCACGAGTAAAAAATAGTGTACATAGATTTAATTAAGAGCCATCTGCTCAATATAAGTGTACACGCAAATAAGTGACAAAATAAAATGATTTGGGGGGGGGGGGGGGGTAAGCGTACACTTTTTTTTTTACGAGTCCCAAAAAAATCGCAACGACTCAGCCAGCCACTGAATAAGCGGAGGGGGGTGGGGGGGGGGGGGGAGGTAAGAGGACACTTTTTTTTTTTTGGGGGGGGGGGTCTCGATATTTGAAAATTTGACATTTTGTCCAGTTGTTGGGGGGGGTAAGGTCACCTTTTTAAGGTCACCTATTGGCAATTTTTTTATTATTATTTTTTTTTTTTAATTATTATTATTTATTTAAAAAATAAAAATAATAAAAAACCAAAAGGGGAGGGTTTTCCAAAATAACATACAAAAAACATACACATAAAAAAAAACTCGAGGGGGGTTTAACCCCAAAACCACCCCCTGCGTACGCGCCTGATGTCCATTGATGTGTGCATAGGGTTATGGCTGCGAGCCCAGCTTTCAGATGTCCAAACAATGAGTCAAGATGAGGCGAGGTCTTTGCCTGGTCCCATAATATAGGGAAAGTCTGCAATGCCAGCAGCAGCACGCATATAGCCTGTGGCTGTAACATTCACCTTCGCGGCCCACACCCTTCATTCACTCTAAGATCAGATCAAGTTCAGATAAGTCTGATCCTCTCGAGATCTCCAAAGCAATCTGACTAAACTGCCCTAAATGTCAAACCCACTTTGGCTCTCTCAATAGTAATTATTGAAAATTTATTGCATTTTCTGTTTTATTTTTATTTATGGAAACTGCTCCTACAAAGCAATGGCCTCGTAACTGTGAGGCCCCAGGATCAAAACCGTGTCGATGTGCTATATTAGTGCCCTTTTGTGGGGCATTAATCCTCATTGCTGTCATTTATGACTTGAGGGCGTAGGTTCCATACTTTAGATCAGCATAGTAGCATACACCTGCTTTAGCAGTCACGCAAAACACACATTGTCAAATTATTATTCAATAAAATCTGAGAATGTATACTATCATCTAGATCTATTATTTTCAAATTATTTTTTAAATATTTCCATAAATTGGGGTAAAACAAAAATATTCCAACTATATGACCGACAGTGTATATATCATATATGTAAAATATTAACTTCATAGCAGTGTCCTATCTGCAGCCACACCAACAAATAGTTATCGACCCATGACTCTCTTCTATTATTTTTCTTTCTTCACTCGGGGAGGAGGAGGGGCACGCGTTTCTCCGGTGCCCCCTGAATCCACCACTGGTCTTCCTGATCGATTTGAATTACCAAATGTGAGATAAAATAAACCCATTTTGTTGAAAGGCTTTACTCTTACTCCTATTTGAGGTATGGCGACCTTGCAAATATGTAATTTACAGAGCAATAAGCCAGTTGGTAGATAAGATATGCGCATTGGCAGATTAATGTGATTTGTACCAACATTGAAGAAAGTTATGTAGTAATCATTCGTTTATGCACTGACATGAAATTATATGGAACACTGGTGGAATTATTCTTTTCAACACAGCAATCAAAATGTATTCATGAAGTAAATCTATTACTCTTGCGGGGATTATTCTTAATTGCACGAAGTGGGACTACTCCATTGGTAAAAGATCTGTGGATATTTGGGATTATTATTATTATTGATATATGGAAACTACGAACTGGTCTTTTTTGCGGAAATGGTTGGTCTTAAAAAAAAGTTTCCTCAAAGAAATTCAAAACACAGACATCTTGAATTTTTCTGATTAAGAATTAATTTTAACATTATTCTGTCGAAATCATTTAGTGAATATCATAATCTGTAGGGGTTTCGAATTTCCTCCGAAAAAAAGTATAGAAAATAAATGCAAGAACCCCAAGCCTCCACCACATTACACCCTCCTCAAATTTTAATGTAGAACCGCTCATGCCGTAATAAAAAAAGTTAACACTAATGGTATAGTTAAGTCCGACTATTTAGCCCACCCGATAAGCCTGATGCCCCCCTCTTCCCTGCCAGTCGCCTCTCTACCCTGGTCCCTGGGCCTTCATAGCTTGGCCTACTTCCTACCAGTACACAGTGAAGTGCAGCCAATAAACGGTGTAGAGCTGTCTGGATCACTGCTTATATTGAAAAGACGATCATCAGTTGTCACTGCATTTCTTCCACGTTTAAGCTCAACACAGACGTTGGCATCGTCGCAGTTTAAAGACGGATCAACGAATGTATACACGACGTCCCGAAAGATGAATTGATTTCCTTTGATGTACCACTGCGATGCTTGATCAACATTGAGAACTTGCTCGGTGAAACCTATCCTGGTGTGAATGAGAGTGACCAAAGTGAATGCAAAATGAACAGTTAATATACAGACTTTTATTACTTCGTATATAAGCTGGTTGCATGCATACACTGACTTGATTTCCGCGAGGATCACAGCAATGATGATAAGCGACAATAATGACCTTCATCCCCGAGTTTCTGTCCTTATGATTTTGCAACTTATGTCACAATTTTGCTATAATATAATTTTAACATCATTTTCAAATCAAGACCAATGTAACATACACTCAAGGCGGCCAAGCGACTTCCAAAGTGTGGGGGGCACCAATAAAAAAGGGCACTTCCTAGAAAAAGGGCACCTACAAACGTAAATGTCAAAGCAAAAATATCCATTGTTTTAGACATCAGGGATGATTTCAATATTTGTTTCACTTTATACACCCTACAAGCATCATGCTTTGCAGTTTGATTTGATTTTCTAAAAAAACAATGTTTGTGAGCGAGCGAAGCGAGCGAGGAAAACAATTAAGATGTGTGAGGTTGCAGTGCGAAAAAAATACATTTTATAAACAGGAAAAAAAACACAATCCTAATGGGGTTATAAGTATATTCTCATATCGGAAGGCTGAAAAGACCTTTGATATGTTACATAATTATATCATCTATAGATGCATGCGAGCGTAGCGAGCGAGCTTTGTGGGAAATTGCTCTTAATTGTTTGAAATTAGCTAGGGCGCGTTTAATGATGAAAGGAAAAGGGGACAGTTATCAGGAAAAAAAGAGGAGCATGTGTCAAAGTACAAAGAGTACCTAATAGAGGTGAAAATGGGGCACTTCTTACACCCTCAAAAAGAGACACTCACCAAGAATGAAAAAAGTCAATCTCAATCATGAGAATAGGAAATGGGCATTTGTCGACGGAAAAGGGGCCCCATCAGATTTTGATAGGGGCATTTATAAGATATTATCATATATTGTTAAAAGGGAAATTATCAGAGGTGAAAAGAGGCACTTATCGCATCTGAAAAAGACAATGACCAGATATGAAAAGGGCACTTATGTGAATGAAAAAGGGGCACTAATAAAGGAAAATGTGCATTAGTTAAAAGAAAATGGGCACCGATCAGATTTGAAAGGGGCATTTATCGGAGTTTAAGGGGGCACATAACAGAAGTGAAAAAAGAGTTACTTCTCGTACCCGAAAAGGACCATTTACCAGAGAAGGGGCACTTATGAGAAGGGGAAGAGGCTCTTTTTAATAGGAAACTTATCATTAGAAAATAGGGCACTTATTGGAAAGGAAAAAGGGCACATGTGAAAATATAAGGTGCGCTTATCCGAGTTAAAATGGGGGTAGTTATTAAAAGGGGACGGGTCCCTTCTAACAAAGGAAAAGGAGCACCTGTCAAAGTAAATAAGGCACGTACCTCTCAGATTTGAATAGGTCAATTATCAGAGGTGAAGGGGGCACATCAGAAGTGAAAAAGGTATTTCTCATACCTAACTAGGGGCACTTACTAGATATTAAAAAGGGCACTAATGAAAATGCAAAATGAACACTTATTACAAAGGGAAATGTGAACTTGTCGAAGGAAAAAGGGCACGTGTCCAAATAAAAGGAGCACTGATCAGAGTTGAAAAGGGGAAGGGGCACTTTTACAAATTAATAGGTGCACTTGTCAAAGTAAAAGGGGCACTATTCCTATGTTAAAAGTGGCACTTCTTAAAAGGTTAAAGAGGCACTTTTCCTATATATGTAAAAAGGGGCATTTTTGGGGTGATTGAAAAAGTGGGGGGGGGGGGCGCTGTGGCCTCTGCCAACTCCCGAGAGGGCCGCTTCTGCGTACATTCAATATACACGTATGAATTGAAGCATATAGAAGGTACTATTGTAAATAGCCAATACCAAGTATATAACAGAAATAAAAGAAACGTAATTTTTTGGTGCATGTTTTATGACCTTTCGTCTGTTTCTGTGAGGATGTCGAAAGCACCTACCTTTTATTCTTTTTCTTATGAGCAATCCAGGCAGACAACTTCCAGAGAGATTTGCCTTGCACTGTCGTACTTCTTGCATCTCTAAATTTGACTTCTACTGCAAGAACTATTGTTGCGTCACCGTCAGATGTCACACTACGTTGACTTTGAATGGTAGGGTTGACATTACGCACTGTCACGTCTGGTATGAATCAGGATTTAAGAAATAGATTTCATGACTTGTTTATAATGATCATGATACGAAAGAATAAGGGTAAAGGGGGAATGGAGGATGCCAAAACATTTGAGTTTGGCATGTCTGATATGAGTCACATTATTCAGTTTGATATCCCTATTTTAAAAGAGACGTCAATAGTGACGTAATACTGTGTCAGCACGCATTTTGCGCCGTGATTGGCGGAGCAATGTGACAGTGACAACATAATAAAGTGCGCCCCTGACATTAATATGCATGTCCTTTGGCCAATTCGGCTAACATCAGTAATAACGCAGTCGAAATGACGACACTAGAGCAACGGGAAAATTAGACATTTGGAAAAACACACAACACATACTTAGCACTTTGGCAAAGAAAAAGAAGGAGATGTACCCATACAAAATAGACGCCAATGAAAAAAAGAAAAGATAGCAGAAAATAAGCAGATATAAAATAGAAGAATAGGAATAAAGATGTTAGACAAGAGCGCCAGAAAAATAAGGACTTTTTCGTGCTCCTCCCTCTCCCGATCAACTTGAAAACCCCAAATTTGAAACAAGTAATAGTTGAAGAATCCCGAAATCAGGCAAAATTTAGCAGATTTAAGTGAATTTAATACTGCTTCCGGGGTTATTCAGCCCACCTAATGATGACCAATAATTCTTGTGTTCCCCCCCCCCCCTCCCCCTCGTTCCCTGTCAGTCGCCTCTTCAACTTGGGCCCCCGTAGCTTGGCCTACTTCTTACCAGTACATAGTGAAGTGCAGCCAATCAACGATGTAGACCTTTTGGGAAAACTGCTAACATTGAAAGGACGATCATCGGTTGCTACTGCATTTTTTCCACGTTTAAGCTCAACACAGACGTTTGCCTCGTCGCAGTTTAAAAGCAGAGCACTGGAGGGATACACGACGTCCCGAAAGATGAATTGATCTCCTTTGATGTACCCCTGCGATGCTTGATCAATATTGAGAACTTGCTTGGTGAAATCCAGCCTCGTGTTACTGAGAGAGAACAAAGTGAATGCAGAACGAATAATTTACATACTGACTGTATCACTGGTATATGAGCTGGTTGCATGCATCCACACGCCTGATGTCAGCGAGGATCACATTGATTAAGCTCGCATTTCCCATCCCAGGCTCAGGTGACACCAAACCATAAACAGTTAATTAATAAACAAATAAATAAATGAATAATATACAAATGAAAAGATAGATAAATAGATTAATAAAAGATGGATTTACTAATGATTTAATCAATAAAGTTATCAATAAATTAAATAAAATAACTAAACAAATACACTTCTCTAGCAAATAATAATGCGATTGCATTGTGAAAGAAAAGGTGTGGAATGGATCAGAAACAGTTGATCATGCAGCATGTAAGTATTGGTATGCACTGCAAGGTTCTGGATTCATCAAAATCATAATAAATTTGGCCGAGTCTTGGTAAAGTAACCAGCACTGTACACAGAAAGCTATATATGGGACAATACACATGGTGTCAGGGCTAGTACTACCTTGATTTTCTTGTCTTTCTATGATCATTACTCAGCCAGTATACATTTTCTTCCAAAATTGTTTGGCACATGTCATTTCTTTGTAATTTTGAACATTCAGTGGCAGTTTCGTTTGATTCTGTGATAATTAATTATTGTTTTTACCAGAACTGGAGTTTATCTTTAATAAAGCAAACAAATAAAGTATCTTACAAAGTAATTGCAGACAAGATTCCATGTTAACAAAATATAATAGATAACATAATTAAATCAACGTATAAATTAAACATCGATTTCATGAATAAAGTGTTGATGAGCCTATAATACAGATTTTAGAATTAGACTTATGAATAGATTAGGGAATACTATATAATAATAATAGTTAACATTTGTAATGCGCCATGTCTGTCAAAACAGACACGCCTGGCGGATTTATGAGGAAATTGTAGATTGTGGGCGTATGTCTATCAAGTAATTTACGAAGGAAAGTAAAATGCCCATAGGTTTAAGTTTAACATACTTCAGGACATAATTTTGCAATAATTATTATAATCAAAACATACTTTTTAACATGAAAGCAAGGTTACCAAAGTATATTACAGTAATAAAAGACACCTTTCTTTTGGCTCAGGTTTTAAGACTCTTGTTCTGTTTCTTTAAGGATGTCGCAAGCACATACCTGTGAGTAGTGTTTACAGGAGCAATCCAGGCAGACAACTCCCAGAGAGATTCGCCGCTCACTCCTGTCGTCTTTCTGGTATCTTTAAATTTGACTTCTACCGCAAGAACTAGTGTTGCGTCACCGTTTGTCGTCACATTGCCTTTACTCCGTATGGTAGGTTTGACTTTACGCACGGTCACGTCTAGAATGAATCAGGATTTAAAAGATGAATTTGATGACTAGTTTATAATTATCTTGATACGAAAAAAAGAGGGGGGAATGAAAATACGTTAGATGTTGAAACATTTAAATTTGGCATGTCTAATATGAGTGAGCAACTGTATTCAGTTGTATATGCATGTTGCAGAAGAGGCATCATTAGTGACGTAATAATGAAGCAGAGCGCAATTTGCGCCTCTTTGGTGTAGGAATGTGAGATTTTACAAAATAAGCATTGCGCCCATGGAATGGTCTTTGGCTAATTGCTAAACCCTAATAACAACGCAGATGAAATGACGACACGTGTGCGACGTGAACGTTAGACGTTTGGAGAACACACAACATATACGCATCACTTCGGCAATTTGCGCCTCTTTGGTGTAGGAATGTGAGATTTTACAAAATAAGCATTGCGCCCATGGAATGGTCTTTGGCTAATTGCTAAACCCTAATAACAACGCAGATGAAATGACGACACGTGTGCGACGTGAACGTTAGACGTTTGGAGAACACACAACATATACGCATCACTTCGGGAATTGAAGATGACGTGCCCTTGAAAAAGAGAGGCCAACGAAAAGATGAGAACACAACAGAAAAAAAGCAAATATAAAGAGAGAAAAGTAGAAGAAAAAAAAAGATCTAGAGAAGATCACATAGTGACATAGGGATATTTTTTTTGTTAACCCCCCCCCCCCTCCCCTTCTCGATTAACTTGGAAACCCCACATTTGTAACAAAGTAATAGTTGAAGAGTCTCGGAATCAGGCAATCTAGTTGGATCTATGTATTGTAATAGTGAATTTCGCGACACAGTCCAACATAGGTGTGGTCATGAAAGGGCGTGTGGGGGCTATCAGAAGACTTACCGTACGGACAGGAAGCGCAGCATTCTCCTGGCCGTTTAAGGGGTTCAGCGCAGAATACCGGTCGACACGATTCAATATCGCATGTTGTGGTGCCGTTATCACACGTACAGGTTTTGCAAGGGCCCATATCCCACACTTCGGCGTGAAGAAACGGAATTCCATGATATATACAAGGGAGCAAAGGTTCACCGCTGCTAAGTGATACAGAAAACTGAGATACCCGCCCATCGGATTCCTCTACTATCGGAAAGAAAAGTCAAGGAATAAATTACAGAAATTATTTTTAGTTATTCTTTTTCTTCGTCCTTTCGAACAAAATAAATCGGTTATAGTGTTCAATTCAAATCAGTTCAATAATGTTTTAATTTTGAAAATTCTCTATATTCAAAAGCTGAAATGCATATCATTTACGATTTCTCAGTATCATTAATTTATCCATATTACACATATTCCCCAAATTAATCAAGTTTAAGACAAATATTCACAATGATTTGAGAAGATATACAGAGAATAATGAACAGATTGAGAACATCAAAGTAATGGCAATATGTGAAGGGGTCTACTGAGAAGCTTATAGCTTGAAATATATAGATCCCTGACTATTACAAAAAACAAACATTATATAGCCTAATTAAGCAAATTAACAAGAATAATAGAAAACTAAAACAACAAACACCATAATAAACACAGATGACGTTTACAGATACATTTACCGTACGAGTAAAGAGAGTCAATACAATCAGTAATAAGTTTGTATATTTTGTTTTTAAATTATTATCAATTGCATTCAAAAGCATTCTTATCAAAATTATCATATGCAGTGTGTAAGTTTGTCCGATGAAATAGATGTGATCATTTTTTATGGATCAAATCGTTTTTTGAAATATTCTATATTCTGGGGTATTTCTTTCCATACATTATTTATTTGTTTGAGTTTTCGGTGACCATGTAGCAGAGATGGGAAGATGATCTGATATTTTTGAATAAAGTAGGCCACTAATATTAATTTGATAAAAACGAGTTTGAAAATATATTATCGTTCAAAATCGAAGAATGATGATTCTGAGGGGTTTGAACACACCACATTAAGAATTTTTTTCAGAAATACCTCATGCGTTCAAAAGCATAAATACAAAATTGCATTCACTTGAAAGAACAATGCTTGCGAAATATGTAAAAATATCTCAATATTTGTTTATTTTGTCAATAAAAAATATAAAATGATACATGTACATGATTAAAATATATAATATAGAAATTTTGTCCAGTAAATAAAACTGGGTATTGCACTGAATACGGTTATTTTGAACGAACTATTTGATAAAATTTCCCTACCAGTGTATGAAAACAGATGTATGAAAATATTCATTTTTAAGATTGGAGGCTTACGGTAACACCAACTGGAAAAGGCTGGTGAAAAAATATTCGTTCTTAAATGGAACCCGCTCATAATGGCGTTTCGAGGAATTAAAGAAAGGAAAGGAAAGAGATTGTAGTTGAAATAATTTGTTATAAAACTTTTAAACGATATTTTTGTTTTAGTTTTTCGAACACCAAAAAACTAGTTAAAATGGAAGTAGAAAGGAAAAGGAAAGGACGGAAAAACGAAGCGTTTGAGAAGGTTGTGAGCAGATCAAACAAGTTGAAGAATGAAGAGTATAGCGTGTAGTTTTCCGTGAATACTCGCTAACCATGGAAATCTACAGAGAACATCTGAATTTAAATTCGCATATGGGTTTCGGTTGTTAAGTTCCTTAAATGTCCCCTTTATTTTTTTGACCAAACACCTCCTAAATTCTAACACGTACACACGAGAAGGTATTTTAGATCCAATACGTTAAGATGCAGGCTGGATTAAATAAGACTGCGTTGAAATAATGAGAGAAATAAATTATGGCATCAGTACATCAATTTAAAAACAAGCTATCATTTGTAATATTTAGCTTCATCTAATATCATTTTGATACATCAATTTCAAAACGCTCGCTCAAAGGTTTGATTAAAAGAAAGTCAAATATAATTGCAAACTACTCTAGAAGAAAGCAACAAAATGAGAGAAGCAGACTGGTGGAAGTTTAAATGAAATTGGAGAAAAGATGAGAAAGTTAAATATTTTGGAAGTTGTTATACTATAAATATGAGCCCTTCAAATTTGGTGAATCGGTAATTTCTTCAACACAAAAAATGAAGAACTAAAAAAATAACAGATCGTTATTTCTTTTTAGAGAACCTGTGCTAGTAATTATGTAATCCATAATATATTGTTAGTATTGCCCCAAGAGAGAAGGCGCTAAGGAGAAAACAGAAATTGATCATAATTTTGTACACGATAAACGGGAGAGTTATCCGCGACTAAGTCAAAACCCAGTGACCAAATTGCCAATTTTAGATTCGCATAGATTCGGTGATCTCATATTTCAAACATTAATATCTTTCTTATTGTTGATCCGATTTAAGTCAAACTTCTGCCATTCTGTTTCTCTTATTTCCCGTCTGTGATGCAAATGAAATTATTACGAAGGTTGATTCGATTGAGCGGAATTTCAGCCATTGATTTGGAGAGTTGTTGGCATTTGGAAAGTAAAATGTATTCATTCTCGTTAAAACGGAGTGAATAACGCAAAAGCTTTGATTTACCCGATTGGTCGGTCATGCAGTCGAGGAATGTACAACTGTAAACTCGTTTGACAAAAATCTCGCTAATGAGATGGCTGTCAATGGTTTTCAGAAGATTTGGTAATGAAAAATGGATTGTTGATGGTGTGTTTTTTACCTGACTGCTAAGACAGCATGTGTATGCTTGTAAGTAAGTCATCGAGACCAATGGCTTTAAGTCCCCTTGAAGCGGGACTGTACTACTTGTAGCTACATCCACCCTCTTTATAGCAATCAGTGCCTAAGCGGTATCCGTTGGTCCCCCAGGATCCCTTTTTTCTAACGTGAATTGAGAGCTGATTTGATGGGATAACCACCTATCATGAACCATGCATAGTGGTCTAATCCCTCCTGGTCAAGCTAGTGCAGATAGGATTTAAAGTATATGTACGGGACTTACTAATGAGCATTCAATACCGTACCAAAGGGCACTTACTCCGTGACTTGGCTTCGAACCATTGATTTCCCGGTTACGAGACCACTGATCTACCACCTAGCCATCACCACTCAACGAGGTTAAGTAATGAAGATAATATCTGAAGTAGATATCGATGAACGATGAACTAAATAGCACTGTGTTAAAATAACCATGACAACTATACTATTGGCATTTATATGAATGGTCTTAATTGGTTTATTGCTTACACCGATTTTTAACCTTGGTAATAATGCAGTCGAAATGACGGTATGTGTGCAACGGGAAAGTTAAAACATTAGGAAAAACTGAAGACATTCGCAACACTTGAAAAAGAACTTGAAAAAGAGAGGTCCACAGAAATAAGAGAATATAGCAGAAAATAAGTAGATAAACAGACAGAAGATTTTAAAGTTGGGGGGGGGGGGGAGGGCTAGGGAGGAACATACAGGGAGATAGCAATAAGTTCCTTCCCCCCCCCCCCCCCGGATCAACTTGGAAACCCCAGATTCGTAACACAGTAATAATTGACTAGGCCGGTATCAGGCAATCTAGCATTTTAAGTCAATTAAATCCTACTTCCATTTATTTTTTGTTTTGTTTTTATATATTTTACTAGTGAATTCGCGACACATTCCAACATAGGTATGGTCTAATGAGAGGGCGGGTGGGAGTGGGGGAAGGGGCTATCAGAAGACTTACTGTATGGACAGATAAAGCAGCATCCTCCTGGCAGTTGAAAGGGTTCAACGCAGAATACCGGTTGACAAGCTTCAATTACGCATGTTGTAGTGCTGTTATCACAAGTACAGGTTGTGCATTCGTCAATGTCCCACACCGTGGAGTGAAGATACGGCACTCCACGATAAACACAAGGTAAAAGGAACTCTAGAATAAAATATGAATTGAAATAGATCCATCGAAACGGATACAAATCATGGGAATAGAGTTTGTATGGTAATCATGTATATTTTCGACGGGAGACTGATTTATATTTTTAAGATGATCAAGTATGAATTGATTAATTTATATGAATTGATCAATTTTTCCAATAATTGGAGTACTTTACCACAAAAATATTTCATTCATTGAAATGTAAAAAAAACAATAAGAACAACAAGCAAAATCGTGTAAGTTAACAGTACACAGATGCTCTTTATAGCAAAACGAAGTTTCTAATTTCCGAAAGAAAAATGAAGGAATAAATAAAAGAGCAAAGTATTGCTAGTTCTTCTTTTTTCTTCGCCCTTTCGAACAGAATAAATCGGTTATAGTGTTCAATTCAAATCAATTCAATAATGGTATTATTCTTTTATAATTTCAAAATATTATTTAAATTTATTTATATTTTACAAGTTTATGACAAATATTAACAATAATTTGAGAAAAAATACAGGGAAAATGAAAAGATTGAGAATATGAACAACAAAGTAATGGAGATACGCGGAGGGGTCTACTGAGAAGCTTATAGCCTGTACAATGTAGACCCCTGACTATTAAAACTTTGTTAACATTATATGGTTTACCTAAGCAATTAACAAAAATTATAGAAAATAAAACAAATACCATAATATATACAAATGAAATTTACAGACACAGTTACGGCACGAGTAAAATATTGACTTATGTAGATTCAAAGAGTTGAAAAACAGATGAGGCAGAGAAGTCTATTAAATCAGTAATAAGTTTCATAGTATAAAGCATTTTCACATTACATTCAAAAGCATATATGAAAAATTACATTCACTTGAGAAAATAATCTTGAGAGAACAATGCTTGTGAAAATGTTGTGTAAAAATCCCAATATTGGTTCATTATTTCAATTGAAACTAGACTTTAATTCGTCACTTAGACGAATTAGGTGATACGTATGATAATGGTTTACATAACGAATAATGCATTACACGATATATTATTTTGCTTCTCCCATTTATATGCTTCTCCCATTATGGTCTATCCATATGTCAAGATTAAATTGCGTCTCCTTGATCATCATGGATCTAGGGAAGATAGATTGAAACAATATATGACCTTTGACCCTGTGCAGTAACCAGTTACACATTTGACTCTAATTTACATCATGAAGAACACCTTTTGACGATTTTATCTTATTGAAAGAAATGAAAATGTAATTGATAAATGATTATCATCATTATGATAATGATGATCATGATGATAATGATCATGATTATGAGCGCGATCCTAAAATCTTATTGAAAAAATGCGGGTTGATTTAGATAGCATATAGTCTCAGCTACAACATACTCAAAAATCAACAAAATCTAAGCCGAAATAACGGCGATATTGCTCGCAAAAGACAGGAATGTAGACTCCAGATTTTAGAAAAAGTCATCTCCCATAGGGATTATACGCAAAAAGAAGTGGATTAAGTGAAAATAGGGTAATAATAAAGTAAAAAGGGTTATTTATGACATTTTTTGCGAATCTACGTGTTTAAATAATCAAAGGAGATGGTACAGTGAAGGTCAAAAGGAAAAAAAAGTGAGAAAAAAAAGTCTTGGAGACACCCGGACTCGAACCAGGGATCTCGAGGTTGGAAGTCAAGTGCGTTACCGATATACCAAAACATCTCCTATAGCGATTACACGTAAACGGAAAATGGAATTCAGAAATCCTACTTTGCAAGTAAAATATGAGCATGATCCCGGCATATGATCGAAAAATGAAGTACACATTGGAGATAGCTCATTGTCTCAGCTACAACATATCCAAAACTCACGGAAAACAACGTTACAAAAACGGAGATGTTGCTCGCGAAAGACGGAAATGTAGAATGCAGTTTTGAGAAATAGTCATGTCCCATAGACAATACACGCAAAATGTGAAAAATTGACATGCCTCCTTTAATCGCAAAAATACGCCATGATACCTTTGTCAAACTGGACAATTATGTACACTACATTTGTAGAAAATTGTCTCAGCTAGAACATATCAAAATTTGGAAGAAAAAAAAATCAATATTTACAGAGATACAATCAATTTTCCAAAAATATGCATCCGTCATAATATGCAAATTTAAATTTCGAGTTTGGAGGCCATTATGATGACATTATGAGTTAATTGAGAGTCAAATGAGACATGAAATCATATTTCCATTTCATAATCTATCCACATATGAAAGAATATTGGGAGTTTCTATCTATTCTGAAGAGTTACAATGAATTTTGTATAGGCATTTTTTGGCCCATGTATTGTGGATAAAGATCACGCAAATCCGCGCGTGCTGTCAACTTTGACGGACGCTCATTGCGTTATTAAAAGGTGAACAAATTATCAAAATGCTTGGAAAAATGTACAAAATACGATGACGGAGAAAATACGGCGATTCTATGTTGCAAAATGCTGGTACGCGCAAAAAACGCGCGCGCATGCGCGTGAGCGCGATTTTTGGTCAAATGCTCTATATGGCCTGAAACGTATGCAAAAAAAATTTGGGATGATTTGGAGCATTTTAATTTTTTTAGCGCGCTTTAACGCGCGCACCTACGCGTACGCGCATTTTTACGCGCATATATTGACCTCAAATTGACCGGACGGAGATTGACCTTGATCATGACAAATATGAATGAGAAATGGCTTTCCGTTATGAAGATATGATCATAAGTTGATTTTAACAAAATGGCGTCTAGATGACTTCACGATAATTTTGAGTCTTTGAAAAGTCACGCAGTTCTAAGTTAGACTAAGATCTATCATCATTGAAAGTTTCATGACAATGGCTTTATTCAGTCTTGAGATATCCTGCGAACAAAATCGAGGAAGAATAATAATAAATAAATAAATAAATAAATAAATAATAAAAATCTTGACGAAATCAAAAGGTGATACGTCTACGTACGTATCACCTAAATATCAAATTTTGATTCATGTACATGATTAAAATATATAAAATAAATATTTTCCCAATAAAAAATACTGGGTAAATATGCGCTGGAAATGGATACTTTGAACCAATTTCCCTACCAGTGTACGCGAGTAGACGTATGAATATATTCATTTTGCGGTGGGAGGATCAAAAGTGGAAAAGGCTGTTAAAATATTCTTTCGTCAATAGAACCCGCTCATAGGGCTTTTAGAGGAATTATGGAAATGAAAGGAAAGAGATGATAATGGAATAATTTTTTTTCATTCTACAGAATTTGATGTTGGCTGCAAATGAGATACAGTACCTTTAACGTTGAATGAAATTCATACGAGACTACTTTTTTCGTTGTTCCTACACCAACAATTAGGTGAAACTGGAGTAGGAGAGGAAAGGAAAGGACGGAAGGAAGGACTGGTAAAGAAGATTGTGAGCAGATCACAAAAGTTGAAGGATGAAGTCTATAGCGTGTAGTTTTCCCGTAAATAATCACTAACCATTGAAATCTTCAGAGAACAGCTAAATTTTAATTCGCATACAGTTGTATGGGTTTCGGTGGACAAATTCATTAAATGTCCTCCTTATTTTTGTCCAAAAAATTAATGCATCCTAAGTTCTAAGACGTATACACGAAGAGGTATTTTAGATACTACGTTACGATGCAGGCTAGATTAAGTAAGATTTCGTTGTAATAATGTAAACAATAATGAATTATAATCGGTACATCAATTAATACAGCATGCTATCAGTCGTAAGATTTTGATTTAATATTTCGCTCCATCCAATATCGAATTTAAATTTAAATGCACACACTGTGGTTAAAAGGTTTGGTTAAAGGGAAATCCAACTTTGATGGCAAACTTCTCTAAAAGAAAGCAGAAAAATCAAGGAAGCCGACTGGTGAAAGTTGAATGAAATCGGAGAAAAGATGAGAAAGGATTTTCGAAGTTTTTATATGACTATAGGTATGAGATTTTAAAGTTTGCTGAGTCGGTAATATCTCTGTGATGTACCGGCAAAAAACTGTGCCATTTTTTCCAACACATTTAGTCATTTTTTCTTTTAAAGTGTATGAATCAGGGCGATTTTTTTTTTTGAGGGGGAGGGGGGGCAAAAAAAATACGCATCACCACCACTCTTTAATGTTACATGCAGGCCCCGCGGAACGTTTTTCAAAGTGGGGGGGGGGCTAGAGTATTTAAGATCAGGTAGAGCAAAGAGAGCAAAGCAAGTGGAGCATAAATAAATGGGGTCCATGGGCAAAATTGAGGAGCCCCATGAAACTCAGAGGTTTTAGGCATAACATAAAGATCAGATGAGCATCCAGGGCCCCGCCTTAGGGCCCTTTGCCGGGGATCTAGGGGGCAGAGCCCACGGAAGCTCAGGGGTTTTAGGAAGTTAATTTTGGTCAGATGAGCATCCAGGGCCTGCTTTAGGGCCCTGGTGGGGTCCAAGTGGCGGAGCCCTCGAAAGCTCAGCGGTTTTAGGCATTCAATTAAGGTCAGAAAAGTGACCAGGGGTCCCTTGGTGGGGTCCACGGTGTAGAGCAACCGGAAGCTCATGAGAAAAAAATCATTCGATTTCAGCAACATTTATAAATCGTTGCTATCAATTTTTTTTTTTTTTTGCACGAAGATGTCTGGCAACGAGACCCGTGTACACAATGTACTTGTAACAACTTGGAACAGCTGCGTGTTCTACAAAGGAATACCCCGATCCTGCTTGCAACAGGCCTGTGAGACTTGAAGGCGAATGCTGTCTATCCTGCCTATATCGTAATATATATCCTAAAGTTTGTTAATAAACATTTTCTTCTAAGTTACACATATTATGAACGATTGGAATAGTATGCCTCCTGACTCCCAAGTACATAGCGGTGTATATAACTGTTGGCAAGAGTGGGGTGGGGGAGGGGGGTAAGTTTATCGATAAATCATGAAATTGTACATATATATATATATATGTATATATATACCACCTCGCTTCCTGAATATACATTGAGGGTTGGCGTAAAGGTTCTTACTTTCTTATGGTTACACGATAATACTTTTATCTTTACACAAAAGTTTCAAGAGCGGTTCCAGAAGATTATTATAAAGTGATCCGTCGCGTAGCGATCCATAGGATCACCGCTTAATTTCGTCAAGGTTCTTCTATCTTCTTTATTAATATTATTTATTCATTTTCATTCTTTTATGCAAACTTGTTCGGCAAATATCTCAATAGTGAAAAGAGCTAAATCAATACAATTTTATAACAAGATGTTTAAGTCCAAATCATAACGTCGATATTTTTTTCGAAAAAGTGGTCACGTGACCTTACAGGCGCTATTTTGTTGTTTTTCATGCATGTTTTTCGACCATCATATCTCAACAACGGAATGTCGTACAGACTTCTTATGAAGACCGTTAGTTAGTGCATGAGTTGCCCTACTTTCGTTTTGTTGACGTAAATACGATGTATCGTCATCTTCATTACGTAATCACCTGTCCAATATTGTAAAACGTGAAAATGACCTTGAAAACGTTAATCTTTATTAACTATACTCAGTGACTTGGCTTCGAACCATTGATCTCCCGGTTACGACAACACTGCTCTACCACTTAGCCTACACCACTCCACGAGGTTAAGTAATGAAGATAATATCTGAAGTAGATATCGATGAACGATGAATTAAATAGCACTGTGTTATAATAACCATGACAACTATACTATCTGTATAATATAGTTTTGAAAGACTTACCTTGGGAAGAGACATGATGCACCACGAGCACCAGACTTCCAAATACAAGACAAGCAAGGTACCAAGAACGATTCATCATCATTTGGAGTGTTTTGACAACAATTGATTAAAGCCCAGAGATACTGAAGGTTTAAATAGACAGATCGCCTACTTTTATATTCATGAAGTTTCCTTGATAAACTTTCTTTCCCAAAATACCTTCGAAGAACAATGACCAGAAATGAATAAGGTAGCTTAAAGGCATAATCCAGACGTAAAAAAGACTAACCATGAAGAAACAAGTCGTGAATAAGATTAAAATAAGAACCGCTAGAGATGGTAACTTTTAATGATCGTGAACAATATGGGCAATTTCACTACCCTCTTATAATGTATAAAGAGAACGGTTTATGATCATGTAATAGTGTCATTGTCATGTTTTAACATTTCAACACTTGGTTCGAAAATCCTATTGACATTGCAAAAGATTGGTTTTGAAAGGCTTTGCGATAGTTTGAGTTTGAACAATGTAAGTTTTCTGTTGTTATTGTTGTTTATGTAGTCATTGATCATAGCTTTTGATTTTACATGTATTACATTATCTTACGATTCCGACGTCTATTTACATTTACAGCGGACGATTAATGACGTAACATACCTTTAATATTATTCTGTTATAGGGCAAATGAATCAATAACTCAAGGAAATTGGTATCTCGTTGTCCGGATGTTCCTTGTGGATTTTGGAACAGGTGTATGCTCCTATAAATAAGGAAATATTATTTTCTGATGTTTGTACAAGTTTTCTTCTATTGTTGGTTTAACCTGAACTATTACTCGTTTATATAAATGACGATAAACTCTTTGAACCACATAAATCTCTCCATTCTCTTAACCTATTATAATTATTTCTTTACTGCAAACAAAAGTTAAAGTTGGATTTCAAATAAAAGTCTGTTTACTATTTCCCCCCCCCCCTATGAGTCCAACATAAACTATCAATCTCTTGCCAAATATCTGTCAATTGCCTCATCTCTCTCTCTCTCCTTGTCATTTTATTCCTATATATCTTGAGGCTTAATATTGATAAGCAATTTGCACAACAATGCATTCTTTATTGTATTTCAATTGCATTGCCCTTTCCATTCATGTTAATTAGGGACAATTATTATCTCATTCAAGGTTGTTATGTTAAATAAATAAAAACATCATGGCATATCACTAGTATTTAACTTGTGTCTTTACCTCTTCCTTTGTGTTTTTTTGCACAGTAATAAACAGCATTACATTATGTATTTCTTTTGATAATGATGATTGTAATAAGAATGATTAAAATAATATTAATAACAAGTTATCAGGTATTAACATAAAGGTATAGTGGTCGGCAGGATAGAGTAGGTTTAGAGTACCGGCGCGGCATTTATGTCCTTCAGCAATACATTGATCTACATATTGCCACCCTCGACCCAGGTGATGTAAATGGGAACATGGCTGGAATTAATGCTTTGAATGAAGGAATGAATGAATAAAAACTCAAATAAAATGAAAAAATAATGAAGGTGATGGATGCATTATTCGTTTTTCTCCTTTCTCCAAATTTTGTTTATCGGATCGCACATGCCCCCTGTGCCCACCGCCCCCTCTCCCCAAACTCGCGGACCTACTCGCCTCTTGATATCAAATCATGAAAAGTATATTTCCATCATCTTCATGACAGAGATCGTGGATTGGTTTCCAGCGATCTGGCTCGTCTTGGAGATGGACTGATCAATCTGCATTCGACTATGATGCCTGGAAGCAGGAGCGGATCCACGTGGGGGAGGGCGACGGGCCCGACCCCCCCCCCCCCCTGGACTGTTTGTTTGTTTATAATTATAAAGAAGGGTTTGTATATAATTTGTTGTAGTTAGTGCTCACACTACCCCCGACTGAGCGAAAAACGGTCTCCGCAATTTACGAATTCCCGGGGGCAAAAATAAAGAAAAAAAGTGCTATTACCCCCCCCCCCCCCCCACCCCCCGGTCGTCGCGAATTTCAAAATTTAGGCCCCCCCCCCTCCCCCTGGATCCGCCACTGCCAGGAAGTCTAGTTACCCAGACAACGATGCAGAAAAAAAGTGTGTCTTCATTCCGCCAAGACCCTGGAGTAGGCATCTGTTTCGACGCAACTTGGATTGTTACGGTGTACGGGTAAATTTCGTCTGCATCAAAAAGTCTGATTAATTTTCCTTCCTTGTCTGACTTGGCAAAAATATTTCCTCATTACAACTCATGAGTCATGGCCTCGTTCTCTCTCCGTTTCTCTCTCTCTCTCTCTCTCTCTCTCCCTCTGTTCTTCCCGCACGCACACTGATACATCCCACTTTCACTCCTTCACAAACACACATACACACACACACACACACATACATATTCTCCCCTATCCCTCTCCCCTCCTATCTATCTATAATAAATTATAGGCTACTAAGTTGTCTTAGAAACTCTTTAGTGTTTTTACAGGCTCGTAATACAATCTTCCATTTCATTATTATCATGAGATATTTTAGATAGGTGAAGAATGAACAAAATAAATAGGCTTTTCGATCGCTCTCCTTTTTTTCCTCTGAAATGAGTTGAATAGATATGACTTTCACAATAAACACCGATAATTTAGTTTCTAACAAAAAATCCTTAAGGGGGATAAGGAGATATGAAGAAGAAAAATTAGAATTCCATTCAAATGTTGTTTTGAAAGTTGAATTAATATTGGGTAAAACTTCATTACATTTCCAATACATTAAACAAGCATAACTTGATGTACATTGAAATATATCTGCATTCGAAAATAGCCCCAAGTGAGATTTCCTTAAACGTAGTACATACGGATACCTATGGATTTTGCCATGAATCATATATTTATCAATTCCGATCTAAAATATCTGTTTCAGGAGGGGTATTTCCTAAAGATTGGGAGTTTGGATATTATTTTGTTGCAGCTGGTAAATATCTTATTGCTAGCACATAGTTGTCAACATGACTGTATAGAGATGACAGTTGGTATGTTTGTATTTATGATCGCATTGTTAATAAACGTTGCCTTCAATATTTGTGTCTCTATGAATAGATTCATTCAATTTGGGGCTGTGTTATATGAACCACATTTGTTTTTTGGTTTTTATATTTCACGAAATAAACTAGGGAGGTATGAGGAGTTCACAATATTCCATAATAGAGATTGTAATACAAAAGAGTTGTCGTTTTAATTTTGTGAATATATTCAAACAAAATTACGTTTTTAATGTAGACATGATACTATCAAGGTATAGGTATTATATATTTCTCAACATGATTGTATTATAATATCTTGTTGTTTTGATCTTTACAAATACCCTATACATTATCTACCTCTTTTTAGAAATCTAGCCATCTGATTGGTCGAAATTATAGTCTTGATTTTAGCCATTCCCGTAAAGAAATGAACAATGCCAGTAACAATTAATAGTTCTTGAGTGAGATTCCCTAAAGATTCCGGGTACCGGGAAAATAGTAACATTTTGATGAGATCCCAATTGGTTTACGTGTTAATACTTACTTTGTGCGAGCGCGGATACCATGCAGTGCTTTTTTCTGCGATTCCTAAATGATTGTAACATTCAGTCATCATTCCAGCGAAGATTAACAGACAGTGTCTCAGATTTTCTGTGATGTTTTACCCAATCCTGACTCAAGAAAAGGATAAGGTAAAAATTCTTGGTAGATTTTTGTGTCAATTCGGTATATAAAAGACATTATCGACTGCTTTAATATTTGAGGTCTAGCTGACGTCCCCTTGAGCCTATATAACAGCCAGGCCTCTCATAGCAGTCGATATAGCTACACTCTAAGAAAAAAGAGTGCAACAAAGGGTGCAAAATAAGAGTTTGCACCCTTCCCACAAAAATGAACCCTATCGACCAAAAAAGGGTGCAAAATAAAAGTTTGCATATTGCATGTATAATCATGATTACTTAACATGACTGTGTTCACATAAAAATACATTTATCATGATTTGTTAAGCATTACATTCACGTTTTAGCAATAGATATATTGATTATATGATTACTAACCAAGAAACAACAGGCATGTTTAATATGCATTTGTGTACTAGCATATTTCACAAGCATTCCTCGAGTATGGGTCCCGGTTATGGATGCAGGAGTGCACCTTTTAAAGGATGCAAGTGCTGCTATTCCATCGGTTTGCACCCCTTATGGAGCAGGATTGAACCATAAAGGTACTAAAATATCCCCTAAAAGGTTCAATCTGGCACCCTTTTAAAGGGTGCAGGATTGCACCTTTAAACAGGGTGCAGGATTTAACCCCTAAAGGTGCTGCCAGTGTTGCATCGTTTTGCACCCCTATAGGTGCATACTTGCACCATTTTTTCTTAGTGTGTATATTAAGATATATAGGAATAAAAAATGACAGAGAGAGATGAGGTAATTGACATATATTTGGCAAGAGATTGATAGACTTTTATTTGAAATCCAACTTTAACTTTTGGTTGCAGTAAAGAAATAATGATAATAGATGAAAAGAATGGAGAGATTTATGTGGTTCAAAGAGTTTATCGTCATTTATATAAACGAGTAATAGTTCAGGTTACACCAACAATAGAAGAAAACTTGTAAAAACATCAGAAAATAATATTTCCTTAAAAATAGGGACATACTCTTGCTCCAAGATCAACAGGAACATCCGGACACGGAGATACCAATTTCCTTGAGTCATTGATTCATTTTTCATAATACAGAATAATGTTAAAGGTATTCAGCGCCATTAACCATCAGCTGTAAATGTATATATAACGCATCGGCACTGTAAGAAATTGTGATACATGTAACTTCAAAAGCTTTGATCACGGACTACACAAACAACAACAACAACATGATACTTTTATAAATGTAATGCTTTCTGGGAGAAATATCAATTATTTAGACATATTTGTGGCTTACACCTAGTAAATGAGATCGATTGATCGATCTGTATTGAAAAACAAGTCGGGAGAGCTTGGGTATTTGTTTCCAGTTCATCGTGACTGTGCCATGGACCAGTGATGGCTGGTCCAAACAAATTTTCTGACTTGTTTGTCAATACAGATCGATCAATCGATCAATCGATCTTATTTACTGGGTGTAAGCCACAAATATGTTTAAATAAACAGGATACTTACATGTAAAGCTCAAAATTAACTCAAAGCCTTTCAAAAACCAATCTTTTGAAATGCCAATAGCCTTTCAAAACAAGTGTTGAAATGTTAAAACATGACAATGACACTATTCCATGATCATAAACCGATCTCTATATACATTATAAGAGGGTAGTGAAATTTCCCATGAAGCGGTTTTTATTTTAATCTTATTCATGACTTGTTTCTTCATGGTTAGTCTGTTTACGTCTGGATTATGCCTTTAAGGTACCTTATTCATTTCTGGTCATTGTTCTTAGAAGGTATTTTGGGAAAGAAAGTTTATCAAGGAAACTTCATGAATATAAAAGCAGGCGATATGTCTATTTAATCATTTAGTCTATTTGGGCTGTCACAACACTCTAAATTATGATGAATCGTTCTTGGTACCTCGTCTGTCTTGTATGTGTAAGTCTGATGCTCGTGGTGCATCATGCCTCTTCTCAAGGTAAGTCTTTCATAACTATATTATACAGCTAGTATACTTGTCATGGTTATTAGATCACAGTGCTATTTAATTCATCGTTTATTAATATCTACTTGTTATCTTCAATATCTAACCTCGTGGAGGTGTGATGACCAAGTGGTAAAGCAGCGGCCTCGTAACCGGGAAGTTCAAGGTTCAAAGTCACTGAGCAAGTTCCCTTTGGTAAGGTTTGGAATGCTCATTAGCAAGTCCCATCGGTTCATATTGCGTCTTATTTTTTCAAACGCAAGCGAGCCCAGATTCGCCGACCTCTGAAACAGAAAAAATGCATATATATTTGACAATACCTTATATGTTTTAATGAAAATTTATTTGTACAATGATATTATCATTTTGTATGTGGTGTGAAATGTTCGTGAGCTTGAAAGCCAAAATAAGGGAAATATGCGGAGGTGAATTTTGGACGAATATTGCTCCTCTCTTCGAGAAGGGCCTCGATGGCCGTTACGAATTCAAAAGATTTTTATGACATGCTTGTTAGCAGTCAGGTAGAAATACACCATCAAACAATCATCGGAATTAATCGGAATATCTTGTAATTGTAATTGTGGAGTCCCAACAATGATAAATATTAGGTCCTCGTCTTTTATTTATTGTATGTTAATGATATTACCAATGCACCACCCTATTTATCGTTTACACTTTTTGCTGACGGCACGGACATTTTTTACTCTCACGAGAATGTGGATGCCTTTATTCGAATACTTAATTTAGAATTACCAAAGGTATCTAACTGGTTTAAAAGTAATAAACTATCTCTCAATATTAATAAACGAGCCTCATACACTTTAAACCCCAAATTGTGCATATAATACTGTAATTAATGATAAACCCTTAGAACCTAAGAAATGTACATAAAAATTAGGTATTCTTATTGATGAAAATCTTATCTGGAATTTACACATACGACATTAAATTACATGTAGTTTTAGGAATAATGGTATACTTTATGAGACAAATCATTTCATTTTAAAACTTGGTGTGGGTTTCAAGGGCAAAGACAAAAATAAACCCTATTTATTCATTGCAAAAGAAGAAATGGCGCTTGGAATATGTGCTGGTCCTTGTGTTACCTGATTCATCTAAGAATTGTTTTAATATTATCTCATTCTTACCCTACTCGAAATTCATAAAACTTTCATTTGATAAATCCTAAATTATTGATCCTGCATAAATCAATTAGACATGGTCCAGATCTATGGAATGCACTCCCTGACCCAATAAAATCATGGAAAATCTTAAATTCATTTGAATTCAATAAGAAGAAAGCACTTCTGCGATAGTACATTGTTCGATCTTTTCTCAATGCTGAGTAAATATTTAATATTATTTCCAGATTTCTATAAACATCCATCATTATATGTTATAACTCCCGTATACTTTTATACTTTGTCTGTGTCAGAAATATATACATCAATATATTTAAATTTTCATCACCACTATCATTTACATCATTATTATCATCATCATCATAATCATTACCACCATTAGTTTTCGTTATTCTTTTAATCATCCACAACTTCCCAGGCTATTACGTTATCAAGCAAACGCTTATTATGGTTTCCCTTCTTCTTCTTCTACATATTTATTAATGAATAATACTTGAAAGTGTTTTATCAGTTTTGTTTAATTTAATTTCAACATTTTTATTATATTTATATTGTGTATACGTCTAAAATGTTTCGCAAAGTAGAAACTTGATATTGCTAAAGTGCATTTATTTACAGTGAACTTTCACAATTTCTTCTTGTTTTTCTTCCTTTTATTTTTTACATTTAAATGAATTAAACAAATTGTGGTAAAGTACTCCAATTATTGGAAAATTTAAACCATTTATATAGATTAGACAATTAAAACTTGCTCAGCTTATACAAATAAAACGTTGAACGTTGAAAACAACCCCTCCCTTTGATTACCATAATGTGACACTTCTCATGATTTCTATTCATTTCGATGCAGATTCCAATTCAGATTCTCTTTCAGAGAGCAGCTTTTCTTCAGGACTCCTTTCAACTTGTTATTATCTTGGAGTGCCGTATCTGCACTCCGAAGTGTGGGACGTTCACGAATGCATGACCTGCACATGTACAAACGGCACTATTAGTTGCGCTATTGAAACTTGTTCGAGTAGAAAATATGGGATTTTCTGCGTCGAACCCGTTAGACCGCCAGGAGACTGCTGCTATATCTGCCCGTACGGTAAGTCTCCTGATAGCCTCCCAAACCCACCCGCCCTCTTATAGGACCACACCTATGTGGGACTGGGTCACGAATTCCCTTCTTCAATACGTAAAACAAACCCCAATATTTAATGGATGCAGGATTTAATTTACTTAAATTTGCAAGATTTCCTGATTCCGGGACTCTTCAACTATTAATGTGTTACAAATTTGGGGTTTCCAAGTTGATCCGAGGGGGAGGGGGGGGTGGATGGGAACACGAACATATTGCTTTTCACCTTTGTGCTTTTATCTAGCTCCTTTTTCTACTTTGCTGTTTATATATCTGCTTATTTTTCTGCTATTTTCTCTTCTTTTCGTTGACCTCTTTTTTCAAGTTTACATCCTCTTTTTTCTCGAAGTGATGCGTATTAATAATATGTTGTATGTTCTCCAAATTTCTAACTTTCCCGTTGCACACGTGTCGTCATTTCAACTGCGTTATTACTGAGGTTAATCAAACTGGTGAAAGCAATTAGCCAAAGACCATTTATCAAATGCCATTGGCGTTCTGTCTATTTTGTCTGTCTAAAATTGCTTACCCCAACACCACGCAAATTGCGCAGTATTACGTCACTAATGACACCTCTTCTGCAACAGGCATATAAAACTGAATACTGTGACTCATTCTAATCAAACATGCCAAACTCAAATTTTTCAGCATCAAACGTTTATTCACCACCCCCCCCCCCCTCTTTTTTCGTATAATGATAATTATAAACTAGTCATCAAATCTATTTCTTAAATTCTGATTCATACCAGACGTGACCGTGCGTAAAGTCAAACCCACCATACAAAGTAACGTGACAACTAACGGTCACACAACACTGGTTCTTGCGGTAGACGTCATATTTAGATATACCAGTAGTACGACAGGAGTGATAGGCGAATCTCTCTGGCAGTTGTCTGCCTGGATTGCTCCTGTAAATCCTACTCACAGGTATGTGCTTGCGACATTCTTACAGAAACAGATAAAGAGTCATACAACCTGCGCCAAATTCTTTCTTTTTTTAAATTAATGTAATTTGCCTTTAATTGTCTATTAGCAACAACATACCTGTATACTATGCGTATAAAACTTTGCTATCATGTTCAAAATGATGTTTTAAATATATTATTGCAAAATTATGTCCTGAAGTATGTTAAATTTAAAATTGTATGTATTTTGCTTTTGTTCTTGAATTACTTGATAGACGTACGCTCACAATTAAACAGTTTCCGCACAACTGCTCACTATTATTTTTAATTTTATTATTATTATTATTCTTAAATATTCCCCTATATTTTATTATCTTTTAAATTGGCTCATCAACACTTTATTCATGAATTTGAAGTTCATTGTTTACCAATATCTTTTTATGTTATCCATTCTGTATTGTAAACATGGTATTTTAACTATTTGGACTACAATCGTGTATCATACTTTAACAAAAAGGGTTTCATGAGTAAAACCCGAATTGAATCGAGTTATAAGGACAGATATTCGGAAATGAAGGTGATTATTTGTTTAGTTAGTTTATTTATTGAATTCATTAATATCTTTATTGATTAAATCACTAGTTAACTCATCTATTTATTCATCTATTCATTTATATATTATAAATTAATTTATTTGTTTATTAATTAATTGTTGATAGCTTAAAGTCACTCGAGCCTGAGATGGGAAATGCGAAGTTTATCACTGTAACCCTCGCGGAAATCAAGACAATAGATGCATGCAACCATCTCATAGAACAGTAATACAAGTCAATATGTGAACTGTTCATTTTGCATTCACTTTGGTCACTATCAGTCACACAATAGGTTACACCGAGCAAGTTCTCAATGATGATCAAGCATCGCAGAGCTACATCGAAGGAGATCAATTCATCTTTCGGGACGTCGTGTATCCGTTCGTTGCTCCCACTTTTAACTGCGACGAGGCCAAGGTCTGTGTTGAGCTTAAACGCGGAAGAAATGCAGTAACAACACGTCCTTTCCGTTTTAGCAGTTACCCACAAAGCTCTACACCGTTGATTGGCTGCATTTCACTATGTGCTGGTAGGAAGTAGGTCAGAGGCCCGGGGTGAAGGGGAGACTGGCAGGGAATGGGGAGGTTACAAGGCTTAAAGGATGGGTTAAATAGTCGGACCTCACCATACTATTAATGTAAAAATTGTGTACAAGGGCATGAGCGGTTCTACATTATAATTTGGTGAGGAGGCTTAGGGTTCTTGCATTAAATTTCTACACTTTTTTCGGAAGAAATTCGAAATCCCGACAGATTGTGATGTCTACCAAACGATTTCGACACAATAATTCTATCGAATTTTATAGTAATTTTACGGAAGGATTTCTGTGTCATTTATTTCTTTTCAAAATAATTGTATTGAAAACGAAGCCACTCCACAAAATAGACCACTTCGTAGTTGTTACTACATGAGATGACTCCAAATTTCTATAGATCTTTTAGTAGTATTCCTTTCGTGCATTTTAGTATAATCACTGTCAAAGTCATAAATGTACATCATGAATATCTTATGTTTGCTGTATTGAGAATAATAATTCCAACAGTGTTCCATAGAAATTGTCATCGGTGCATAAACGTTTGATAAATACAGAACTTTAATCAATAGGTTTAACATTTTTGGTAAAAATGACATTCATATGCCAATGTGCAGATTATATCCCAAAACTGGCCTATATGCCAAGGACACTTTTTCAAGTCGTGATATACTCAATATAGTAAGAGTAAACATGTCAACAAGATGGGTTTAATCAAATTCGCATTTGGTCATTGCAATCGTTCATAAGAGCCAATGGTTGATTCATTGGGCACCGGGGACACGTGCCCCTCACCCTCCCCAAGTGAAGGGAGAAAAAAAAATAGAATAGTCATTGGCCGATAATATTTTGTTGGTGTGTGCTTGTAAGAGGCTTTTTGAACTTGTTTCATCACTTATATGATCATAATTGGGTTTCATATCGATATTACCATTAATAATACATATCCGTCTTGCGCATGCGTTGTATACGTCTGAAGAAGTGTAAAAACAAATACTAAAAGTAGTAGAAAATTTATTTCCTTTTTATCCCTCACAATTCTTTTAACAACTTTAAAAAAGAAGATAGTTGGTAGCTTATATTTAGCATTCGTCGTATGGATGTAGGATGTTTCTTTCCTTGGGACCTAGTGACGAGTAACTCCATTAAGTACTTGGAATTAATAATGAATGAACTTAAATACTCGGAATACAGTCGGCATATCTTATTTATTGCTATGTCGGGCAAACGTGGGGCAAGTTTTCAGGTTGTCAAGAACAACCTATGTTTGAAAGTATGCACAAAATGTGAATATAATAACTTGATAAAGGACTTCGCATCTTACGTCACGTTATCAAAAAAGGGAGATGCATGCCCATGTCGTGCTGAGAAACTTTGCATTTTGCTAAGTTTATACTTCTCTCATACACTTTGGTTGGAAATCTTATAGATTAGTAGGCAAGAATACAATAAATATCTTAAGTTATTTCCCAGGGATAGGTTTCCTTTAACCATTAAAGCTTCCTGCTTTAACGTAGTACCTGTGTTTATTTTTATTTAATTTCTTCATATTTCCAAAGACAGTTCTTTTCACTGTAAAAAGCCTGCTTTTATTTTCTGTTAATCGATTTTAAGGGACCTATATTTAAAAGTACAGTATAAGATGTTCAAATAGTGAATTTATTATATAATATTTCACGATATAAAACTACGAAGGTATGAGCAGTGCACAATATTCCTTAGGAGATATTGAAGTTTAAATGACTTGTTATATCAATCTTTTGAATACCTTTCAACAAATTATATTTGTATAGCAAAAATCATATCCTTGAGGTGTGTAGGTATTTTTGTAGTTTTATCTATACCAATAGCGCCTGTATTTTAACCAAGATAAATCTTTTTCATCAAAATTACGTTTTATATCAATGTAAAGCATTATGACATATCGGAATAAAATCACAGAGAGATGAGGTTAGTGACAGAGATTAAGAGTTTTTGTTTGACTCGTAGGGAGATGAGAACGATTAGTGAGCATAGGTGAGGGGAAAACATTGGTGATTAATAAAGTAGAAAGACTTAGGGAGTGAAAATGAAAGCAAATTGTGACCTGAGAGATTTTAGATCTTAGATTTCAGATTTTTATTTGGAATCCAACCTTAATTTTTAGTTGCGAAAAATAAATAATGATAATAGATGAAGAGAATTGGAAAGAGGATGGGGAGATGTTGTGGGTGAGAGAGTTCGTGAAAAAAGAGAAAAGAAACTGAAGAAAAGATCGAGGAAGAGTGGATGAGACATAACAAGAACGTCGAAGAGAAATTTCGTCATTTATGAACATCAATTTATGTAGAACATTGCAGGAATCATGAATATGTCATGTATGTCTACTTGTGAATTTAGACGTTAGCAACGACCCAGTAGTCAACTATGCAAGGAAACCCGTTTACTTCATAAACTTCACTGTCAGACATTATTGAGTGACTGACTGACTTCTTTTTTTTACTTTGGTAATAAACTACGTAAAATGAGCTGTATCAAGTACATGCAGCATTTATCTATATTAATAACCGAATTCTTGTAATGGCCAAAATCAAACTGATTGAATCTTTGCGCAGCACGAAACATATGACTTTTCCGTAGGAGAATCTGAAGATCAGACTATTTACATTAATAATACCAATCCCTTTGGTCGATTTGACAACAAATCGTCGTTATTTTTCCACCAAAAGACATTTCCAGCCCTTTCGTTTTAACGGAAATTCTAAATCAGTATTATCTTTCAAATGCCATTGGAATTTAACCTTTTCTTTTTTTAGGCCTGCAAATGGGACATAGTACCTTTGGTAAAGTAGAGAGAGAAGCAATAGGAGCAAAATATGACCTGCAAAATTTTAGATCTTAGATTTAGGATTTTTATTTAAAATCCAACATTAAGTTTTGGTTGCACCTAAGATCTAACTAATAGATGAAGAGAATTTGAAAAGAGATTCGAAGGATTTATTGGTGAGAGAGTTGGTGAAATAGAGGGAAGGAAAGAAGAAGTTGGAGGAAAATGGATGAGATATAAAAAGAACAATAAAGAGAATTTTCGTCATTTGTGTAAACGAGGAATAGTTCAGGTTAAACCAACAATAGAAGAAAACTTGTAAAAACATGAGAAAATCATTCTTCCTTAAGTATAGGAACATACACCTGCTCCAAAAACCACAAGAACATCCGGACAACGAAGTATCCATTTCAATAGCCTTCCGTGCCAAATTTCAAAACTTTCAAACAGGGCAATGACATTAGTACATAATCAGGAATCATTTTCTAAATCCTACATCATTGTATTCCCCTTTTCATTTTGTACAATACAATTTTACATGGTAAGAATAACAACAGGCTGTTTTGTTAAATGTCTTTCATAATTCAAGGTTAGCGCATTTGCTCAACTGTGACATGTTTTATAATGGTGTTTTCCACTTAGTTGATTGGTAAATGCTTGTAGTTACCGTGGTCACTGAGGCCTTGCACATCATTAATATCAGGCTTTAAAAAAACAAGTCATCACGTTTCGTTCTTACATTTATTCATTTATGCAAAACGGGGAAATGTACGCCGCTTCTTTGTACAAATGAAACATTGTTATAGCTGAAGCTAGATAGTCAGGGAGAGTTCCGAAAAATCCTTCAGTTAATGTAAAATATTCAAACTTTACCGTTAAACTGGGAAACGAATGAGACAATTGTGTTGGTGATATTAAGGATAATAGAGCACCTGATTAAAAAAAAATTAAAATCCGCATTAAAGTTGATTAACGAATTTGTACCCTTTCTGAGACATACTGACCCGTATTGTAGCCATTAGGCTGAAGTGTACATTAAAAGATTAAAAACCTGCATATAAAACCCATAATATAATATTATAACCTGGCAGAAGTTATCAGCAATTTGGCATGGTAAAGGAAATGCTTAGGTGTGGATATTTGTCTCCTCCGGTGGTCTCAATGTACATCTTAGACTGAAAAAAAAACATTGAAAAATCAAACAAAGTGTCCATTGTGACGATGTATGTTAAGAAGCACGGTGAGGAATAGTGAGGCCAGTCAAAGTTATATTTTGTTCCATCCGTTGACGAACAATTCTGAATTATTTGTTTAAAAAATCTATATGCCGTTAAAGTACAAGTCCATTTCAATAATAAATTACTTTCAATAGAAGCAGAAAAATCAGCCGAACCAATCTAAAAAAGTTTGAGCAAAATCAGATAACTTATAAGAAAGTTATGAATTTTTGAAAAAGTATGTAAAACTATATGGAAATCCCTACACAAATTGCCAATTTGATCATCAGTTTGTGACGTCATGTCCTCACTATTTATCGATTGCTTTATATAGTCTAATCCCTTTAATTTCTATTTTTATCCTCAAAAACTTGATTTCCCCATGCCTTTGCTCAGGTTTTATGATTTGTATCATATTGCGTACATGACATTGCACAAAATCTTGTATGAATTTTCTGAATATTGTCTAGTCTATTCATAATTATTTATTTTTATCTAAATAGTTTATCAAAAGTCTTATTTTTCATGATTTAGGGGGGGAAAGGAAATTTATATCATCAATATAAAAAAAACAATTAGTGGATAGTGAGGACATGACGTCACAGACTCATGAGTGAATTTCCAAGTTGTCTTGTGATTTTCATTGTTCCATAGTTTTACAGAATTTTTCCAAAATTCATAACATTCTTATTAGATATCCGATTTTTGCTCAATTTTTATTTATTGATTTTTCTGATTTTTCTGCTTCTATTGAAAGTAATTTATTTTTGGAGTGGACTTGCCCTTTAAGATCTAATTTTCTTAGTAACGCATATGGGACGCCATGTTGAAATGCCTTGGACCAGCGTTTTTCGGCTACCGGTGCTCAACGATAGTCATATTCGGGCGTCAGCAAACCCGAAAGTGTGTGTTTGATAAGGAAATAACATTTTATAGACAATAAAGTTAGTGTCTTATTTACTCGCTCGCTTCGCTCTGTCTCAGAATTTAGAATCGGGATGATTTCAGGCCTGTTTTAGCAGAAGAGTACTCGAATATATATCCATTAAAAATTATCCATTATATCTATATAAAAATCCAATGATGAGAGTGTCTTTTTTCCCTTTGGCTAAACTCGCTGTTCAGGAAAAGGATAATCCCGTGCAAGGTGATGCCTGCAAGTCCTCATATTCGGGTATGGAGGTAGCGGAATGTATAATTTGTGTATACTTTAAGTCATTTATATAGCGAGATGTCCAAATATATTATTTTATATTGCAGGTGGTGTCATCCAGTATAGTCCAATCATCTTCATGACAGGGGACGTGGATTGGTCTCCAGCGATCTGGCTCGTCCTGTAGATGAACTGATCAATCTGCATTCGATTATGAAGCCTGGAAGACCGGTTACCTAGACAACGGTGCAGAAAATAAGCGTGTCTTCATTCCGCCAAGACCCTGGAGTAGACATCTGTTCTGACGCAACTGGGATTGTTACGGTGTCCGGGTAAATTTCGTCTGCATCAAAAAGTCTGATTAATTTACCTTCCTTGTCTGACTTGGCAAAAATTGTTTCCTCATGTCGACTCATGAGTCATGGCCTCTCTCTCTCTCTCTCTCTCTCTCTCTCGCTCTCTTATTCCATCACGCACATATATCCCACTCTCACTCCCTCACACACACGCACACACATATATTCGTGCTGAGAAACACTGCATTCTGCTAATTCTGCTACCTCTCTCGTAATGTACATTTTGGTTTGGAATCTTGTAGATTATAAGCCGAGAATACAATAAATATCTCAGAATACCTTAAGTTATCTCCTGGAGTAAGATTTCCTTAACCCTAATAAGGCCGGGGGCATAATGCCCCCTCCCTGTCGAATTTCTGCCGCTGCATCAAAACCCCTGAACCTTTGGCGCTAAAAAAAAATTCCCCATGTCTCCCACACATTTTAATATAGGATTTCCCTGCCAAATTCGCGTGTTTGTCATTCGAATTCATTTACTTTGCATTTAAGTTAGCGCAGATCGGCTTTGCCATGCCAATTATCATTCAATTTTTCAGTTTTTGTTTTTAATTTAGGAATTTGGTCGAAGGGTTTCATAGATCTGTCATTCAATTTAGAAGCTGCTCAACTAGCATTCAAATTAATATTCACTTGTCGAAGCGTAATTTTTATCATTAAAATTAACACCTGTCATTCGTATTCGTAATACTTTTATTCAAGTTAGGAATGTTAGGGGGAAGGATTGCAAGAAACTTTTACAGTTTTTAAATAATGCAGTTAAAATGCATGATTTGCCATCGGGGTCTAAGCAGTTATTGCATTTATTTATTTTCAGGACAATGCAGATGGGTGTAGTCAGACATAAAGTAAAGAAGGGGCAGAATCAAGGGATATGGCATTTCTGCACGAACATTTTCATATACCCGGGAAAGTTGGGGGTACCCTCACTACAGACTCGGAATTTTACAAAAGTAATTCATATCGTCTCTTATACCCAGCACACCCCTCTGTTATCCTAAAGAGTTTCATAGTTTACTTGCCCGCCAGCAGATCGATGGCTAAAGACATGGCTAAATAATGAATCATGTTCAAATTGTTGACTCTAGTCCCTACCCCAGTCACAATATTGTACCCTTCTTCCATTTTGAAATTATGCTGAAATTATGATAAATTTATAATGAAACATAAGTTTCAAGTTTCAAGTTTCAAGTTTCAAGTTTCAAGTTTATTTCACATTTCACAAATAAAAAGAATTTACATATAAATTGACAAAAATAGAACATAATATGAAATATGCTAAAAGTGTCACATTATATAATTAATTCTTTGAAAAGACGTCGAAAATAATTGTAATGAATATAAGGTTATACAGAGTGAAATGTGAGGAACCTATTAAAAAGCTTAGCTTGTAGATTATAGGTTCCCATAAACAAAACTAACATTTGATTGAAGTAGTTGTAATGGTAGAGGACGTAACAGTAATAATATATGGGCAAGAAGCCTTAACATAAGATGATTATATACAACGTGAAACAAGCAAAAATAGCAAATACAGCAAGCAAATTAATTTGTTACCAAAGGGATGAGACAGTAGTCACTTTAAAATATTGAGGCCATTAAACGAGGTCATTGAACGAGGTCACCCGAGCGAGGCAGTATATACATGAACAATCATGTTACAGTAGTGTATACAATAATGTAGACCGTAGCCCAGACACAATCCTGTTTCCAAAATGCATTCGAACCCACGCACGTCTGCTCCCAGAGAGCCCCTAAGATAAACAACTTCCTTACATGAACATTTACAAATACACTGAGACCATCAGGTCCGTAGATGCAAGTCCTTTTTTTCTCTTCTTAACGATCAAACTTAAATGCTGATGAATATCAGATAAATCTAATAAGTATAAGTCTATGAATGCAAGAAAATGAAATGTGATGAAATACACATGAAAAAACAATGTTGAAAGAAAAGAAATGAGCTATAAATAGTGTGTAATAAACGAGAAAGGTATATTGACCATCAATTTAAGTGCACAAAGTGCTAATTTAAATGCTACAAATAAATTAGAATGCTAGAAGTACACCGTCGCGTTGTCAAAAAATCGTGTTGCGCCAAATCGAATGACCAAATGGCGAAAGAAGCACATTGTTCATTAATTTGAATGAAACATACGTAGATTCTAACAAAAATTCCATAGATTTGAAAACTAGAAAAGGAAATATAAACCCGAGATATACCTGACTGCACTAAAACCGTCGAATTTGAACGCAAAAAAATTAATTAGAATCACAAACTCGCGAATTTGGCCAGGAAATCCTATACCAAATTTGTTATGGGCGAACCTATGGTTCGGGTGTTAGATGACAAAATACATCACATGTCAATCAAAATATGTGATTCTAACAAATGTGCGTGTGTAAGTATATTGCATTTATATGATCTTTATCAAAATCAATATCATGAGTGGTTTATTTTATGTTATATTTCATTCCTGATTATACTTGTTTAGTATTGGCCAAGCATTTCTTTATTCTTATGATGAAATACATAAGAAATTATAAACAATACAAAACATAAGAAATTAGTAATTATATATATATATAAATGAAACTGACGCTTTTCACCCGCAGATTATTGTACAAACTATAGTTTCATATGAAAACAACATATAGCAAACAGAGATTAATAGTTTATGTTAGACTCATAGGGAGAGGAGGAAAATAGTATATATTAAAGCAGACTTGTATTTAAAATTCATCTAAAAGTTTTCTTTGCAATAAAGAAATAAGATCATAGATGAAGAGAATAGAAAGATTTATGTGGTTCAAAAAGTTTGTCGGCATTTATGTAAACGAGCAATAGTTCAGGTTAAACAAACAATATAAGAACACTTGTGCAAAAAACAGAAAATAATATTTCCTTATATATAGGAACATACACCTGCTCCAAAATCCACAAGGAACATCCGGACAACGAAATACCAATTTCCTTGAGTTATTGATTAATTTGCCCTATAACAAAATAATATTAAAGGTATTTTACGTCATTAATCGTCCGCTGTAAATGTAAATAGACTGCATCGGAATCGTAAGATAATGTAATACATGTAAAATCAAAAGCTACGATTACGGACTACACAAACAACAACAATAAAAGAATACTTACATTGTAAAGCTAAACTATCGCAAAGCCTTTCAAAAATCAATCTTTTTGCAATTTCAATAGGCTTTCGAACCAAGTGTTGAAATGTTAAAACATGACAATGACACTATTATATGATCATAAACCGATCTCTATATACATTATAAGAGGGCAGTGAAATTGCCCACATTGTTCACGATCATTAAAAGTGACCATTTTAGCGATTTTTATTTTAATCTTATTCACGACTTGTTTCTTCATGGTTAGTCTTTTTACGTCTGGATTATGCCTTTAAGCTACGTATCCATTTCTGGTCATTGTTCTTCGAAGGTATTTTGGGAAGGAAAGTTTATCATGGAAACTTCATGAATATAAAAGCAGGCGATATGTCTATTTAAACCTTCAGTATCTCTGGGCTTTAATCAATTGTTGTCAAAACACTCCAGATGATGATGAATCGTTCTTGGTACCTTGCTTGTCTTGTATTCGGAAGTCTGATGCTCGTGGTGCATCATGCCTCTTCCCAAGGTAAGTCTTTCATAACTATATTATACAGCTAGTATACTCGTTATGGTTATTAGAACACAGTGCTATTTAATTCATCGTTCATCGATATCTACTTCAGATATTATTTTCAATACTTAACCTCATGGAGGTGTGATGGCTAAGTGGTAGAGCAGTGGTCTCGTAACCGGGAGATCAAAGGTGAGAAGCCAAGTCACTGAGCAAGTGCCCTTTGGTACGGTATTGAATGCTCATTAGTAAGTCCTGTATATATGCTTTAAATCCTGTCTGCACTAGCTTGGCCAGGAGAGATTAGACGTCCATGCATGGTCACTGACAGGTGGTTATCTTATCAAATCAGCTCTCAATTAATATAAGAAAAAGGGGATCATGGGGGACCAACGGGTAAATAAATAAATAATTACAGTGCTTATATAGCGCCTAACACTTACTTTGTCAGAAGTCTCTAAGCGCTCTACAATAATGCAGCATAATTACCCTGGCTTTAGCAGTGCAGCTGGCATTGTTTGCTTTATAGAGGGTTCAGTTAAGTAGCTAAAAGAAGTGCAGTCCCGCTTTAAGGGGACTTAAAGCCATTGGTCTAGATGACTTACTTACAAGCATACACATGCTTTCTTAGCAATCAGGTAAAAACACACCATAAAACAATCAATTTGTCATTACCAAAACTCTTGATGTTGAATCGAAGGAATATTACCAATTTAAGAAAACTGTTGACAGCCATCTCATTAGCAAGATTTTAGTCAAAAGAGTTTACAGATGTACATTTCTCCAGTAGCTATTTAACGCTGACACCCTAGAAATAGTTGGAAAAACAATTCCTCAACTTCATGCCGACCAATCGGGTAAATTAAAAAATTGTGCGCTATTCACTCCGTTTTAGATGAATGCCCAACTCTCAAGCAACATTTTTTTCTCTCCAAATGCATACATCCCCCAAATCAATGGCTGAAACTCCGTTCAATCGAATCAAACATCGTATGAAAGACGGGAAATAAGAAAAACAGAATGGAATAAGTTTGACTTAAATCGGATCGACAATAAGAAAGTTATTAATGTTTGAGATATGAGATCACCGAATCTATGCGAATCTAAAATTGGCAATTTGGTCACTGGGTTTTGACTTAGTCGCGGATAACTCTCCCGTTTATCGTGTACAAAATTATAATATGTTTCCTTTTCTTTTAAGCGCCTTCTCTCTTGGGCACTACTCATAATATATTATGGATAACATAATTACTAGTACAGGTTCTCTAAAAAGAATAACGATTTTTAATATTTTGTTTATTCATTATGTGTAATAGAGAAATTACCGGTTCACCAAATTTGAAGAGCTTATACTTATAGTAATATAACAACTTCCTAAATACTTAAGTTTCTCATCTTTTCTCCAATTTCGTTTAAATTTTCACCAGTCTGCTTCTCTCATTTTGTTGCTTTCTTCTAGAGTAGTTTGCAATTAGATTTGATTTTCCTTTAATCAAACCTTTCAGCAAGCGTGTTGAAATTGATGTATCAAAATGATATTAGATGAAGCTAAATATTACAAATGATAGCTTGTTTTTAAATTGATGTACTGATGCCATAATTTATTTCTCTCATTATTTCAACGCAGTCTTATTTAATCCAGCCTGCATCTTAACGTATTGGATCTAAAATACCTTCTCGTGTGTACGTGTTAGAATTTAGGATGTGTTTGGTCAAAACATAAAGGGGACATTTAAGGAACTTGACCGCCGAAACCCATATGCGAATTGAAATTCAGATATTCTCTGTAGATTTCCATGGTTAGCGAGTATTCACGGAAAACTACACGCAATACTCTTCATTCTTCAACTTGTGGGATCTGCTCACAACCTTCTCAAATGCTCCTTCCTTCCGTCCTTTCCTTTTCTTTTCTTTTCCATTTCCATTTTAAATGTTTTATACAAAATTATTTCAACTACCATCTCTTCCTTTTCCTTTCTTTAATTCCTCTGAACGCAATTGGTGTTACCGTAAGCCCCCAATCGTAAAATGAATATATTCATACACCTGTTTTCATACACTGGTAGGTATATTTTTTTTAATAGTTGGTTCAAAATAACAGTATTCAGTCCATCTTTACCCAGTTTTATTTACTGGAAAAAATATCTAAATTATATATTTTAATCATGTACATGTATCATTTTATATCAAGAATTGACAAAGTAAACAAATATTGAGATGTTAACATATTTCGCAAGCATTGTTCTCTCAAGTGAATGTAATTTTGTATTTATACTTCTGAACGCATGAGGTATTTCTGAAAAAAATTCTTAATGTGATGTGTTCAAACGCCTGAGAATCATTATCATTCTTAAACTTTAAACGATAATATATTTTAAAACACGTTTTTATAAAAATTAATACTAGTGGCCTACTTTATTCAGAAATATTATATCATGTTCCCATCTTTGCTACATGTTGAAATAATTTGGTCACCGACAACTCAAACAAATAAATAATGTATAGGACAGAAACACTCCATAATATAGAATATTTCAAAAAATGATTTGATGCATGAAAAATGGTCAGATCTATTTCATCACGCAAACGTACACACTACATGTGATAATTTTGATAAGAATGCTTTTGAATGCAATAGATAATGCTATAATGTAATTTTAAAACTGTAATGTAAAATGTTATTTACAAATTTATTACTGATTTTATTGACTCTCTTTACTCGTACGGTAAATGTATCTGTATAAATCGTCTGTGTTTATTATGGTGTTTGTTGTTTTATTTTTTTTATTATTCTTGTTAATTTGCTTCATTAAACCATACAATGTTTTTTTAATAGTCAGGGGTTGACATATTACAAGCTATAAGCTTCTTAGTAGACCCCTCCACATATTTACATAACTTTGATGTTCTCAATCTGTTCATTATCTTCTCAAATCATTGTGAATATTTGTCTTAAACTTGATTAATTTGGGGAATATGTGGAATATGGAATATTAATAATACTGAGAAATTGTAAATGATGTGCATTTCAGCTTTTGAATATAGAATTGTCAAAATTAAACCCTTATTGAACTGATTTGAATTGAACACTATAACCGATGTATTTTGTTCGAAAGGACGAAGAAAAAGAAGAACTAAAAATAATTTCTGTAATTTATTCCTTGACTTTTCTTTTCGAAGAATCTTCTTTTTCTGTATCACTTAGCAGCGTTCAACCCGTTGAACTCCCGTGTATATATCGTGGAATTCCGTTTCTTCACGGCGAAGTGTGGGACATAGGCCCTTGCGAAACATGTACGTGTGATAACGGCACTACAACATGCAATATTGAATCGTGTCGACCGGTATTCTGCGCTGAACCCCTTGAACGGCCAGGAGAATGCTGCGCTTTCTGTCCGTACGGTAAGTCTTCTGATAGCCCCACCCCCCCCCCCCCCCCGCTCTCATATGACCACACATATGTGGGACTGTGTCGCGAAATTCACTACTACAAAACATAGATCCAACTAGATTGCCTGATTCCGAGACTCTTCAACTATTAATTTGTTACAAATGTGGGGTTTCCAAGTTAATCGAGAGGGGGAGGGGGGGGGGGGTTAACAAAAATATACCCCCATGTCACTATGTTATCTTCTCTAGATCTTTTTTCTACTTTTCTTTCTTTATATTTGCTCGTTTTCTGCTGTGTTCTCATCTTTTCGTTGGCCTCTCTTTTTCAAGGTCACGTCATCTTCAATTCCCGGAGTGATGCGTAATTATGTTGTGTGTTTTCCAAACGTCTTACTTTCACTTTGCACACGTGTCGTCGTTTCATCTGCGTTATTACTGAGGTTAATCAAACTGGTGAAAGCAATTAGCCAAAGACTATTTATCAAATGCCATGGGCGCAATGTTTATTTTGTCAGTCTCAACAATTTTCCGCCAAAGACTGCGCAAATACCGCCCTGACGCAGTATTACATTACTAATGGCGCCTCTTGTGCAACATGCATATAAAACTGAATACAGTGACTCATTCATTTCAGACATGCCAAATTTAAATGTTTCAGCAGCTAACGTATTTTCATTTCCCCCTCCCCCTCTTTTTTTCGTATCATGATAATTATAAACTAGTCATCAAGTCCATTTCTTAAATCCTGATTCATTCTAGACGTGACCGTGCGTAAAGTCAAACCTACCATACGGAGTAAAAGCAATGTGACGACAAACGGTGACGCAACACTAGTTCTTGCGGTAGAAGTCAAATTTAGAGACACCAGAAAGAAGACAGGAGTGAGCGGCGAATCTCTCTGGGAGTTGTCTGCCTGGATTGCTCCTGTAAACACTACTCACAGGTATGTGCTTGCGACATCCTTAAAGAAACAGAACAAGAGTCTTAAAACCTGAGCCAAAAGAAAGGTGTCTATTATTACTGTAATATACTTTGGTAACCTTGCTTTTATGTTAAAAAGTACGTTTTGATTATAATCATTATTATTAAATTATGTCCTGAAGTATGTTAATCTGAAACCTATGGGCATTTTACTTTCCTTCGTGAATTACTTGAAAGACATACAGCACTCATAAATCTACACACACACACACACACACACACACACGCGCGCGCGCGCGCGCGCGCAGTTATGCAAAATCATTTGAGTTTAAGGAAGTGTGTTAAGAAAAAATATCAGTTATTAGGGTATGGAAGGATCTTAATGTAGTTACATTTCGGATGTGTTCTGGTAGTTGGTTATATTGTGTCGCCCCCTATAGAAGAATGTTCTCTTGCAATTATTTCGGTTTAGGGAGATCTAGATTTCGGGATGAGCGAAATTAATAATTATACGTGCGATATTTGATTTTATTTGACATATAAGACGGAGTGAAATTATTTAATATCTTAAAAATCATAGTACAACTGTTTATGGTTTGGTGTCACCTGAGCCTGGGATGGGAAATGCGAGCTTAATCACTGTGATCCTCGCTGAAATTAAGCGTGTGGGTGCATGCAACCAGCTCATATACCAGTAATACAGTCAGTATGTAAATTATTCGTTCTGCATTCACTTTGTTCTCTCTCAGTAACACGAGGCTGGATTTCACCGAGCAAGTTCTCAATGTTGATCAAGCATCGCAGGGGTACATCAAAGGAGATCAATTCATCTTTCGGGACGTCGTGTATCCCTCCAGTGCTCTGCCTTTAAACTGCGACGAGGCCAACGTCTGTGTTGAGCTTAAACGTGGACAAAATGCAGTAGCAACCGATGATCGTCCTTTCCATGTTAGCAGTCTCCCCAAAAGGTCTACATCGTTGATTGGCTGCACTTCACTATGTACTGGTAAGAAGTAGGCCAAGCTACGGGGGCCCAAGTTGAAGAGGCGACTGATAGGGAACGAGGGGGGGGGGGTACACAAGAATTATTGGTCATCATTGGGTGGGCTGAATAACCCCGGAAGCAGTATTAAATTCACTTAAATCTGCTAAATTTTGTCTGATTTCGGGATTCTTCAACTATTACTTGTTTCAAATTTGGGGTTTTCAAATTGATCGGGAGAGGGAGGAGCACGAAAAATTCTTTATTTTTCTGGCGCTCTTGTCTAACATCTTTACTCCTGTTCTTCTATCTTTATATCTGCTTATTTTCTGCTATCTTTTCTTCTTTTCATTGACGTCTCTTTTTTTTATGGGTACATCTCCTTCTCTTTTTTTTGCCAAAGTGCTAAGTATGTGTTATGTGTTTTTCCAAATGTCTAATTTTCCCGTTGCTCTAGTGTCGTCATTTCGACTGCGTTATTACTGATGTTAATCAAACTGATGAAAGCAATTAGCCAAAGGACATGCATATAAATGTCATGGGCGCAATTTATTATGTTGTCACTGTCACATTGCTCCGCCAATCACCGCGCAAATTGCGTGCTTACACAGTATTACGTCACTATTGACGCCTCTTTTACAACAGGGATATCAAACTGAATAATGTGACTCATATCAGACATGCCAAACTCAAATGTTTTAGCATCCAACATTTATTCACCCTACCCCCCCCCCCCTTTACCCTTATTTTTTCGTATCATGATCATAATAAACAAGTCATGAAATCTATTTCTTAAATCCTGATTCATACCAGACGTGACGGTGCGTAATGTCAACCCTACCATTCAAAGTCAACGTAGTGTGACATCTGACGGTGACGCAACAATAGTTCTTGCAGTAGAAGTCAAATTTAGAGATGCAAGAAGTACGAAAGTGCAAGGCGAATCTCTCTGGGAGTTGTCTGCCTGGATTGCTCATAAGAAAAAGAATAAAAGGTAGGTGCTTGCGACATCCTCACAGAAACAGACGAAGAGTCATAAAACATGCGCCAAAAAATTACGTTTCTTTTATTTCTGTTATATACTTGATATTGGCTATTTACAATAGTATCTTCTATATGCTTCAATTCATACGTGTGTATTGAGTGTATGCAGAGGCGACCCTCTCGGGAGTTGGCAGAGGGCACAGCGCCCCCCCCCCCCCTTCGACAAGTTCACATTTCCCTTTGTGTTCATTTTGCATTCTCATTAGTGCCCTTTTTAATATGTAGTAAGTGCCCCTAGTTAGGTATGATAAATACCTTTTTCACTTCTGATAAGTGCCCCTTCACCTCTGATAATTGACCTATTCAAATCTGAGAGGTACGTGCCTCATTTACTTTGACAGGTGCCCCTTTTCCTTTGTAAGAAGTGACCCGTCCCCTTTTAATAACTAACCCCATTTTAACTCGGATAAGCGCACCTTATATTTTCACATGTGTCCTTTTTCCTTTCTAATGAGTGCCCCGTTTTCTAATGATAAGTTTCCTATTAAAAAGAGCCCCTTCCCCTTCTCATAAGTGCCCCTTCTCTGGTAAATGGTCCTTTTCGGGTACGAGAAGTAACTCCTTTTTCACTCTTGTTATGTGCCCCCTTAAACTCCGATAAACGCCCCTTTCAAATCTAATCGGTGCCCATTTTCTTTTAACTAATGCACATTTTCTTTTATTACAAGTGCCCTTTTTTCATTCACATAAGAGCCCTTTTCATACCTGGTCATTGTCTTTTTTCAGATGCGATAAGTGCCTCTTTTCACCTCTGATAATTTCCCTTTTAACAATATATAATAATATCTTATAAATGCCCCTATCAACATCTGATGGGGCCCCTTTTCCGTCGACAAATGCCCATTTCCTATTCTCATGATTTACTTTTTTCATTCCTGGTGAGTGTCTCTTTTTGAGGGTGTAAGAAGTGCCCCATTTTCACCTCTGATAGTTACTCTTTGTACTTTGACACATGCTCCTCTTTTTTTCCTGATAAGTGTCCCCTTTTCCTTTCATCATTAAACGCGCCCTAGCTAATTTCAAGCAATTAAGAGCAATTTCCCCCAAAGCTCGCTCGCTACGCTCGCACGCATCTATAGATGATATAATTATGTAACATATCAAAGGTCTTTTCAGCCTTCCGATATGAGAACTTACTTAGCCCCAGTACTTATAATCCCATTAGGATTGTGTTTTTTTTTCCTGTTTATAAAATGTATTTTTTCGCACTGCAACCTCATACATATTGTTTTCCTCGCTCGCTCGCAAATATTGTTTTTTTTTAGACAATCAAATCAAACTGCAAGGCATGATGCTTGTAGGGTGTATAAAGTGAAACAAATATCGAAATCATCCCTGATGTCTAAAAGAATGGATATTTTCGCTTTGACATTTACGTTTGTAGGTGCTCTTTTTCTCGGAAGTGTCCTTTTTTTTCTTGGTGCCCCCCCCCCCCACACTTTGGAAGTCGCTCGGCCGCCCTGAGTGTATGTTACATTGGTCTTGATTTGAAAATGATGTTAAAATTATATTACAGCAAAATTGTGACATAAGTTGCAAAATCATAAGGACAGAAACTCGGGGATAAAGGTCATTATTGTCGCTTATCATCATTGCTGTGATCCTCGCGGAAATCAAGCCAGTGTATGCATGCAACCAGCTTATATACGAAGTAATACAAGTCTGTATATTAACTGTTCATTTTGCATTCACTTTGGTCACTCTCAGTCACACCAGGATAGGTTTCACCGAGCAAGTTCTCAATGTTGATCAAGCATCGCAGTGGTACATCAAAGGAAATCAATTCATCTTCCGGGACGTCGTGTATACATTCGTTGATCCGTCTTTAAACTGTGACGATGCCAACGTCTGTGTTGAGCTTAAACGTGGAAGAAATGCAGTGATAACTGATGATCGTCTTTTCAATATAAGCAGTGATCCAGACAGCTCTGCACCGTTTATTGGCTGCACTTCACTGTGTACTGGTAGGAAGTAGGCCAAGCTATGAAGGCCAAGGGACCAGGGTAGAGGGGCGACTGGTAGGGAAGAGGGGGGCATCAGGCTTATCGGGTGGGCTAAATAGTCGGACTTAACTATACCATTAATGTTAACTTTTTTTATTACGGCATGAGCGGTTCTACATTAAAATTTGAGGAGGGTGTAATGTGGTGGAGGTTTGGGGTTCTTGCATTTCTTTTCTATACTTTTTTTCGGAGGAAATTCGAAACCCCTACAGATTATAATATTAATATATGTTATAATTAATTCTTAATCAGAAAAATTCAAGATGTCTGTTTTCTGAATTTCTTTGAGGAAACTTTTTTTTTAAGACCAACAATTTCCGCAAAATAGACCAGTTCGTAGTTTCCATATATCAATAATAATGATCCCAAATATCCTCAGATCTTTTACCAATGGAGTAGTCCCATTTCGTGCAATTTAGAATTATCACCGCAAAAGTAATAGATTTACTTCATGAATACATTTTGATTGCTGTGTTGAAAAGAATAATTCCACCAGTGTTCCATAGAATTTCATGTCAGTGCATAAACGAATGATTACTACATACATTTCTGAAATGGGTTTTATAATGCTGGTACAAATTATATTAATCTGCCAATGCGCATTATCTTATCTACCAACTGGCTTATTGCTCTGGAAATTACATATTTACAAGGTCACCATACCTTAAATAGGAGTAAGAGTAAAGCCTTTCAACAAAATGGGATTATTTAAACTCACATTTGGTAATCCAAATCGATCAGGAAGGCCAGTGGTGGATTCAGGGGGCACCCGAAAAACGTGCACCTCCTCATCCCCAAGTGAAGAGAGAAAAAATAATAGGAGAGGCATGGGCCGATAACTATTTTAGGGGTGTGTGCTTGTAGGAGGATTATCGATGAGCCATGCATAATATGTGTCTTACCAAACAACAATTAATGTTGCAATTCGCATGCTGACTATTCAAATACAATTATTCGTAACAGGTGAATGAAATAGTTTGTAACGAGGCACTTTACAATGATGTGTGCATGAAGTTTGATTAAACGATATTGGTCTATAATAGTACAAAATATGATAACAGGTAACACACACACCCACGTTGGCAGGAAGCATCCATAAATTTGAATATACTTTCTTGATAAACGACTTTGCGTATAGTACGTCACGTTATCAACAAAAGGGAGATTCCCGTGTCGTGCTGAGAAACTTTGCATTATATGCTAAGTTTATACCTCTCTCATACACTTTTGTTGGGAATCTTGTAGATTAGTAGGCAAGAATACAATAAATCTCTCGTAATACATATGTATTTAAACTTTGTTCAATTTCCTCGGTATTTGTAACCTATAATTTGTACAGGGCCTCTCAGGAAAACAATCTGTATTTAATACTGAAAGAGTTACCCTGTTTAAATCAAACGAATAATTACAATTTTAAAAAATGTATGGATTCCAGAGAATTGTTGCTATGAATAATGTTTTAAAAAAAATCCTTTTTTTTTATTGGATTATGTTTTGATCATTTCCGATCTAAAATATTAATTCTAAGAGGATATGTCAAAAGGACTCGGAATTTTGATAAATTGTTTTCTGTATCTTGTACACATCAATGTCGACATCAGTGTCGAATTGACTGTATGTAGATGTCAGTGGGTATGTTTGTATTTATGGTCGCGTTGTTAATATTTTTATTTTCATGGTCCCTTCTAAAACTAAAAGTAACCTTTATTTATGATTCTTAATGAATAGATTCATTCAGTTTGGGGCTTTTTTATATGCACCATCTTTGGTCTTTTGTTTTAATATTTCACAATATGGAACTAGAGAGGTATGAGGAGTTAACAATATTCCACAGTAGATATTGGAGTTTGAATGACTTGTTACTTCAATCTCTTGAATATATTTCAAACAAATTACATTTGTATTGTAAACATGATACTATTGATGCGAGTAGGTATGTTTGATAACACGATTGCATTATTATATATTGTAGTTTTGACCTACACCAATATCGCCTTTGTTTTAACAAAGATAAATTTATTGCATCAAAATTAGCATTGTGACATATGTGAATAAAATGACAGAGAGATGAGGTTGTTGACAGAGATTTCGCAAGAGATTAAGACATTTTGTTTGACTCGTAGGGAGAGGAGAAAGTTTAGAGATCATAAGAGAGGGGGACAGATTGGTTATTAATAAAGTAGAAAGACATAGGGAGTCAAAATGAAAGCAAATTATGACCTGAGAGATTTTAGATCTTAGATTTCAGATTTTTATTTGGAATCCAACCTTTAGTTTTAGTTGCGATAAAGAAATAATGATAATTGATGAAGATAATTGGAAAGAGAATTGAGAGATTTTGTGGGTGAGAGAGTTCGTGAAAAAGAGGAAAGGAAAGAAAAGATCGGAGAAGAGTGGATGAGACATAACAAGAACGTTGAAGAGAAATTCGTCATTTATGAAAACGAGGAATACTTTTTTAAAAATTAAATGTAGGAAAATACACCTGCTTCAAAAACCATAGAAACTTTTGGACAACGAAATACTGTATTTTCTTCGGTTATTGATTAATTTCCCTATAACGGAATAATGTTAAAGGTATTTTCGTGTGTAACTATTGTACATGAAGCGCCATTTATCGTCCGCTGGAATATACACAGACTGCATCGGCATTGTAAGATAATGTAATACATGTAATTTCGAAAGCTATGCTTATGGACTTAAACAAAAACAACAACAACGGGATACTTACTAGTGAATAAACATGTAAAGCCTAAAAACGATCACAAAGACTTTCAAAAACCAAACTCTGGCAATTTCAATAGCCTGTGTAAAATGTAGAAATATTCAAACGTGACAATGACATTATTACATAACCATAAACTGATTTTTAAATACAATACGGTAGGGTAGTGCAATTGCACTCCCTCAGTTTTACGATGTTACATGACATATTTAGAATATAAAGGCATTTGAAGAGCCGTGCTTTTCAGGGAACATGTCTTATCTGATGTTCTTCCACACTTGCATAATAAGAAATGATAACGCTCACAAATTATTTGTCACCTCTTCCCAGAACTCAACCTTCTCTTTAAGTTTTGGTTGCAGTAAAGAAATCATACTAATAGTTGGGGAGAATTGGAAAGAGACGGCATAGATTCTGTGGGGGAAACAGTTCGTAATAGAGGGGAGAAAAGAAAAAGTCGAAGAAAAGAGGATGAGATATAGAAAGAACAATAAAGATAAATTTCGTCATTTGTGTAAACGAGGAATAGTTCAGGTTAAACCAACAATAGAAGAAAACTTGTAAAAACATGAGAAAATCATTCTTCCTTAAAATAGGAACATACACCTGCTCCAAAAACAACAAAACATCCGGACAATGAAATACCCATTTCAATAGTCAGCCAGGTGCTCAAAGACAGGTATATTCGGGCGCCAACAAACCTGAAGGTGATTTATAGACAATGCAGTGTCTTATTTCCTCGCTCGCTTCGCTCTGTCGCATAATCTAAAATCAAGATATTTTCGGCCTGTTTTAGCAGAAGAGAGTTAAGATGATGCCCGCAAGTCCTCAAATTCTGGTATGGAGGTGGTGGAATGTATGATTTTTGTTTACTTTTAGTCATTTGTAAAGCGAGATGTCCAAATATATTATTTTATATTGCAGGTGGTGTCATCCAGTATAGTCCCATCATCTTCATGACAGGTAACGTGGATTGGTCTCCAGCGATCTGGCTCGTCCTGTAGATGAACTGATCAATCTGCATTCGATTATGAAGCCTGGAAGACCGGTTACCTAGACAACGGTGCAGATAATAAGTGTGTCTTCATCCCGCCAAGAACCTGGAGTAGGCATCTGTTTCGACGCAACTTGGATTGTTACGGTGTACGGGTAAATTTCGTCTGCATCAAAACGTCTGATTAATTTTCCTTCCTTGTCTGACTTGGCAAAAATGTTTCCTCATGTGAACTCGTGAGTCATGGCCTCTCTCTCTCTCTCTCTTCTTTCTCTCTCTCTCCCTTTCTCTCTCTCTCTCTCTCTTTCTCTCTCTCTCTCTCTCTTTCGCTATCCCCTCTTTCCCCTTCCCTCCCCCCTCTCTCTCTCTCTCCCTTTCTATCTTTCCCTCTCTTCTTTCCTTACACACAGACATCTCACTCTCACTCCCTCACAAACACGCACACACAAAAACACACATGTATATTCTCCCCTCTCCCTCTCCCCTCCTATCTATTTTTAATACTTTATAGGCTACTAAGTTGTCTTCGAAACTCTTTACTGTTTTTCAGGCTCATAAACTTTGGACTTACCCTGAATACTGCCATGAACTGTTGTTTTTAACACAGCCATTTTCTTCACGATGTGACGTACCAGGCGAACCAGTACATGTATCATGCACGAAGCACTAGTTGGAATTCCATTTTCAATACAATAACAATACCTCTACTTTTCAATGATGGAAAACCTTAGCTGAGAAGGTAAAAATACTATTTGGTGACGAATCTATAACTGGGGAACAATTGTAACCCATTTATACAAATTTAATAAATACAGCAGTCGACTCATCCGTTTCATTAAAAGATATGTGGAACCTACACCCAGGGAGAGCAACAACTTTTTCATGCAATTTTCGTTCTGACGATAGACCTTTTTTTTAATTTAATCATATTTAATGTACAAGCCTTTGTTAAGTGTCTCGTTAAAATTATTAATTTAACCTGGTACGAATAACTGTATTTCAATATTAATGAATCAAATTGCATATATTACGTGTTGTTAGGTAAGACGAGCCGTACATTTTATCCTACCTAGCAATAATTAATGTATGCACTTCGATGAAAGCAGGTGAATGAAAATTTCATCACCATACACACACGCACACACGCACACACACATTCGTCCTGAGAAACTCTGCATTCTGCTAAATTTATACCTCTCTCGTTATGTACATTTTGGTTTGGAATCTTGTAGATTATTAGGCGAGAATACTATATGTATCTCAGAATACCTTAAGTCATCTAGTGTAGTGAGATTTCCTTAACCCTAATAAGGCCGGGGGGGCATAATGCCCCCCCCCCCTATCGAATTTCTGCCGCTGCATCAAAACCCCTGAACCTTTGGCGTGGAAAGTTTTTTCCCCTCATGTCTCCCGCACATTTTAATACCAAAAATAGGCGGACCTATGGTTCGGGTGTTAAATGACGAAATACATCACATGTCAATCAAAATATGGAATTCTCACAAATGTGTGTATGTAAGTATATTGCATTTATATGGTCTTTATCAAAATCAATATCATGAGTGGTTTATTTCATGTTATATTTCATTCATGATTATACTTATGTAGTATTGGCCAAGCATTATTTTATTCACATAGTGAAATACATAAGAAATTAAAAACAATACAATACATCAGAAATTGGTAATTATATTAGAAACTGACGCTTTTCACCCGCAAAATATTGTACAAACTATATTTTCATATGAAAACAACATGTAGCAAACATATTTGTACCTGTGTATGTGTTAATTTGTATGTTTGTATTAGAAACTATTATATTTCAATTGATGAATGTTATTACTAAACTAAAACAGCAATTTCGAATCAAATCTGCCCATGCATTGTTCAAAATCAAGCATTTTTGAAAATATCTACACACAAAAAACGCATAGGCTATTGTTATAAAAATATTAATTAAAACAAATAAATAAACATAAAAGAAAATAAAGATTTTTGAACCATCTCATTTAATATACGTCAATATATCACCATGCTAATGTTAACATTAATTGGACCTTCCTAGGCCGAGATCTTAGGGGGGCATAATTCCCCCCCCCCCCCGGGCGTATTAAGACCTCAAATAGCCAGGCCTTTTTAGGGTTAAACCTAGTTTATTTTAGACTCTTAGGGAGAGAAGAAAAACAATCAGTAAGCAGACTTTTATTTGAAATCCAACTTTCAGTTTTGTTTGCAATAAAGAAAGAATGATCATAGATGAAGCGAATGGGGAGATTTGTGTGGTTCAAAGAGTTTGTCAGCATTTATGTAAATGAGTAATAGTTCAGGTTAAACAAACAATAGAAGAAAACTTGTACAAACATCAGAAAATAATATTTCCTTATATATAGGAGCATACACCTGTTCCAAAATCCACAAGGAACATCCGGACAACGAGATACCAATTTCCTTGAGTTATTGATTTGCCCTATAACAGAATAATATTAAAGGTGTTTTACGTCATTAATCGTCCGCTGTAAATGTAAATAGACTGCATCGGAATCGTAAGATAATGTAATACATGTAACTTCAAAAGCTATGATTGATGACTACATAAACAACAACAATAACAGAATACTTACCTTGTAAATCTCAAACTATCGCAAAGCCTTTCAAAACCAATCTTTTGCAATGTCAATAGGCTTTCGAACCAAGTGTTGAAATGTTAAAACATGACAATGACACTATTACATGATCATAAACCGTTCTCTTTATACATTATAAGAGGGTAGTGAAATTGCCCATATTGTTCACGATCATTAAAAGTGACCATCTTTAGCGATTTTTATTCTAATCTTATTCACGACTTGTTTCTTCATGGTTAGTCTTTTTACGTCTGGATTATGTCTTTAAGCTACGTATCCATTTCTGGTCACTGTTCTAGGAAGGTATTTTGGGAAGGAAAGTTTATCAAGGAAACTTCATGAATATAAAAGTAGGCGATCTATCTATTTAAACCTTCAGTATCTCTGGGCTTTAATCAATCGTTGTCAAAACGTTCCAAATGATGATGAATCGTTCTTGGTACCTTGCTTGTCTTGTATTCGGAAGTCTGGCGCTCGTGGTGCATCATGCCGCCTCTTCCGGAGGTAAGTCTTTCATAAATATATTATACAGCTAGTATACTCATCATGCTTATTAGAACACAATGCTCTTTAATTTATCGTTCATCGATATCTACTTCAGATATTATTTTCAATATCTAATCTCGTAGAGTGGTGATGGCTAGGTGGTAGAGCAGTGGTCTCGTAACCGGGAAATCAATGGTTCGAAGACAAGTCACTGAGTAAGTGCCCTTTGGTACGGTTTTGAATGCTCATTAGTAAGTCCCGTATATATACTTTAAATCCTATCTGCACTAGCTTGACCAGGAGGGATTAGACCACCATGCATGATTCATGATAGGTGGTTATCCCATCAAATCAGCTCTTAATTCACGTTAGAAAAAAGACGTCCTGGGGGACCAACGGATACCGCTAAGGTAATGTTTGCTATATAGAGGGTGGATGTAGCTACAAGTAGTACAGTCCCGCTTCAAGGGGACTTAAAGTCATTGGTCTCGATGACTTACTTACAAGCATACACATGCTGTCTTAGCAGTCAGGTAAAAACACACCATTAACAATCAATTTTTCATTACCAAATCTTCTGAAAACCGTTGACAGCCATCTCATTAGCGAGATTTTAGTCAAACGAGTTTACAGTTGTACATTCCTCAACTGCATGACCGACCAATCGGGTATATCAAAGCTTTTGCGTTATTCACTCCGTTTTAACGAGAATGAATACCCAACTCTCAAGCAACATTTTACTTTCCAAATGCCAACAACTCTCCAAATCAATGGCTGAAATTCCGTTCAATGGGATCAACCTTCGTAATAATATCATTTGCATCACAGACGGAAAATAAGAGAAACAGAATGGCAGAAGTTTGACTTAAATCGGATCAACAATAAGAAAGTTATTAATGTTTGAAATATGAGATCACCGAATCTATGCGAATCTAAAATTGGCAATTTGATTACTGGGTTTTGACTTAGTCGCGGATAACTCTCCCGTTTATCGTGTACAAAATTATGATCAATTTCTGTTTTCTCCTTAGCGCCTTCTCTCTTGGGGCAATACCAACAATATATTATGGATAACATAATTACTAGTACAAAAGGAAATAACGAATTTTTGATATTTTTTTAAAATTCATTTTGTGTGTTGCAGAAACTACCGATTCACCAAATTTGAAGGGCTAATACTTATAGTAATATAAAAAAAACTTCCACAATTCTTTACTTTCTCATCTTTTCTCCAATTTCATTTAAACTTCCACCGGTCTGCTTCTATGATTTTGTTGCTTTCTTCTAGAGCAGTTTGCAATTAGATTTGCGTTCCCTTTAACCAAAACTTTTAACAAACGTGTGGAAATTGATGTATCAATATGATATTAGATGCAGCGAAATATTGGATGAACATCTAACAAATCATAGCTTGTTTATAAATTGATGTACTGATTGCAATTAATTATTTCTCTCATTATTTCAACGCATTCTGATTTAATCCAGCCTATATCTTAACGTATAGAATCTAAAATACCTTCTCGTGTGTACGTGTTAGAATTTAGGATGTGTTTGGTCAAAAAATAAAGGGGACATTTAAGGAACTTGACCAGCGAAACCCATATGCGAATTGAAATTCAGATATTCTCTGTAGATTTCCATGGTTAGCGAGTATTCTTCAACTTTTTTGATTTTCTCATAACCTTCTCAACTGCTAATTCCTTTCGTCCTTTCCTTTTCTTTTCTACTTGTATTTTAACAAATTGTTGGTGTTCGAACAAAAAAACAAACAAAAATCGTTAAAATGTTTTATAACAAATTATTTCAACTTCCATCTCTTTCCTTTCCTTTCTTTAATTCCTCTAAACGCCCCATGAGCGGGCTCCATTGACGAAAGAATATTTGTAACAGCCTTTTCCAATTGGTGTTACCGTAAGCTCCCAATCGTAAAATAAATATATTCATACATCTGTTTTCATACACTGGTAGGAAAATTTGATCAAATAGTTGGTTCAAAATAACCGTATTCAGTGCATATTTACCAAGTTTTATAAATGGAAAAATATTTAAATTATATATTTTAATCATGTACATGTATCATTTTATATTTTTTATTGACTAAATAAACAAATATTGAGATTTTTAAATATTTCCCAAGCATTGTTCTCACAAGTGAATGCAATTTTGTATTTATGCTTTTGAACGCATGAGGTATTTTTGAAAAAATTCTTGATGTGATGTGTTCAAACGCTTGAGAATCATCATCATTCTTCGACTTTGAACGATAATAAATTTTCAAACATGTTTTAATAAAATAATTACTAGTGGCCTACCCATCTTCCCATCTTTGCTACATGTTGAAATAATTTGGTCACCGAAAACTCAAACAAATAAATAATGTATAGAAAAAAAAACACAGAATATAGAATATTTCAAAAATGATTTGATCCATGAAAAATGGTCAGATCTATTTCATCAGGCAAACGTAAACATTGCACATGATAATTTTGATAAGAATGCTTTTAAATGCAATTGGTGATGCTATAAAGTAATTTAAAAACAAAATATACAAACTGATTACTGATTTCATTGACTCTCTTTGCTCTTACGGTAAATGTATTTGTATACGTCGTTTGTGTTTATTATGGTGGTTTGTTGTTGAATTTTTCTATTATTCTTGTTAATTTGCTTAATTAAACCATATGATGTTTTTTTGTAATAGTCAGGGATTTTCATTACGTTGATGTTCTCAATCTGTTCATTATGCTCCATATTTCCTTTCAAATCGTTGTGAATATTTGTCTTAAGCTTGATTAATTTGGAGAATATGTGGAATGTGGGTAAATTAATGATACTGAGAAATCGTAAATGATGTGCATTTCAGCTTTTGGATATAAAATTGTCAAAATTAAACCCTTATTGAACTGATATGAATTAAACACTATAACCGATTTATTTTGTTCGAAAGGATGAAGAAAAAGAAGAACTAAAAATAATTTTCTGTAATTTATTCCTTGACTTTTCTTTTCGAAGAATCTTCTTTTTCTGTATCAATTAGCAGCGGTGAACCTGGGTACGGTTGTATATATCATGGACTTCCGTTTCTTAACATGGAAGTGTGGGACATGGGCCCTTGCAAAACCTGTAAGTGTGATAACGGCACTACAACATGCGATATTGAATCGTGTCGACCGGTATTCTGCGCTGAACCCCTTAAACGGCCAGGAGAATGCTGCGCTTCCTGTCCGTACGGTAAGTCTTCTGATAGCCCCCACCCCCCCCCCCCCCACTCTCATATGACCACACATATGTGGGACTGTGTCGCGAAATTCACTACTACAATACATGAGCGTCCCTGGACAGTGTGTGCGCTCTATAAGTTTACACTATTATTATTATTATTATTATAGATCCAACTAGATTGCCTGATTCCGAGACTCTTCAACTATTACTTTGTTACAAATGTGGGGTTTCCAAGTTAATCGAGAGCGGGAGGGGGGGGGTTAACAAAAAAATATCCCTATGTCACTATGTGATCTTCTCTAGATCTTTTTTTTCTTCTACTTTTCTCTCTTTATATTTGCTTGTTTTCTGTTGTGTTCTCATCTTTTCGTTGGCCTCTCTTTTTCAAGGGCACGTCATCTTCAATTCCCGAAGTGATGCGTATATGTTGTGTGTTCTCCAAACGTCTAACGTTCACGTCGCACACGTGTCGTCATTTCATCTGCGTTGTTATTAGGATTAATCAAACTGGTGGAAGCAATTAGCCAAAGACCATTCCATGGGCGCAATGCTTATTTTGTAAAATCTCACATTCCTACACCAAAGAGGCGCAAATTGCGCTCTGCTTCAGTATTACGTCACAAATGACGCCCCTTCTGCAACATGCATATACAACTGAACACAGTTACTCACTCATATCAGACATGCCAAGTTTAAATGTTTCAACATCTAACGTATTTTCATTCCCCCCCCCCTCTTTTTTTCGTATCAAGATAATTATAAACTAGTCATCAAATTCATCTTTTAAATCCTGATTCATTCTAGACGTGACCGTGCGTAAAGTCAAACCTACCATACGGAGTAAAGGCAATGTGACGACAAACGGTGACGCAACACTAGTTCTTGCGGTAGAAGTCAAATTTAGAGATACCAGAAAGAAGACAGGAGTGAGCGGCGAATCTCTCTGGGAGTTGTCTGCCTGGATTGCTCCTGTAAACACTACTCACAGGTATGTGCTTGCGACATCCTTAAAGAAACAGAACAAGAGCCTTAAAACCTGAGCCAAAAGAAAGGTGTCTTTTATTACTGTAATATACTTTGGTAACCTTGCTTTTATGTTAAAAAGTACGTTTTGATTATACTCATTATTGCAAACTTATGTCCTGAAGTATGTTAATCTGAAATCTTTTACTTTCCTTCGTGAATTACTTGATAGACATACGCCCACAATCTACAAGTTCCTCATAAATCCGTCAGGCGTGTCTGTTTTGACAGAAATGGCGCATTACAAATGTTAACTATTATTATTATTATATAGTATTCCCTAATCCAATACATAATTCTAATTCTAAAATCTGTATTATAGGCTCATCAACTTTTTATTCATGAAATTGATGTTTAATGTATACGTTGATTTAAATATGTTATCTATTATATTTTGTTAACAAAGAAATCTTGTCTGCAATCACTTTGTAAGATACTTTATTTATTTATTTATTAACAAAACCCGAATTGAATCGAGTTATAAGGACACAAACTCGGGGATGAAGGTCGTTATTGTCGCTTTATCATCATTGCATTTGCTAGAGAAGTATATTTGTTTAGTTATTTTATTTAATTTATTAAAAACTTTATTAATTAAATCATTAGTGAATCCATCTTTTTATTATTTATCTCTCTATTCATTTGAATATTAGTCATTTATTTATTTGATTATGTATTAACTGTTGTTGTTGTTGTTTTGATTTCTGAATTCAGATAAAAATATTACATAGCAAAATATACAAAGTAAAATATTTATACATGTACATAGACAAAAAAAATCGGTGGATAGCCCGATTCAGCAGTGTTTATAGAACAGTACATAAAGCAGAATAGAAACAAAACATAAATACAATTTTTTTAAATACCAAGGTAACAAAATATTCCAAAAAAATAGCAAATGCGTACACCAACACACACACACACACACACACACATACATGTAAACGCCTTCAATCGGGGAGGTAGGCAAAACACCATGAAACTGTGGAGGTAATAAATATAGGCTTTATAAGCAATATTTTATCAAATTTGAGGAAAGAAAATCACAATAAGCCCATTCAAATGTCAAAAGATACTAAAAAACGTTTACTTCTTCTTACACATGATTCGTCTGAATTTGAGCTATGAAAGTGCGGTGTCTGCATCTAGTCATTGTCAATCGGGGAAGTAGGCATAAGACCTAGCAAACGTGGAGTTTGTCGATTTTTATCTTTTCCTTGTAAACTTCGATGCAAAAAAGGATATTATTATGTTTGCTTGTATTTAAAACAATGAAGGCAATACTGTCTTTCAAATCTTAATTTCCACAATATAATATCAATCTTAGAAACAAGAGTTATGGTCAACAGTTGACCATTGTGTATCATGTAAAAAGTCTTGATAAATATGATCTTGATTTACTGTATGGAAGCCAGTGGCGGATCCAGCCGGCGGGAAGAGGGGGGGGGGGGCCCAATCCGTGAGAAAATATTAGTTGCGACTCAGCCGTCGGTGAATAAGCGGGGGGGGGGGGTAGGAAGCATTTTTGGGGGGTGCAATTTTTCAGGAAATATTTTGCGCCGACTTAGTCAGCCGGTGAATATGAGACCACTATTTTTTGTGTGTGACCTAATTCGTGAGATTTTGTTGTTGTTGACCCGTCACCCCCCCCCCGTGGATCCACGCCTGCAGAGGATCCAGCCGGCGCCAATGGGGGGGGGGGGGTAGCCAAATCTTAATACAAAATTTAGTGCCGTCTCAGCCGGCCGGCGAATAAGCGGGGGGGGGGGGATGGGGCGCTTTTGTTTTTTGTTTTATAAAGGTTAACTTTACGTTATTATCCTATTTTTTTTTAATCGTTTTGGGGGGCTGGGGGGGGGGGGGGGGGCCGGGCCGGAAAAATCGCTACGTGGATCCGCCCCTGATGGAAGCCATTACAAATGTAATCCTAGGAATCCCAACATCAGTTCCACTTACTCAGGTTCAATAAAAATGTTGGCTTAGCTTTTATCAGTGTCAAGAGATCAAGGTAATTTAAAGGGATTGCCCATGAACTGTCACACAATATTGTGTGGCTCAGAAAGAAAGAAAACCGGATATTTCCAATTACAATGACATAATGACTCAAAGTTGATGATCTTTACATCATTTTTTATCATTTCGAAAAAGCATGATCTTCTTAATGAAGTAAGAATTAGGTCAATGATGAAGTTGTAATTGTAGATCGCAGGTGTTCCGTTCTTTCTAGCCCCCCCCCCATGTATATAAAAACCATTATTCTATCATAAGGATATTTATATTTCTTTATTTTTGTTTTCGGGGGGAGGGGGAAGATTTCGGCAATTCAAGGAAAGAATACAATTCATATTTGTAAATGTTTTTAAATTAATCGTTATCACTAGTGGTATAGAGTTTGGATTAATATCATTGCTTCTTGGTATGAGATTCCTTTTTGTTCTCTTACTATCATCAAAATATGTTTGTAACATTTATTCTTTTCTTATACATGTTTGCATTTTGACGTATCGACTTGTGAAAATGTTATGTTTTGTGAATAACGTTTATGTCTTTTGAAGAAAGAAGACACATATACAAAATAAAGATTGAGCTTGTTTGTACTATATTGCGTACTGATATGTCTTCATTATTTTAACTGTAAGGAATCACTATATCGCAAATGATGTTACAGTGCTTGCACACGTTGAAATTATTAATAGATAAGCTGGGAAAGATATAATGAAGGAAATTAACTTTAATAATTCCACTGTACGTACCAACGGAACTTAATGACACCACCACACAAAAAGTTTGCAAAACTTTCTCCTGTGCTCCTCTCTTTCTCTCTCTCTAACTATATCTTCATTCAATTTAAGGACGAAACTGTCATCTTTTTCAACATGTTTTAACAATTCCTCGATCAATGTGGTATCAAACCACTTTCCCTGAATATTTTCTTTCCTTTCATCCTCGAATTCTATTAAATTCTTTAACACACCTCCTGCAAACATATACATACTTGCCACTATAAAATTGGATATAATTACAGTTTTAAAACTATGCAGTATTATCTAGCAAATCATTTTCTTTCTTAATTTTAAAATATGACTTATGTTAAAGAGGGAAAACAAAAATCACAAAATTATCATGTTATTTCTATAAATATCTCATACACCAGCAGGTGTATTGTACTACAGAGGAAAAAGACGAGATAGAATCAAATAAATGCCAATTGTAATAAACAATAGTTTATCTTCTTTGAATTTCTGTAAAATATACTTTATTTCGATACAATTATTTGACAGTCTTCAAAGGCACATGCAAATCATGAAATTTACAAGAGACAAGTTAAACACGTCCAGCGATGATATGCAATTAGGAGTTAAGTCCGAACGTGTACATAAAAAGGGCATTAGTACCAATCAATACAATTGAACCACAGGCATTGCACCACATTTGCAAAAATCTACAGATTAAACATGCATGTAGTAGAAAAATGTCTTATAATTGGGATTACGAATAAAGAATTATTTCTAACATCACCTGGGTAAAAAAAAGAATGGTGCAATATTGTGAAGTTGACATTGCCACAGAAAATGAGGTTAGAATACAAACGAAGGCAAAATAGATGATATTGATATCATTTACTTGAAGAATTGATCAACTCAGCCTACGCATATTTCATGATTTCTTTGAGGTCTTGTTAAAATAACAGATCATATTACTGTTCATTCTTGGCCGGCCATCCTTAATTTATACACATGTATAGTATATTTGTGTGTTTGGAATGATATGAAAGGTTGAGGCATAAAATGAATTCTGCCACTTAAATAAATGGGGTTTACTACCGCAAAATCCCCAGGGATTCTAAAAAAAATCTAGAATTCTAAAACCTAAAAACAAAACCCACCTCAAACCATAACAAGAAATTAAGCAACCAATTAATGAAAACAAAAGATAACATCTGTAACAACTTTGAACAACATAACTCATAACTAGAAATGAAGAAAAAAAGAGCCCACAGTTGTAAACACACAGCAAGAAAGCCAAAAGCCCTCTCTTGGATCCAGGCAAACAAAGTCTCCTTGAATATTAAAAAAAAAAAAAAATTAAATGTTATTTAGCAATACTCCCATCAGCCATAATTGAACGCTTTACAAAAAATGATGCTTTACACACATACCAAACACGACAGGCAACACGTACAAACTATCATCCTCCCTAACCAGGGCAGTTTTCGCCATAAAAACTATTTCATACACAGGACCAAACTACTGAAGCACCATTGATCCGAATCTCAAATAGCTTAAGAACTGTTGCAGCTTTAAAAAACATATCAAATTGTTAGTATTAAATTTGTACATGTAATGCACAAGTATACTATTTTTTTCTGGACTGTGACTCCCGACCTTGAATATTCTATTCTAAAAACTTCCTTTTCTCTCTCCTCATTCTTCTCCTGACCCCCATGCTTTACCTTCCCTTCCTAGTTCTCTTCTTTCTTACATCCATCATCCATATCATTTCATTGTTTTATCTGTATACTCTGATTTTGTATCATCATACTTCTACCTTATAATGAATGACACTGTGTCAACATTATTTTGAGGAACTTAAATTCTACAAGCTATATGCTTTTGATTAAGTTCCTTTTTTCACATGTAATTTCGAAATTATTTAGTGTGAAATAAATGAAACTAAACTGAAACTGAAGGTCAAGAGTCACTACTGCTCTCTAAGAAAATAGCAGCCCCTAGGTAGAGTACTAGCACACCACACAGTTTGCTAGAAAGTCCTGATTTATATACCATTGTATTTTCTTTTGTTGTAAAATCATGTGATACATATAAATATGAATGCGTTAGTATTTGAGGGATAATTCCCTTTTCAGTCTGACAAAATTAATAATATCCATTTTTCCAAGTTTCTCAAATATTATATATGAATATTTGTCAGTGGTAACAATAGTACATTCCAAAGATACCATTTAACATGATGGAGTTTGATTTGGGGGCAAAATGGATGTAAAAGATTCCAGATATTAGTTTGATGAACATAATTACGTAGAGTTTAACAGTACCTAAGGTTAAAAAAGCTACACAGCATATTTGTTTTTTACATTCCTATCATAGCATCATCATTAGTTGTGTGCTATACATTTAACACAAATCTGACGCAATACAAATTTGTTGGAGAAGCCAACTTTTGAACAATGATGAAGAATGAAGGAGAACTCACTGACATCACAAATCCCCCCCCCCCAAAAAAAAGGGACCAGGGATGAAATTGAATCAGCAAGAAGTAAGGTGAATCATATTAATATTGTAGGTTTATATGATTATACTGGAACCAACCCTTTATTATAGCCCTTTTTATTTGTTTTGTTGCAAAGGTATTACAAAAAAAAAAGGTTTTGGGTCCCCGACCCCCATCACAACTACAAAAAGATTCCAGATATTAGTTTGATGAACATAATTACGTAGAGTTTAACAGTACCTAAGGTTAAAAAAGCTACACAGCATATCTGTTTTTTACATTCCTATCATAGCATCATCATTAGTTGTGTGCTATACATTTAACACAAATCTGACGCAATACAAATTTGTTGGAGAAGCCAACTTTTGAACAATGATGAAGAATGAAGGAGAACTCACTGACATCACAAATCCCCCCCCCCAAAAAAAAGGGACCAGGGATGAAATTGAATCAGCAAGAAGTAAGGTGAATCATATTAATATTGTAGGTTTATATGATTATACTGGAACCAACCCTTTATTATAGCCCTTTTTATTTGTTTTGTTGCAAAGGTATTACAAAAAAAAAAGGTTTTGGGTCCCCGACCCCCCATCACAACTAATTATTCACATTACAACCATCATCTATAGTCTAGTGCTTAAACACTAAATTGACATATTTTATGTATGTGGGAAATCTGAGAATAATATTCAGATCTGTTCTTATTAATTCACAACAAACATACATTCGGTTTACTTTTAAAAGGGGGCACTGATCATTGACTCCCCCTCTATTTTTTGCCACAATTATACTAAATCTGCACAAACTACTGCATTGCTAATTAAACAAAAGTGTACAAATTCTATCTCTACACTATCCCATATTAATGGCTTGTACTAAACACTCAGGTCGCGGCTCGTTTGGCCATTTAAACAAAATGGTGTCTTCAAATCGGTTTTTAAGGGGGAAAATATTATTTCAAATTAGTGACTGTTTTTACACTCAGGTCGCGGCTCGCTGGGCCATTTATTCAATGATGTCTTCAAAGGGGATGCGTGGGGAAATTTTCTTAAAAAAGAAGTTGGAAGTTGTGATTATTATTTTTTTAATGATAGACAAATAAGAAGATTAGAATTAAGGCTGGCATTGGGAAAGACAAAATACTAGGTGATTAAAGTGGATTTTAGAGAAAGTGTAATACTACAAGGGAAATGAACTGTATATTTGATAGAAACAAGGAATAATGGATAGAGTGAGAAGATGAATTGTGGGAAATTAAGAACTAACAAGAGAGGATTACATAAACAAAGAATGAAAGAAAACAAATATTTAATAAAAAGGGAATTGAAAGAATTCATTGGTCAGATTTAACAGTGATAAAGATATAAAGAAAAGAGTGGAGGAAATAAAGATTTACATGATAGAAAAAAGATGAGAAATAAAGGGGTAGAATAAAATTTAGAAAGAATATTTTTTAAAGACTGACAAATATGAAAATAAAGCGAGGAATAAAACTTGATAGGATATTACAAGGAATGATGGAAATATTCATTTCATTCTTTCATTCTTTGTTTTTGTATTCCTCTCTTGGTAGTTCTTAATTTCCCACAATTCATCTTCTCACTGTATCCATTCTTCCTTGTTTCTATCATATTAATAGATCATATACCTATGTACTATTACACTTTCTCTAAAATCCACTTTACCCACCTAGTATATTTGTCTTTCCCGATGTCAGCCTTAATTATAATCTTCTTATTTGTCTATCATTGAACAAAAAACAATCACAACTTACAACTTCGTTTTTAAAGTAAATTTCCCCACGCATCCCCTTTGAAGACATCATTGAAAAAATGGCCCAGCGAGCCGCGACCCGAGTGTAAAAACAGTCGCTAATTTGAAATAAGATTTCCCCCTTATATTAAAAAGCCGATTTGAAGACACTTAAAAAAAGATGGCCAAACGAGCCGTGACCCGAGTGTTTTTCAGCGCGCCGCGACCCGAGTGTTTAGTACAACCCCATAATAATATCAGAAACAACACAAGTTCTGTCCAAAATGAAAAGGGGCACCCTTTACACATAATAAGGGCACTCTCCCTTGATGATGATATTAATACACTATACTGAACGTGTTCTCATAATAAATGTTGTTTAAGTTTTAATTGTGTCACAAATGTACAAGCATTACACTAGTCAATTCCCCTACTGCCTTCTTATGCTGCCATTATGGTATGTAAATACAAATACTTGACTGTTTGATTACAACTTCCACTGATTTATTTCGTTAAAAAATCTATGGGTTTTTTTCTTGTTCAAATAGGATATTTCCAACTCATGCTGCAAAATTCTCATTGTAATCAGTACATGTTGCCTAAACGATATGCTCCCTGTCATTGATATCTGGGAGTGGCCAAGCATAGGTCCACTAAGACCCTAACACAATTACAAATTGCCGGATGCCTACAAAAATGATAATAAAACCTCAAAATAACAAATCCTTTGCCAGTAGAGTGGGTAAACATTTTATGAATACATGGAGAAACCAAATATAAAAGAATACACATTTTAGACTGTAATAACAAGAACATGCCTTGTAATTTATGAGCATTTTCAGCAGTTTGGTGACTCAAAACAAAAGCATGTGTGTATTCAATATAAAAATGGTGATTTGATATTAAAGGGAATGTTTTTACCAAGGCTGTGTTTTTCTGCTTTTGGTAACCTTCGAGTTTCTTACGTAGTCTTTGATGTTGACCCACGTTCTGTGTTTCAGCACAGCTTCAGCTTTCAAGCATTCGTCTATCGCTCTCTTGCCAGGTAGCTTAGAATGAACAGTCATAAAGGCTCCTAAACGTCTCTGGACAGCCGACTTTTCCGCATCGCTCCATGCTGTCTTTCGTTTCTTCCTTATTGGCTGTTCATCAACCTCTTCCAGTACATGTTGCGTTTGCCTTTGCCTTTTGGTACCTAATGAAAGACAATAACAAAAAAAAATGTTGCAATTATACTATGCAGAATAATAAATGCAGTATCACATACTGTTTCTCTGAGTCTCTGACCCATGAACTTGAAGAGTGCATTACTGTTATGAGGATGGAAGGAGAGGAAGAATATTTAAATCCTCTTTTGCAGTGATGCAGAATAGAGTGTGATCCTGGGAGGAATACACTTAAACGATTTTTTTTTGCGGGAAGAAAGCCATCATATAATTTTGTAAAGCTCATATTTCGTGAAATTATGGGCATCTACCGTTTAGGGGAGTCGGGCACAAACAAGTCTTTAAATTATCTGACAGTGTCATGACAGATGGGGTTATGTTTCACATATTCTACCCGGTTTCTATTGGTCATTTATTTTGCTAATCTAGCTCAGTTTTGGGTTTATTTGGGAGGGGCTCCTGGCTGCCTCCATTTTCATCCATTTCCTAGTATATTGTAGTGATTGCTGTGTGCATGAAAAAAAGTACATTTTGTATTACCTTGACAACCCCTGACTCCCAGTCTAGAACAAAAGGGCCACGATCACATAATACTTTCTGAGTCTATAATATTGTATGTACACAATTTTTTTTTAGTTTAGAGAAGTTTAGATATAGAGACCAATTAAATTCACTAATAGATTTTCTCCGTCATTGGCAACAGGCTTTTTGTGAGGCTACATTACAATTATAATTGTGCTATAATTTTTAACAATTCAAAATGCACAAATATTGGTACGTGGTGATTTCAACAGGAAAAAGTTTGGTTTCACTTTGGCTTTTGAGGATGATTGAGAGTGCGGTACAATAGGCAAAATTAACATTTAGGTTTGCAAAAAGAATTTTTTTAGATGCTCTCATTGGACTTAAAGTCATACCTTTTTGGGAGCATCCAGGTAGCTGACGTTCGACATCATGATCACCAGAATCAACATCGCTGTCACAATTGTCATCACATGATTCAGGTCCCTGTTCTCCAGTGTCGATCTCTGTACATAAAATAATAATCAATAATATTCACCAAAAAGAAAATCTGGGTCAACTGCAAAGAAAACATACTTGTAATTTAAAACAAAAGAATATAATCAATTATTTCTAAATACAACATGGTAGAATTGGCACCAGGTATATGCCACATGTGTGGATCGAGTCAAACAAATGCCTTAATTACCCCTAATCTAAATAAATTGAAACAAACAAGTGCACAATATAGTGAGGAATATTTAACTGCATGGTTCATTTGAAAACAACACTTTTCATTAATTCAATAATGTTGCAGCATGTTTATCAATTTACATATTTTGTATTTGATAATTGTCAAGTTGAGTGGAAATCAGAAATACTTGATTCTTAAAATTAGTACATGCTACATGGTTTGTTATTCATCCCACTCATCCCTCGCCATGATGTTTCTCATCTCATTAGGGTTTGAATTGAGATCCCCACTGTATAATTCTACCCTCATCACAAATTTACCTTCATCTAAGTTGATTTGAAGCTCATCCAGACTTTTTGCAGTGCCAATCAGCTGGACCGGGTTCCCAGCTTTTCCCTCCATGGCGAACAGGATCTTTGATATTTTGGCCACCTGCATAGCAGCATCTGGCAGTCTATAATACTCCCTATGTATCCTAATATCGTGGCCCATGAAGTTTGCTAAGGCGTCCATCTCATGGTCCCTCAAGCTCATTAGTTGTGACATGGTAGCTACATGCTTCCGTAATTTTGTGGATCGAAGTGTTGAAGGATTTTGTGCTCCACATGCTTCTGACAGCTCACGGAGAGCATCTGACCCTCGAACATGAGATGTAGTGTCACTATTGGCTACAGCGAACAGGTATTTGTTGCTTGGGTTTACACCTGCTTCCTCCCTGTGGGATACAAGGGTGTCTACACATGATTTCATGGAGTCTGTCACAAGGATCGGCACTGTCCTGCCACGTTTTCCTACTACCTCAACTCTCCAGAGAAACTTTACAAGATTTTTTTCCCAGTCTTTCAGCATCTCTAGTTGTCCTTCCACCATATGAGATTCACCTTTCTTGATTTTATTGTAGTCATCAAGAGTCATCTTGCTGATTTCCCCTTGTCTCCTCCTATTAAACACAATGAGATGAGCCAGCATGGTCTTGTTGAGTTCTCTCCATGTGCTATGGTTTTCGATTGCGGTCCCAGATGACAGTTTGTCTACACAAAGTTCAGCCTGTACCTCTAGGTGTCTTGACAAAGCCACAACATCACTCGTTAGGGGTAGGAGTTTGGGCTGGTTTCGTTTCCTCTGGTACAAAGTTCGTAGAGCATGAGTAGAGATTTCAGATCCCCAACAAGTGTCCAGCAGCTTGATGAACTTTTCTACAAGTTTCTGCATGTCATCCCCATCTCTGTCCATCAAAGCCTTACTCAGGAGCACAAAGGCAGCCTTTCTTAAGGTATGTCCCAGCTTAAGTGCTAGACTTGGTGTATTGAACAAGTGGTTCTCCTCATCAAAGCCTGCCACTTTCTTGACAGCACTCAAGACAGTCATAAAACCATTTGGTGATATCAGGGAAGTCAGACTTGCCTTGCCATTGCAGCTGCAACGTCTGAACTGAAGTACAAGTCTTCCTAGTTCTCGTAACTTGCATCTGATGTGGTTGTGCTGTTCTTCGTCATGGCCCAATTTCTTAGAGTACACCTTGGCCAATTCTAGAATCAACTGATCATTTAGAATGCAGGCCTTGATTTCATCATCGCTGAGACCACTCAGTACTTTGTGTGTTATAGAATCTCTTGATGTGCAGGGCACTGGTGGAAGCAAGAGTCGACCTTGTGCTAATAGTCTTCTTCGTTTTTTCTTTTGCTCCTTAGCCGGCTCTTCTTGCTTCAAAATGCAGCGGTGTTTCCACAATTCGGCTTTCGCAAACCATCCCAAACAATCTTTGCAAGGCTGATAATCACGGGGCTTTGCTTCACAAGAAGGTCTATATACGACCACAAGCTCTCCATGACCCTTTTCGAAGACCCTGTAGTTGTGCATGTGATTTCCTTTATTTCTTATCAATGTCAATAGCTTATCCTTTTCTTTTCGATTCGTTGCTGCCATGTATTGAGCCACCTTTATTTCATTGGAATGTTGTGACCGCAGGTGATCAGGAAGTTTTTTGTGGGGCTTCTCACACATCATGCAATAAGCTACCTTGTCATATTTTCGCCCTCCTTGATTGTTGGTCTTCATCACAGTTATCCCCTCATGGTCAGCATCAATGCCTCCATATCTTGATGATGCCTCCAATGACTGATCTGATGACAGAGATTTCAGTGATCGAGTGATGCCATTTATTGATGTACATTTAGCCTTAGGCAATGATGCTTGAGAATTATTTAATGAAGTCTTCCCTGAAGAGTCAGAATCTCCTTGAGAATCACAGACATAGTCTGGATCATCATCACTATCATCATTATGGTCAGATAATGTGTCCTCATTATCACTTGAAAAAATATTTTGTGAAAGGGTTCCATCTGGTACCATCAATGCTTGTGTGGCAGGCTCAGGGAATGGTTCCCAGTGCTCTCGGTTATTAGGGGGGTTTCTGCATAGATCATCAGATGTGTCATCATTATCAGCAAGAAAATTGGACAGTGAAAGGTTTCCATCTGGTTCCATTAAAGGTTGTGTGGCAAGCTCAGTAAATGGTTCCCAATGCACTTGGTTATTAGGGGGGTTTATGCATGGATCATCACATGTGTCATCATTATCAGCTGAAACATTAAACTGTGAAATCTTTCCATCTGATTCCATTAAAGCTTGTGTGGCAGGCTCAGGGGATGGTTCCCAATTTGTTTCGTTATTAGGGGGGTTTCTGCATAGATCATCAGATGTTTCAGCATCATCAGTTAGAACATTGGAGAGTGGAAGGTTTCCATCTGGTTCTATTAAAGGTTGTGTGGCAAGCTCAGTAAATGATTCCCAATGCACTTGGTTATTAGGGGGGTTTATGCATGGATCATCACATGTGTCATCATTATCAACTGGAACATCAAACTGGGAGAGCTTTCCATCTGATTCCATTAACGCTTGTGTGGCAGGCTCAGGGGATGGTTCCCAATGTTCTTGGTTATTAGAGGGGTTCCGGCATGGATCATCACATGTGTCATCATTATCAGCTGAAACACTGAACTGTGAAATCTTACCATCTGATTCCATTAAAGCTTGTGTGGCAGGCTTAGGGGATGGTTCCCAATTTGTTTCGTTATTAGGGGGGTTTCTGCATCGATCTTCAGATGTTTCATCATCATCAGCTCGAACATTGGACTGTGAAAAGTTTCCATCTGGTTCCAGTAGTTCTTGTGTGGCAGGCTCGGAGAATGGTGAACAAACTTTTTCTGGGTCTGGTGGGAGGTTTGCAGAATTTTGCAGAATTTCAGGTTTTTCATCTTGGACTCCACTGTGTAATTGAGTAGGACTTGGGAATACAAAATTATCTCCCACCCCATAATCATATAACACTTCTTCACCTTCTTTGATTTTCTTCAATGAGAAGAGAACCAGTTCTGGTTCATTGTGAGGGTTCTCTCTAATCTTCATTCTGCTGTTGACTTCACCCCTCCAACCATGGTTGACGAGTCGTCCCAGTTGTTGTTTAGTTGGTTCGACTGATGCATCCCTACTGGAAATGAAATTGAAAAAAAATGAAAACATTAGATTCATCAATGTTTAAAATTACAATGAATCACTGAAACATACAAGTATATGTGGGTTACAATTTGTGATTTCACTTTAGGTTTTCTCTGTTGTCAGATATTATTTGATCAACTGTTACTTTTCAAGTAGGGTATCACTTAAAGAAGAATCGTTACAGTCATGATTTTTGTTAACGCATGGTTAATTTTAGGAGGAAATTTGAAATACAAGTAACATAGGAAACAAATAGGTAACATTACATGTAGGCATTGGAAATCATAACCAATATCATGAACATTAAACATGCATATGTTTACTTTTCATTTGCCTTAAAATTGTAATGCTACAAAATGTCACCGTGCATCAGACACGAGTACCGAGGCGAAAAAAGACGACGAACTAACCGTGGAAGATTTTTTCAATATAAATACAAATAACAAAAAAACAAAAAAAAACCCACAAAGGTCGAATAACGACACGCCCTACAAGCCACGGGCAACAGCATTGCGAACAAAATATATCCTCTCAAGACCCTCTGAAATACGAGAGCCAAAGACATTACATGGTATAACAAAAATAACAAAAAAGAGAGAGAAGCGACCAAATTGGGGAAAGGGCAAGGAGAGGCAACAGACTAAAGGGAAAATGTACAATTTCGGACATATCTATCCACAAGATGTTTACACCGGGTGGGAGAGATGGAAGAAGGCTTCGGCAGGGGAGAAGGAACATGCGGAGAAGAAAGATGAGTCCAAGGAGAAGAAGGGAGGGAGAGATGAGGAAAGATTAAAAAATAGCATGGGAAAAAGGAAAAAAAGCATTATGATAAACAAGAACAGACGTGTAGAATGAGGGGGGAAAGAAGAAAATAATCTATCTAATCTTTAAAAGTGGAACGTAGCTCCAAAAAGCAAATAAAGAATACAATATAAAAAGTGGCTACTAGCACAAACCTGAATTCATATCAAACGGACCAAACATGTATGCAGTGTTATATTATTTTAGAATGAGCAAAGAAAGCAGGAAATCCAATGCAGGGTTTGAATTGTGCATTGAAAACTACATCCTCAATGAAGATTATGTTTACCAACTGTATGATTTTTGTTCTCAAGTTTTCAAATGATTTTTCAATAAATCTTACCATTTGACATAATTGGCCCATCTCAGATCATCTTCCCAGATTATAAAGAAGAGGAAATTTGGGAAATTACAAAATGAATGATGAACATTTAACAAAGAAGGATAACAGAAATTAAAAGCAGAAGATGAATAAAGACAACAAGCAGGAGTAGCGAAATGAGAAATCCAGCTACAATGCGAGGATGACGCTGGACAACAGACATTGAAAGAAATGAATTAGGAGGATGGGAAGGGAGAGGAGGAGACAAAGCAGATGAAGAAGTTGAATGAGGAGTTGATGAGCGAGGGGTTAGGAGAGGGGTTGAGGGAGGGGTTGGGAGAGGGGTTGGGAGAGGGGTTAGGAGAGGGGTTGAGGGAGGGGTTGTGTGAGGGGTTGATTGGGGGGTGCGGGGAGGTGTTAGGGGAAGTAATGAATGAACAGATGAAGTAATATCAGACTGAAGTGAAGATGAGGTGTAGAAGAAAGGGGGAGTAGAAAAAGAGTCTTCCGATGACATATTGCAGGGAACTGATGAACCAGCATCATTTAAAACTTCACTGGAGGGAGAGGGAGGTGGTGCAAGCTGCGTAGAAATTTCCGAATCTGTTTCATCATTTAAAACTTCACTGGAGGGAGAGGGAGGTGGTGCAAGTTGCATAGAAATTTCCGAATCTGTTTCATCTGTAAGATGAAATGTGGAGTGTACAAAAAAAAAACATGGACTTTTCAGTGTAATGCACCTTTCTTTTATATCCAATATTTGTACCAAATATTGTTTTATATTCTCATTTTATGCTCTCCAAAATGGAATATGATCTGTTGGACTGACAAGGTTGAATAATTGTCATTGGTAAGATTGTGTGTTTTTTGTATGATAGCTAAAACAGGTTTGAATAGATAGAGAAGAATATAAGTTGCATATTTGTTCTATGCTGTCCTTGCCGTATTGATACTTTCTGCAGAAAAATGTATGTGTACTGTATGTGGTCAGTCCACGGGTTTATTCAAAAGCACGGAATAGAATTTGACAGATATGACTAGCTTTCGATCTTTCTCTAGGGGAAAAACAAAAACCACTGGTAGAAAATATGTTGCCCTGTCAACCCACATGTTTACGACTACGTCATAAGCATATAGCCTTAGGTTTGTTTTCAACACCTATCATTACAAAATATACTTTTCAATAAATCAAGTCGTCATAGTATGTAGACTTACCACCATTTCGTCCCTTTCCATGTGAAAAAGTATCTGAAGCAAGTTTCACAGTCTGCATCTCTTCTTTCCCCCACATCTCTGGTTACCAGATCTCCTCTGTACCACAAAAGGAATTCTCCCTCTTCAAACGTTTTGGTGGTAAAGACTGCTCTACCTGTGTGATTGAAGAAATACATAATCTTCATGAGATCAATCATGCGAGTTTAAACATTGTGAATATGATGTTACAAGTATATTTGTCTGTCATTTAAGATAATGCTCAGGTGTGATAAGTAACTCAGACTCGTACTTGTAAGAAGGCACTTATTTTCAAAATTGGTTGAGTTTTAAATAACATTTGTGTGTCTTTTTGGTCACATTGCCATCAAGCAGACTTGTAAGCAACACATTGTATTTAATATTAGTATGCTGCAGATATTAAATTACAGTGTCATGCATGTCATGATGAACATGACGTTTTCTCTAGATTTTCTAAAAAAATTTTGACATTCAACCCCATGAGGAGGCATTAAAATTCATTTCAAGGTCTAACCTTTAAACACTTAACCAAATCAAGTTTAATACCTCCTGCTTTACAAAAGAGCCCTGTACATACAAATATTTACAAAAAAATAGAATACATTGTAGAAAACATTAAAAAAAAAGCTTTAAAAAAATAAAAACTAGATCAAAATGAACAAAAGGCCTTAAATATTAAACATTTAAGATATTATTGATACAAAGAAAAATGACCAAAAAAATATTTTAAAAAATACACATGCCGTAAAAATAGACTACACAACTGCAAACAGACAAACAAACAAAACTAAATTATGGTAAAAGTCATGATATAACATTAGGTACCAGTGCATGCATTAAAGTGATAGAGGGAGTGACTTAATTTGGTTTTTTAACATTTGGAGTGAAGTTTCCGTGCGAATATGAGTCGGTAGATTGTTACAGATGCTTGGAGCAGTGAAAGAAAAAGAACGTTTTTTAAATTCAGTCTTTGGTTTCAGGATAAATAAGGGATTTAAGGTAGAATGACAAGTAACAAAGTAAACTGGACGATTATGACCAAAAGATTCTAAATAAGGGGCTAGATTATTGAGTATTTTGTAGACGAAAATGCAGTAGTGGTAATTGATTCTATTTTCAACACTTTGCCATTGAAGACTGCTTCACGCAATTAAGTGTTGAATTAAGATTATAAAAACAGAAAAATATGAGGGAAAGCATATCAAATATTCTACTGCATGAAATTAATGAAATATACAGAAAGGGTATAGATTTTACTAAAGAAGTTGACCTGTTTAACTGCGAAGGGTATCAAAGTTACTCTGAAAAGAGCTGGTGATTTTCAGACAATAGGCGATGAGGTGTGATCAAAGAACCATACCAGGCGTTCCTTGCATAGTCTAGCTCTGAATCAATATTTTATTGAGCATATTAATGTTAGATATCTATGCTACAGTGAATTTTCACTATTAATACAATCTACATGTACATGTATGTAACCTCACTCACCTTTGTCAGGCAGCTGTTTCACTGTAAATCCTTCAGGATCAACTTCACTAAAAATATCTGGAACTGTCTGTCTGGTTTGACTTCTGAGAATCCGATTCTGAAACAGGTCAAGTAAATATTAATAATATTATGCAGAAACACAGCTGTGAGCAAGCTGGAAGAAAATATCTAAATATTACACCCCCCCCCCACATCCTCCCCCTAATCATACTGGAATTTGCCAAAATATTGCTACTCATATCCATGCTCAATTTTATTATATTATTTGTTAAAATCATGAGGTATTATGAAACACATCCATTATGATGTACATCAAGGGGGTCATGTAAATACATGGCTCCACATTTCCCATGCACACATCTTATCATATTTGACTCATTTGCAATAGATATAGATTGCTCCACATTTCCTATGCACACATTTATACATTTCTAGCCCATATGCAATAATAAATGTGGCTCCACATTTCCCATGCACACATTTATACATATCTGGCTGATGTGTAATATATATAGATATGGCTCCACATTTCCCATGCACACATTTATACATCTTCAATCCACCTTAAATAGTTGAGATAAACATGGCTCCACATTTCCCATGCACCCATTTATACACATCTGGCCCATATGTAATATATAAATGGCTCCACATTTCCCATGCACAAATGTATAGACATCTGGCCCATGTGTAATATATATATATATATATATGGCTCCACATTTCCCATGCATAAATTTATACATATCTGGGTCATGTGTAATATATATATAGATATGGCTCCACATTTCCCATGCACACATTTATACACATCTGGCCCATTTGTAATATATATATATGGCTCCACATTTTCCATGCACACATTTATACACATCTGGCCCATGTATAATATATATAGATATGGCTCCACATTTCCCATGCACACATTTATACAAATCTGGCCCATGTATAATAAATATATATATATATGGCTCCACATTTCCCATGCACACATTTATACACATCTGGCCTATGTGTAATATATATATATATATGGCTCCACATTTCCCATGCACACATTTATACACATCTGGCCCATGTGTAATATATATATGGCTCCACATTTCCCATGCACACATTTATACACATCTGGCCCATGTGTAATATATATATGGCTCCACATTTCCCATGCACACATTTATACATCTGGTCCATGTGTAATATATATATATGGCTCCACATTTCCCATGCACACATTTATACACATCTGGCCCATGTGTAATATATATATATGGTTCCACATTTCCCATGCACACATTTATACACATCTGGCCCATTTGTAATATATATATATGGCTCCACATTTTCCATGCACACATTTATACACATCTAGCCCATGTATAATATATATAGATATGGCTCCACATTTCCCATGCACACATTTATACAAATCTGGCCCATGTATAATATATATATATATATGGCTCCACATTTCCCATGCACACATTTATACACATCTGGCCCATGTGTCATATATATATATGGCTCCACATTTCCCATGCACACATTTATACACATCTGGCCCATGTGTAATATACATATGGCTCCACATTTCCCATGCACACATTTATACACATCTGGCCCATGTGTAATATATATATGTGGCTCCACATTTCCCATGCACACATTTATACATCTGGCCCATGTGTAATATATATATATGGCTCCACATTTCCCATGCACACATTTATACACATCTGGCCCATGTGTAATATACATATGGCTCCACATTTCCCATGCACACATTTATACACATCTGGCCCATGTGTAATATATATATGTGGCTCCACATTTCCCATGCACACATTTATACATCTGGCCCATGTGTAATATATATATATGGCTCCACATTTCCCATGCACACATTTATACACATCTGGCCCATGTGTAATATATATATATGGCTCCACATTTCCCATGCACACATTTATACACATCTGGCCCATGTGTAATATACATATGGCTCCACATTTCCCATGCACACATTTATACATATCTGGGTCATGTGTAATATATATATAGATATGGCTCCACATTTCCCATGCACACATTTATACACGTCTGGCCCATTATATATATATATATATATATGGCTCCACATTTCCCATGCACACAGTTATACAAATCTGGCCCATGTATAATGGCTCCACAGTTCCCATGCACATATTTATAAGTCTTCAATCCACCTTAAATAGTTCAGTTAAACATGGCTCCACATTTTCCATGCACACATTTATACATATCTGGGTCATGTGTAATATATATATATATATATAGATATGGCTCCACATTTCCCATGCACACATTTATACACGTCTGGCCCATTATATATATATATATATGGCTCCACATTTCCCATGCACACCTTTATACACATCTGGCCCATGTGTAATATATATATATATATATATATATGGCTCCACATTTCCCATGCACACATTTATACACATCTGGCCCATGTGTAATATATATATATAGAGATGTGGCTCCACATTTCCCATGCACACATTTATACACGTCTGGCCCATTATATATATATATATATGGCTCCACATTTCCCATGCACACATTTATACACATCTGGCCTATGTATAAAATATATAGATATGGCTCCACATTTCCAACGCACACATTTATACAAATCTGGCCCATGTATAATAGCTCCACAGTTCCCATGCACACATTTATAAATCGTCAATCCACCTTAAATAGTTGAGATAAACATGGGACCACATTTCCCATGCACACAATTATACACATCTGGCCCATGTGTAATATATATATATATATATATATGGCTCCACATTTCCCATGCACACATTTATACACATCTGGCCCATGTGTAATATATATATATCTATGGCTCCACATTTCCCATGCACACATTTAAACACATATTGCCCATGTAGATCTATATCTAGTTATGGCTCCACATTTCCCGTGCACACATTTATACACATCTGACCCAGATTATTATGGCTCCACATTTCCCATGCACACATTTATACACATCTGGCCCATGTGAGTTATATACAGATAGGCCTAGACCTAGTATGGCTCCACATTTCCCATGCACACATTTAGGCTAAATCTGGCTGATGTGAAATAGACCTTCGAATCTAACGTTACTAGATATTCCTTTAGTTTAACTCTAAAGTTAGGCCTAAGAAGAACTTATACTAGACCTAGATCTACTACTACTAGTAGCCTAGACTAGTAGTACTAGTCTAGGGCTAGGCCTAACGTTAGGCCTAGATCTACATCTTACTTAGATCTAGATCTAGATTAGATCTAGATCTATGTATGAGTTTTTTGTACCCAATATCATGATAGAACTAGATCTATAGGCCTAAGGAATTCTTTAAAAAGTTGATAGAATATTAATGGGCCTAGACTGGATTAAAAATGAAAGTAAACTTTCTAGATCTAGACTAGTTCTACTTACTTTTGCCAGTTGTGGCTGTACTAATCCCGCCATGACATGTCCATATACGTTAACAGGCACGTCGCAAGGTGCACTGCACCAGCACTGCGCATGCGCTGCATCTAATAAGATACAGACTGTGCAGTGTGTATCCTCATGCTGGCGCTCTTCACTTGATATTATTCTTGAGATCGGAAAATAATACACATATTCAGGCTGCAAGCTATGACTCCAAAGTGGGAAACCGGGGATGGAGTTAAATCGCAGCCGAACGTTGATGGGGTACTACTGAGATGTCCCAAAGCTGATTTAAATCTCGTTTTAATGATTCTGCAACTGTGGAGCTCCACGGTTTGCTGTGTCTCCACAGTTGGAAGTTGTGTATTCATATGAACCTCCCCGATTGACGGTCATTACAAGTGCACACACACACGCAGTTATGCAAAATCATTTGAGTTTAAGGAAGTGTGTTAAGAAAAAATATCAGTTATTAGGGTATGGAAGGATCTTAATGTAGTTACATTTCGGATGTGTTCTGGTAGTTGGTTATATTGTGTCGCCCCCTATAGAAGAATGTTCTTCTGCAATTATTTCGGTTTAGGGAGATCTAGATTTCGGGATGAGCGAAATTAATAATTATACGTGCGATATTTGATTTTATTTGACATATAAGACGGAGTGTAATGATTTAATATCTTAAAAATCATAGTACAACTGTTTATGGTTTGGTGTCACCTGAGCTTGGGATGGGAAATGCGAGCTTAATCACTGTGATCCTTGCTGAAATTAAGCGTGTGGGTGCATGCAACCAGTTCATATACCAGTAATACAGTCAGTATGCAAATTATTCGTTCTGCATTCACTTTGTTCTCTCTCAGTAACACGAGGCTGGATTTCAACGAGCAAGTTCTCAATGTTGATCAAGCATCGCAGTGGTACATCAAAGGAGATCAATTCATCTTCAGGGACGTCGTGTATCCCTCCAGTGCTCTGCCTTTAAACTGCGACGAGGCCAACGTCTGTGTAGAGCTTAAACGTGGACAAAATGCAGTAGCAACCGATGATCGTCCTTTCCATGTTAGCAGTCTCCCCAAAAGGTCTACATCGTTGATTGGCTGCACTTCACTATGTACTGGTAAGAAGTAGGCCAAGCTACGGGGGCCCAAGTTGAGGAGGCGACAGACAGGGAACGAGGGGGGTACACAAGAAATATTGGTCATCATTGGGTGGGCTGAATAACCCCGGAAGCAGTATTAAATTCACTCAAATCTGCTAAATTTTGCCTGATTTCGGGATTCTTCAACTATTACTTGTTTCAAATTTGGGGTTTTCAAGTTGATCGGGAGAGGGAGGAGCACGAAAAATTCTTTATTTTTCTGGCGCTATTGTCTAACATCTTTATTCCTGTTCTTCTATCTTTATATCTGCTTATTTTCTGCTATCTTTTCTTCTTTTTATTGGCGTCTCTTTTTTATGGGTACATCTCCTTCTCTTTTTTTTGCCAAAGTGCTAAGTATGTGTTGTGTGTTTCTCCAAATGCATAATTTTCCCGTTGCTCTAGTATCGTCATTTCGACTGCGTTATTACTGATGTTAATCAAACTGATGAAAGCAATTAGCAAAAGGACATTCATATAAATGTCAAGGGCGCAATTTATTATATTGTCACTGTCACATTGCTCCGCCAATCACCGCGCAAATTGCGTGCTGACACAGTATTACGTCACTATTGACGCCTCTTTTACAACAGGGAAATCAAACTGAATAATGTGATTCATATCAGACATGCCAAACTCAAATGTTTTAGCATCCTACATTTATTCACCCTCCCCCCCCCCCCCTTTACCCTTATTTTTTCGTATCATGATCATTATAAACAAGTCATGAAATCTATTTCTTAAATCCTGATTCATACCAGACGTGACAGTGCGTAATGTCAACCCTACCATTCAAAGTCAACGTAGTGTGACATCTGACGGTGACGCAACAATAGCTCTTGCGGTAGAAGTCAAATTTAGAGATGCAAGAAGTACGACAGTGCAAGGCGAATCTCTCTGGGAGTTGTCTGCTTGGATTGCTCTTAAGAAAAAGAATAAAAGGTTGGTGCTTTCGACATCCTCACAAAAACAGACGAAGAGTCATAAAACATGCGCCAAAAGATTACGTTTATTTTATTTCTGTTATATACTTGGTATTGGCTATTTACAATAGTATCTTCTATATGCTTCAATTCATACGTGTGTATTGAGTGTATGCAGAGGCGGCCCTCTCGGGAGTTGGCAGAGGGCACAGCGCACCCCCCACCCCCCACTTTTTCAATCACCCAAAAAATGCCCCTTTTTACATATATAGGAAAAGTGCCTCTTTAACTTTTTAAGAAGTGCCACTTTTTACATAGGAATAGTGCCCCTTTTACTTTGACAAGTGCACCTATTAATTTGTAAAAGTGCCCCTTCCTCTTTTCAACTCTGATCAGTGCCCCTTTTATTTGGACACGTGCCCTTTTTCCTTCGACAAGTTCACATTTCTCTTTGTAATAAGTGTTCATTTTGCATTCTCATTAGTGCCCTTTTTAATATCTAGTAAGTGCCCCTAGTTAGGTATGAGAAGTACCTTTTTTCACTTCTAAAAAGTGTCCCCTTTCACCTCTGATAATTGATCTATTTAAATCTGACAGGTGCCCCTTTAACTAACCAACCCCATTTTAACTCGGATAAGCGCACCTTATATTTTCACATGTGTCCTTTTTCCTTTCTAATAAGTTCCCCGTTTTCTAATGATAAGTTTCCTACTAAAAAGAGCCCCTTCCCCTTCTCATAAGTGCCCCTTCTCTGGTAAATGATCCTTTTCGGTAACGAGAAGTAACTCTTTTTTCACTTGTGTTATGTGCCCCCTTAAACTCCGATAAATGCCCCTGTCAAATCTGATCGGTGCCCATTTTCTTTTAACTAATGCACATTTTCTTTTATTACAAGTGCCCTTTTTTCATTCACATAAGTGCCCTTTTCATATCTGGTCATTGTCTTTTTTCAGATGCGATAAGTGCCTCTTTTCACCTCTGATAATTTCCCTTTTAACAATATATGATAATATCTTATAAATGCCCCTATCAAAATCTGATGGGGCCCCTTTTCCGTCGACAAATGCCCATTTCCTATTCTCATGATTTACTTTTTTTTCATTCCTGGTGAGTATCTCTTTTTGAGGGTGTAAAAAGTGCCCCATTTTCACCTCTGATAGTTACTCTTTGTACTTTGACACATGCTCCTCTTTTTTTCCTGATAAGTGTCCCCTTTTCCTTTCATCATTAAACGCGCCCTAGCTAATTTCAAGCAATTAAGAGCAATTTCCCCCAAAGCTCGCACGCTACGCTCGCACGCATCTATAGATGATATAATTATGTAACATATCAAAGGTCTTTTCAGCCTTCCGATATGAGAATGTACTTATAACCCCATTAGGATTGTGTGTTTTTTTCCTGTTTATAAAATGTATTTTTTCGCACTGCAACCTCACACATCTTAATTGTTTTCCTCGCTCGCTCGCAAACATTGTTTTATTTTAGACAATCAAATCAAACTGCAAAGCATGATGCTTGTAGGGTGTATAAAGTGAAACAAATATTGAAATCATCCCTGATGTCTAAAACAATGGATATTTTTGCTTTGACATTTACGTTTGTAGGTGCTCTTTTTCTAGGAAGTGCCCTTTTTTTCTTGGTGCCCCCCCCCCACACTTTGGAAGTCGCTCGGTCGCCCTGAGTGTATGTTACATTGGTCTTGATTTGAAAATGATCTTAAAATTATATTATAGCAAAATTGTGACATAAGTTGCAAAATCAAAAGGACAGAAACTCGGGGATAAAGGTCATTATTGTCGCTTGTCATCATTGCTGTGATCCTCGCGGAAATCAAGCCAGTGTATGCATGCAACCAGCTTATATACGAAGTAAAACAAGTCTGTATATTAACTGTTCATTTTGCATTCACTTTGGTCACTCTCAGTCACACCAGGATAGGTTTCACCGAGCAAGTTCTCAATGTTGATCAAGCATCGCAGTGGTACATCAAAGGAGATCAATTCATCTTTCGGGACGTCGTGTATAGATTCGTTGATCCGTCTTTAAACTGTGACGATGCCAACGTCTGTGTTGAGCTTAAACGTGGAAGAAATGCAGTAACAACCGATGATCGTCCTTTCAATATAAGCAGTGACGCAGACAGCTCTACACCGTTTATTGGCTGCACTTCACTGTGTACTGGTAGGAAGTAGGCCAAGCTATTAGGGCCCAGGGACCAGGGTAGAGAGGTGACTGGCAGGGAAGAGGGAGCATCAGGCTTATTGTGTGGGTTAAATAGTCGGACTTAACAATACCATTAGTGTTAACTCTTTTATTACGGCATGAGCGGTTTCATATTATTTGGGGAGGGTGTACTGTGGTGGAGGCTTGAGGTTCTTGCATTCATTTTCTACACTTTTTTTAGGAGGAAATTCGAAATCCCTACAGATTATGATGTTCACCAAATGATTTCGACAGAATGAGGTTAGAATTAATTCTTAATCAGAAGATTTCAAAATGTCTGTGTTCTGAATTTCTTTGGACCAACCATTTCTGCAAAATAGACCAAATCGTAGTTTTCATATATTAATAATAATGACCCCCAATATCCACAGATCTTTTACAAATGGAGTAGTCCCACATCGTGCATTTTAGCACTATCACCGCAAAAGTAATAGATTTATTTCATGAATACATTTTGATTGCTGTGTTGAAAAGAATAATTCCACCAGTGTTCCATATAATTTCATGTCAGTGCATAAACGAATGCTTACTACATACATTTCTGAAATGGGTTTTATAATGCTGGTACAAATTATATTAATCTGCCAATGCGCATATCTTATCTACCAACTGGCTTATTGCTCTGGAAATTACATGTTTACAAGGTCGCCATACCTTAAATAGGAGTAAGAGTAAAGCCTTTCAACAAAATGGGTTTATTTAAACTCACATTTGGTAATCCAAATCGATCAGGAAGGCCAGTGGTGGATTCAGGGGGCATCGGAGAAACGTGCCCCTCCTCCCCGAGTGAAGAAAGAAAAATAATAGAAGAGAGTCATGGGCCGATAACTATTTTTGGGTGGACGTGATATCTCAAATAGGAGTAAGAGTAAAGCCTTTCAACAAAATGGGTGTATTTAAACTTACATTTGGTAATCCAAATCGATCAGGAAGACCAGTGGTGATTCAGGGGCACCGGAGAAACGTGCCCCTCGCCCTCCCCAAGTGAAAAGAGAAAAAAATAATAGAGAGTCATGGGCCGATAACTATTTTGGGGTTTGTGCTTGTAGGAGGTTTCTCGAACAGCCATAATGTTTGTCTTACCTAACAACAATTAATGTTGCAATTCGCATGCTGACTATTCAAAGACAATTATTCGTAACAGGTGAATGAAATAGTTTGTAACGAGGCACTTTACAATGATGTGTGCATGAAATTTGATTAAACGATATTGGTCTATAATAGTACAAAATATGATAGCAGGTAACACACACACACCCACGTTGGCAGGAAGCATCCATAAATTTTAATATACTTTCTTGATAAACAACTTTGCGTAGTACGTCACGTTATCAACAAAAGGGAGATTCCCGTGTCGTGCTGAGAAACTTTGCATTGTGCCATAGTTTATATCTCTCTCATACACTTTGGTTGGGAATCTTGTAGATTAGTAGGCAAGAATACAATAATCTCTCGTAATACCTATGTATTTAAACTTTGTTCTAAAATTTCCTCAGTATTTGTGTATATGATTGTATTATTATATCCTCTATGGATTAAAAGGGAATTATTGCTGTGAGTAATATAAAACATTTTGTTTTTATTGGATTATGTTTTGATAATTTACGATCTAAAACATTATTTTTACGAGAGATCTGTCGTCAAGATAAAATTTTTGATAAAAAATGTTGTAGATTGTAGATACTGATTGTCATCGTAGTACTGTCAACATGACTTTTTGATGATGTAAGTGGGTATATTTGTATTTATGGTCGCATTGTTAATATCTCATTATTATGGTCCCTCGTGAAAGCGACCTTTATTGTTTCTTAATGAATGGATTCATTCAGTTTGGGGATTTTTTATATGAACCATATTTGGTCTTTTGTTTTGATATTTCACGATATAGAGTAGGGAGGTCAGCGAATTGCACAATATTCCATCGTAGAGCTTGGAGTTTAAATGAATTGTTATTTTAATCTTTGTTATATGAACCATATTGGGTCTTTTGTTTTGATATTTCACGATATAAAGTAGGGAGGTGTGCGAATTGCGCAATATTTAATCGTAGAGCTTGGAGTTTGAATGTATTGTTATTTTAATCTTTTGCATATATTCCAACAAAATTAAAAAATTTATTCTAGACATGATATCATTGAGGTGTGAAGTATGTTTTTTAATATGATTGTATTATTATATCTTTTATACCAATATCGCCTTCATTTTAACCAAGGTAAATTTATGTACTCAAAATTACGTTTTAAATCGATGCAACAAACTGGTAACAAATTGCTGTTTTTGCTATTTTTGCTATTTTTGCTTGTTTCACGTTGTATATCATGTTATGTCAAGGCCTTCTTGCCCACCTATTATTATTGTTACGTCCTTCACCATCACAACCAATTCAATCAAATGTTAGTTTTATTTACGGGAACCTATACTCTACAAGCTGAGCTTTTTAATAGGTTCCTCACATTTCACCCTGTATAACCTTCTTTTCAATACAATTAATTTCGACGTCTTTTCAAAGAATTAACTATATAATGTGACACTTTTAGTATATTTCATATTATGTTTTAATCTTGTCAATTATGTGAATTCTTGTTTTGGAAATGTGAAACAAATAAACTTGAAACTTGAAACTTGAAAGCCTTATGATATATCTGAATAAAATGACAGAGAGAGATGAGGTTATTGACAGAGATTTCGCAAGAGATTAAGACTTTTTGTTTGGCTCGTAGGGAGAGGAGAAAATTTAGTGAGCAGAAGAGAGGGGAAAAGATTGGTGCTTAATAAAGTAGAAAGAGATAGGGAGTCAGAAAGGAAGCGAAATATGACCTCAAAAGATCTTAGATCTTAGATTTAAGATTTGTGTTTAGAATCCAACCTTAGGTTTTGGTTGCAATAAAGAATTAATGATAATAGATGAAGAGAGTGGAAAAGAGAATGGAGAAAAAATCGAAGAAGAGTGGATGAGATATAAAAAGAAAGATGAAGAAAAATTTCGTCATTTATGGAAATGAGTAATAGTTCAGGCTAAATCGACAATAAAAGGAAACTTGTACAAGTATAAGAAAATAACATTTCGTTTTATATCGAAGCAAGCTGCTCCAAAATTCACAAGGAACATCCGGACAACGAGATACTCATTTCCTTGGAATAAAGATTGATCTCCTTATGACAGAATAATGTTAAAGGTATTTTCGTGGGCATCTATTGTACATTTAGCGCCAATTTTATCGTCCGCTGGAACTGTACATAAACTGCATCGGCATTGTAAGATAATGTAATACATATACATGTAACTTCAAAAGCTAGGCTCATGGAGTATAAAACAACGACCACAACAACGGGATACTTACTAGTGAATAAACATGCCAATGTTAGTATAGAGGGGACACTAATATCAAGGGGGTGCATCGGTCTCACTCACACAACCGCTAAGGGGAGGTTGTAAAAGGGGTTCTATCATCTTCTTTTATCGTCCTCCGACCCACACACCCACACATAGCCTTTCATTTTCTCTCCTTTTTCTCCTTTCAATTTGATTCCATTCCATCGGAGGGGGGGGGGGGTAGGGTTGTCAATGTGCCCGTGCCTTTGATTATTGTGAAGTGCTGCCATCGTTCACAATCAATAAAAGTGACCATCTTTAGCGGATTTTTTTCTAATCTTAATCATGATTTGTACCTTAATTGTAAGGGTCTGGATTATGCCTTTAAACCTACCACATTCATTTCCGGTCATTGTTATCCAGGGAGAAATTTTATCAAGGGAATTTCATAAATATGTAAGCAGGCGGTATGTCTATATAAACCTTCAGTCTCTCTGGGCTTAAATCAATTGTTGTCACAACACTCCAAATGATGATGAATCGTTCTTGGTACCTTGCCTGTCTTGTATTTGGAAGTCTGATGCTCGTGGTGCACCATGCCTCTTCCCAATGTAAGTCTTTCTTAACTATATTATACAGCTAGTATACTTGTCATTTTTATTATATCACAGTTCTATTTAATTCATCGTTTATCAATATCTACTTGTTATCTTCAATATCTCACCTCGTGAAGGTGTTATGACTAAGTGGTAGAGCAGTGGTCTCGTAACCGGGAGGTCCGAGGTCCGAAGCCAAGTCAATGAGCAAGTTCCCTTTGGTAAAGCATTAGCAAGTCACGTAGAGAGGCCTAATGGGACTTGACGCCGTCGGTCCCGATTACTTACTTACAAGCAAAAAAATGTTTTCTTAGCAGTCAGGTAAACACACACCATAACAAACAAACAGACAAACAAAACAAAAAACAAATCATTACCACAACTTTTGGTTGTTGAATCAATGGGATATTAACAAACTATAAGAAAACCGTTTGCAGCCATCATAATAGTGAGATTTTAGTACAAAGAGCGTACATTTTTACATTGCTGTAGTAGCTATGTAACGCTAACACTCTAGAAATAGTTGGACAAACAATTCCTCGACTGCATGACCGATCAATCGGGTAAATCAAAGCTTTTGCGTTATTCACTCCGTTTGAACGAAAATGAATACTCAACTCTCAAGCAATTTGTTTTTCTTTCCAAAATGCCAACAACTCCCCCAAATCAATGGCCAAAATGCAGTTTAATCGATTTATCATGATGAGGGGGGGGGGGTGTAGTGACACAAAGATGACCCTATTGAGTATAATGTAGGCGGTCCATTTAATTATCCATTACTTGGTTTCACCAATCTTAATAGGTAATCCAACCTTTGTAATAAGTTCAATTGGTTCTCGGATAATTACCCCCTGACAATTACCAGCGGGACAATGACCCCCCCCCCCACCCCCAAGAACACTTACCCCCGAAAAATTACCCCCTAGGACAATTACCCCGAAGATAATTAAGCGTAGACTTCCCCTTTAATGAAAAGGGTGTCGGTAAATTTCGGGGGGGGGGGGTAATTGTCAACATAATACCAGTATTTAATTGATTTGAATTGAACACTTTTACCGAATTATTCTGTTTTGGAAAAAGAAAAGGTAACAATACTTTGCTCTATTATTGATTCCTTCATTTTTTATTTCGGACATTAGAAACTTCGTATTGCTAAAGAGCATCTGTGTACACAACTTTCCTCTCGTTTTTCTTGTTATTTTCTTACATTTCAATGAATGAACATTTTTGTGGTAGAGTACTTGGAGAGTACTCCAATCATTAAAAAATTTGATCAATTTATATAGATTAGACCGTTAAAACTTGGTCAGCTTAAAAAATAACCCTCCCCATGATTACCATAATAAGACTTTTCCCATGATTTTGATACATTTCGATGGATCTATTTCAATTCATATTTTATTTTCCATCAGCATTTTCAGTCAGCCTCTCATCCGGCGATCCCCCTTTACCTTGTTTTTATTGTGGAGTGTCGTATCTTCACTCCGAAGTGTGGCACGTTGACGAATGCACAACCTGTTCGTGTGATAACAGCACTACAACATGCGTAATTGAACCTTGTCAACCGGCATTCTGCGTTGAACCCCTTAAACTGCCAGGAAGATGCTGCTTTACCTGTCCGTACAGTAAGTCTTCTGAGAGTCCCCCCCCCCCCCCCACTCCCACCCGCCCTCTCATATGACCACACCTTTGTAGGACTGTGTCGTAAATTCACTACTACAATACATACAACAAACTCCAAAATGGCAGCAGGATTTTTAATTGATTTAAATTTGCTAGTTTGCCTGAAACCGGCCTATTCAACTTTTACTGTCTTACAAATTTGGGGTTTCCAGGTTGATCCGGGGGGGGGGAATACGAAATTATCGCTATTTCCCTTTGTGATACTCTCTAACCCCCCTTTCTCCCCTAATTTTCTGCTATCTTCTCTTAACTTTGTTGGCCTCTCTTTTTCAAGATTACGTCATCTTTTTTTCCCGAAGTGCTGCGTATATGTTATATCAGACACGAGAAATCAAATGTTTCAGCATCCAACGTTTATTCACCCCCCCCCCTTCTTTCCCCCTCTTTTTTTTTGTTTTATGATATTATGACTAGTCATCAAGTCTATTTCTTAAATCTTGATTCATATCAGACCTGGCAGTGCTTAATGTCAGCCCTACCATTCAAAGTCAACGCAATGTGACGAATAACGCTGACGCAACAATAGTTCTTGCGGTAGAAGTCAAATTTATAAATGCCCGAGACACGTCAGGACTGAGAGGCGAATCTCTCTGGGAGCTGTCTGCCTGGATTGCTCCTGTAAACACTACTCACAGGTATGTGAATACGACCTCCTTATAAAAAACATAGATGAAGAGTCATAACCTGCGCTAAAAAAAAAACGTTTCTTTTATTACCGTAATGTACTTTTTGTTTTGCTTTTTACAACAGTATCTCCCATGTGTGTCAATTCATAACTTAAGCGTATGTTATCTTACATATTCAAATCAATTTTTTATTATATTATTGCAAAATTTAGTCCCGAAGTAAGTTAAACTTAAACTTATGTGTATCTTGCCTACCTTCTTGAATTAATTAATAGACGTATGCCCTTCAATCATGCAATTTTCTCACAACTGCACCAGGAGTATTAATTTTGACAGACAAGGCGCATTACAAATGTCTAGTATAATTATTGTTATTATTATTATTTTTTTTTTTATTATTATTATTATTATCATTGTTATTATTATTATTATTATTATTATTATTATTATTATTATTATTATTATTATTATTTGTATTTCTATTAATATGCGTATTCGATATTCCCCAGTTTTGTACGTAGGCCTTTATTCTACGATCTGTTTTGTAGATGTTTAATATTTACGTTTATTTATATATGTTATTCATCATTCTATATTGTAAACATGTTATCTTTACTCTTTGGACTACAATCATGTATCATACTTTTCAGGTGGGCTGTATCTAATACAGACCACCTTATATTTTTGTTAAAATCGCCTTTATTTATTATTATTTATTTATTTTTCTTATTTCGACCCACTTTTTTGTGTTCAAAATAATTTGAAAATGGCAAAATCAAATGTCTTAAAATTTGTCACACATAATATGTATAGGCATATGAACAAAGCACAGCAAAGTTTTCAACCTTGACCTTGACTGATGACGTGATCTAGGCGCCATTTTGTGAAGTTTTCTGAAAATAAACTCTTGATCATATCATAACCAAAAGTGATTTTTCAATCATATTTATCATGATCAAGGTCAATATCAGTCCGGTCAATTTCAGGTCAAAAAACGCGCGCGTGCGCGTATGTCCGTGCGTCAGTGCGTGCGCAAAATTTGTAAATGCTCAAGATCGTCTCAAATTTATTTTGCATACGTTTCAGGTCATTTTAAGCATTTTATAAAAAATCGCGCACACGCGCATGCGGGCGCGTTTACGCGCGTAACACCATTACACATCAAAGAATCGCTATTTTTTTTTCTATTATGATATTTCTCATATTCTTTCGAACAATTTGATATAATGTTTATCTCTTTATGACCATTCATAACAAGATGAGCGTCCATTCAAGATAAATGTCCGTGCGCGCGAGCTCTTGTAATACATAGCATATATGGGCAAAAACATGCCTATAGAAATTCTATTATAGCTCTTTGGGATGGAACTGGACCCCCAATCTTTTTTCATATTTTGATAGAGAATGAGTCGGAAATATGATTTAATGTCTCATTTGGCTATTAAAAATATTTAGACATTATCATAATGGCCTTCGACCTAAAAATAGGAATTTGCATATTATGACATCAGCATATTTATGGGAAATTGATTGTACCTCTGTAAATATTGATCAATTTTCTTCCAAATTTCGATATGTTGTAGTTAAGATAAATTTCTACAAGCTTAACAATCACCATTTTTCATCAGAGTGAAAATTTCGATTAAAGGGCACATATAAGAAAGTTTTTAAATTGCGTGTTATGCCTATAGAAGGTGAATTTCGTTCACGTCATGAATCTACATGGTATTGTTTTTTAAGAATTTTAAAGCAGTATCTCGCTTATTTATGCTCTATTTTGTCTCGAATTTTAGTTGACCAGCCCACCTATACTTGTTTCAAACAAGTATTATATGTCTAGTTTTATTTGTATTAATAAAACCCGATTTGAATCGCGTTGTCAGTATAGAAACTCGGGAATGAAGGCCATTCTTGTCGCGTTATTATCATTGCATTTGCTAGAGAAGTGTATTTTTTAGTTAGTTTATTTATTGAATTCGTTAATAACTTTCATTATTGATTAAATCATTAGTTAATTCATCTATTTATTCATCTATTTATCTATCTATTCATTTACATATTAATTATTATTCGTTTATTTATTTGATTATTTGTTAATTGTCGGATGGTTCGGCGTTACCTGAGCCTGGGATGGGAAATTCAAAGTTAATCACTGTGATCCCCGCTCAAATCAAGCCAGTGGATGCATACAACCAGGTCATATACCAGTAATACTAGTCAGTATGTGAATTGTTCATTTTGCATTCACTTTGGTCATTCTCAGTCACACCAGGATAGGTTTCACCGAGCAAGTTCTCAATGTTGATCAGGCATCGCAGAGGTACATAAAAAAAAATAAAAAACTCATCTTCCTGGACGTCGTGTATACCTTCGTTGCTCCGCCTTTAAACTGCGGCGAGGCCAACGTCTGTGTTGAGCTGAAACGTGGAAGAAATGCAGTAACATACGATGGTCTTCCTTTCCATTTTAGAAGTTTCCCCATAAGGTCTACACCGTTGATTGGCTGCACTTCACTATGTACTGGTAAGAAGTAGGCCTAGCTATGGGGGCTAAAGTTGAAGGGGCGACTAGCAGGGAACGACGGGGAGGGGGGTACACAGATTATTGGGTGGGCTGAATAGCCCCGGAAGCAGTATTGAATTCACTTAAATCTGCTATATTTTGCCTGATTCCGGGACTCTTCAACTATTACTTTGTAACAAATTTGGGGTTTCCAAGTTTATCGGGAGGGGATTGGCACAACAAAATCCTTATTTCCCTGGCGCTCTTGTCTAACATCTTCATTCCTACTCGTCTATCTTTATATTTTTATATAAGCAGTAACCCAGCCAGCTCTGCACCGATGATTGGCTGCACTTCATTATGTAATGGTAGGAAGTAGGCCAAACTATGGGGGCCCGGGTAAAGGGCGACTTACAGGGAAGGGGTGGGGGACACAAGGTTTATCGGATGGGTAAAATGGTCGGACCTAACAATGTTAACATTGATTAGTTCAGTTCAGTTCAGTTCATTTATTTCAATCATAAAACCTTAACATAATATATATACACAAGTAACATGAAACAATCATAATCTGACAATTTTTGAGTTAAGAAACTGGAGACTAAAAAGGAAGTTTGAAAAACTTGTAAGTATAATAGTCCCTGACATAAATAATAAATAACGAGATTACATGGTTGTACACGTTACTACGACAATAACGATATATAAATAAGATACTACACATTATAGATACACACCGATGAACACACACACCATACACACACACACAAGCATGGTACATTGCAAGGTAGAACGAGTTAAAAGAAAGAGTTAAGGGAAATAAGAAGAGACCATTACTGTCTCTTCAATAGAACTTTAAAGGATGATATAGTTGTGCATACTGTTGGCTTATCAGTTAAAACGTTCCAAATACGGGGACCATTATGTCTAAAAGAGTAAAGCATTAACTGGGTAGAGACCTTTATATAATGATATTTGATACAGGAACGAGTATTATATGAATGAACTGATTTATTAAGGATAAACATTTGACAAACTCTTTTAGGTACATAATTATTATAAACATCATACATCATAATGGTACTTTTAATTGTATGTATATCATAAATATCGAGTGTTCTTAGGCGAAAAAACAGGGGACGTGAATGAGTTTGATAATGGGAATTTGTACATATTCTTAAAGCTTTCTTTTGAAGTTTATAGAGAGGTTCTAATTTAGTTGTTCCCACACCGACCAAGGTGATATTACAGTAATGTAAGTAAGGCAAAATTAAACAATTATACAACATCAACAATACTTTTTCAGGCAGAAATATACGTAATTTACAAAGAACACCAATGTTTTTAGATATTTAGTTAGTTATATACAATCAATGATTATGTATGGGCATTAGCCGTTCGACCTCATAATTTGGGGGAGGGGATAGCCTACTGTGGTGGAGGCAAGAGATTCTTGCACTTATTTTCTACACTTTTGGGGGAGGGGGCTTAAGCCCCAAAGGCTCACCCCGCTCCCTAGAGCCGCTTCTAGTTCAATGTGTTCTAACATCCCCTTTTCATATTTCCACATCCCCTCTCCGTCCCCCCCCCCCCCCCATATGATTGGTGGGTATGTCTCCCCCGGAGTTACGCCATACATTGTTAAAGATAAACTTGAGTACTGGTAACGCGATTGCATTGTGAAAGAAAAGGTGTGGAATGGATCAGAAAAGTTAATCATAAAGCATGTAAGTAATGGTGTGTAATGCAAGGTTCTAGAGTCATCAAAATCATCATAAATTTGGCAGAGTCTTGGTAAAGTAACAATCACTTACACAGATAGATGTATATGGGACAACACACATGGTGTCGGGGCTAGTACTACCCTGATTTCCTTATCTTTCTATGCTCATTACTCAGCCAGTATACATTTTCTTCCAAAATTGTTTGGCACATGACATTTATTTGTAATCTTGAACATTCAGTGTAAGTTTCGTTAGATTCTGTGAAAATTCATTTTCTTTTTTTACCAGAACTCAAGTTTATCTTTAATGAGCGCAACAAGGGTTCATTCGCAATGAGTCCTTTTATCTGGCTTTCATGATATCCCAATATACCATTGTTTTTATTTACAATCTTCCATGTTTGTGTTTTACCATTATCATTTATAAAACATGTCGATTTTTTTTCACCTTCAGAAGATTAAATTCGATTTTAAAAAAAGGCTCTCCTAAAATATGCATCGGAATCAGTCTAGACTGTACTCCGATTAACCCTCGTCCTTGCTTTCTGAGTTCTGTCCTTAACTTCCGGTCTGGATCCCCCCCCCCCCTCTCTCTCTCTCTCTCTCTCTCAAAAACTATAGTTTATTGACCCGGTAGGAAATAGCTAACGATGTCATTATACTCTAACTGTTTTAGGCCGACACATATATCCTTGTGTGGATACGGGAGGAAAACATTTGCACGAAGATGTCTGGCAACGAGATCCGTGCACACAATGTACTTGTAACAACGGAACAGCTGCGTGTACTACAAAGGAATGCCCCGATCCTGATTGCAACAGGCCTGTGAGACTTGAAGGCGAATGCTGTCTATCCTGCCCATATCGTAAGATATATCCTGAAGTTTTTAAGCCTAGTTTACATTTGGCCTGCGATTAGTCTACTGAGTATCCTGCCCGTAACCCTTTTCCCTTGCGGCCTCCGTGTGGAGGCAGGAGGCGACCGTGAGATTTTCTCACGGATTCACGGCTCCGCGACCTCTACAATTTTGATTCGTTATTTCGTAGCCCGTAGACATGTCGTAGGTGGAATGCATAATCCCGCACGGGCATCGCGCGGAGGCCTGGCGCTGATCGTTTAGCAAACGCACGATTTTCGGTGAACATGGGGGCAAAAAAAAGGTTCAAAACGGCAGGGCGGCTGCGCGGTCACCGCGCCTTATCCCCGCAACTTCTGCACGGGCTCCTTACGATTTCCGTGCGGAGGCTGCGGAGACTGCACGGTAACTGCACTGAACTTTCACGACTTCCCTACATTCTCCGAGCATGCAGCCTCTGTACGAGTTTGCCCCGGCCTGCCTCCGAGGGCTAATACGAAAAGTGGCACGATGCTCGTAGATAATGTAAACACAAACATCGTAGCCGGTAGCGTCCTACCAGGGCATGTCTCCCTGGTCCTACGATGCCCAAAATATCGCACGAAAATTCAAAGACCAATTTGTCGAACGGCGCCCGGGGCAAATGTAATCTAGGCAAGGTAACACATTATTATGAGGGATTGAAATATTTCGCCTCCTGACTCTAAACTAGAGATGTATATTAATGTTGACAGTGGGGGGGGGGCGTAAGTTTATCGCCCGAATGTGAACTTCCAGTTTTTGTTGCGCCGACGCCGATGGGTCATGGCAGGGTCTGCGTGAGTTCCCGAGAGCATATAAAATCAGCCAGACCTCGAATATTAAAGCAGTCGATATGTCTTATATATGCCAAATTGAAACAAAAATCTACGAAGAATTCTTACCTTATCCTTTTATTGAGTAAAGATTGGTTAAAACATCTCGGAAAATCCGAGACACTGTCTGTTTATCTTTGCCAGAAAAAGGACTGAAATTTTCGATCAGTTGGGAATCGCAGACAAAAAGCACTTTATGGTGTCTGCGCTCGCTCATAAAACATTTTAACACGTAAATCAATGGGGATCGCAGCAAAAAAAATGGGAATGGCTAAAATCACGACTCCAATTTCGACCAAGCAGATGGCTGGATTTCTTAAGTAAGGTATATGAAATAAATACTACATCGCCTCCCGAATAAGAATTGACGGGTGGCGTAATGGTTTTCCTATTTTGTTATGTGACACGATAAAACTTGTACCTTTAAACAAAAATATCAAGAGCGGTTCCAGAAGATTTTTTTTTTTTTGGGGGGGGGGCTTTGGGAAATTGGAGGTTCTTGCATTCCCCTTCTACATATACCATGCTTATATTTACGTATAATTAACATACATAATTATATGATATTAACATGTAGGCCTATTTTATTTCCAATTCCGAATGGTTTATTTTTGGAAAACGGCACGCAGTGCACTTTTTACTTGCCTATTCTTTTGGTAGCCAAGTATCGCATAACCTCCTTAAATCACTTCGTCATTATTCCTTCTCTCTCTCTCTCTCTTTCTCTCTCATCTTCCATCCTATTTATCCAAGATGTAAGGGTGAGGAGAGTGTCACCGTTTGTCATGGCACGTGGAGACCAATTCCACCTTCGAGTCTTGATCACCATCCATGAAAGCCAGCACACTACAAATGTTACAGGGATAAATCTGTGGAAACTTAGTGCCTGGGTAGCCCTTGATGAGACTAACACTGGCAAGAGGTAAGATATGCCGACAACATTAATACTTCAAAGTTTGTCTGTTATTGGAAAAATTAAACTCATATGAGATAGCAATGCCCAATGAGAGTTAACTGTATGCCTAAAATCATCAAACTTACCCGGCAGCGACCAAGAATGACGGAAAAGGTTTTTTTATAAAATATAGAACCTCAACAAATTCGAAAAGTTCTCAAGAACTTAGTTCCTTGAAATGTGAAAAGCGAATACAAGACATTATATAGTTAATACGTCACCAGACTGTTCGCGTTTAAAATCACGCCGCGGAACAAATGTTAGTTGGTAAGACATTGTTACTCTACATTTGCCTCTTTCCACCCAGGTTTAGTAAAATATATATACTCCTCAGATATGACTATAAAGAACAGATTCTAGATGATACGCAGAGGTCACAGCAGTACGTGAAAGGCGAGATACCGGCGTTCGCTGTTGATTTCGGCAGTGCAGACCCTGCTGTTGCTTGTGGCAGTGCCTTCTATATCTGTGTTAGATTCGACATGGACAGCGACTACCAAACGGAGCATGATCGTGGCTTTGAACTCTCAGGACTTCCTGATAACTCATCACTCATCGGTTGCACGTCTACCACGATCTCTGAAGAGAAGTGCAGTACCGTAGACAAACCTGATGGTACGTAAAATCAGCACAGGCAGGTCACCTGAGGGCGCAATTAGGAATATAACTGACAACCCCACCCCCCCCCCCCCCCCCTTAATAACCACATTTTGAAGTGTCTTCTGAGACCTGGTACATGAATGTGCTCAAGAACATTACAAGGGGGTGACACACTTTTTGATGTGAGACTTAACGTATGTCAGACTGTTTGTAATACTTGGCACGGAGCGCTTGTGCTCCACTCTCCCTCTTCAAAAGAAAAACAGACAAATAACCTGCCACTGCGTAAAATGATTTGTTTTGTAAATACATATCTGGACCACCAATCTCGTACATGGGTCCCTCTAATTCGAACTCACTGCTGCCTTGTAATAATGTTGGAAATGTCTACTCTCATGGTGAAGAATGGAAATCGAATAAATGTTCACCGTGTGATTGTGATTGTGGATGAGTGGATACGTCGCCGGACTGTCGATCACAAGGTCCGCGGTTCGAGTCCCGCCACGTCACTAATGTCCTTTGGCAAGAAATTGGTCTATATTTGTCACTCTCCACCCAGGCGTTGAATTAAATACTTAATGCAGCTATTTATTCAAACTTGTGCTATATCTTTTAACAATATATGTTAATTCTTTACTCTCTTTCTATAGAATCTCCTGTCAAGCCTGATGTGTGGATACCGCTGGTGATATCGACGATCGTTCTCGTTGTTGTCGTAATCATCGTCCTGGCCGTTGTGTACTTGCGTCGTCGGAAAAAATCGAAAACCCGACAGATTGTGATGCCCACCAGATGACTTTTACAGAATAATTGTATAATTAATTCTTAAACAGGGAACTTCATGGTTTCTGTGTTATGTATTTCTTTGAGGGAAAAAGATGTATTTAATTCTAACCAACTCCGCAAAACAGACCAGTTCGTAATGGTAATAATGACCCCAAATATCCACAGATCTTATACCAATGGAGTAGTCCCGCTTCGTGCATTTTGGAAAAATCATCGCCAAATTAATAGATTTAATTCATGTATACCGTTTGTTTGCTGTCTTGTGAAGAATAATTCCAACAGTGTTCCATACAATTATGTTGCCATAGGTGCATGAATGAATGTTTAATACATAACTCTCACCGTTGGGTTTTACAATGTTGGTACTAATTACATTTAGCTTATTGCTCAAGAAATGACAATCTGTCAAAGTCGTGATATCTTAAATAAGAGTAAAATCTGTCAACAAAATGTTTATTTAAACTCAAATTTGGTAATCCAAATCGATCAGAAATGCCAGTGGTGGATTCAGGGGGCACCAGAGAAACGTGCCCCTCCTCCTCCCCAAGTGATGCGGAGGAGGAGTTTTGGGCCGATAACTATTTTTTTGTTTGTGCGTGTAAGAGGCTTTTAATACGGACTTTACGGAAGTAGCCCCCGTCTCCCCTCGGCAATAATCGGGCAAAAAAATCTTAATTTTGGGCCGAAAGGTAAATCATATTGCTCCGGTTGTCTCATTTTCGCTCGCTGGAACATTGCTAGCACAAACCACTGACCTCTACCTCCTTTACGGATCATCGCCTATTCCCGCCCGTGATAACGCTTGAAGTGGGCTCGCACGCGCGGCGGCCATTTTACACTTCCAAGAGCGATACGGCCCACTATACGTTACGTACTAAAAGGCTGTATTGTCTGACCGTTCATGAATATTCATGTTTTTGCTTACCTCGGCAAAATGCTTGCCTCTACTAAATGGAAAAATTAAGGTGGGGGATGGATGAAATGGACATAATGAACAAATCAGAACTGATCTATGGTAATTCATGCTTCTTATCCTTCGTGTGCTTGACTTATAACCTTACAATCGCGTGGTAAATTGAGTCCAAAGTTCGAGCTTGCGAAATTACGGTCGGTGAACTTTCAAAAGTCAATGAGACATGAGGGTTCCAATGAAAGAGCTAGTGATAACGTACGTCGGGGTGGATGTGCTTTTCGTTTAAACAAAAAATGAATTTTTAACGAATTTTTTGTTGTAAAAGTCCATTGGCTAACGTATCAGGCTGCTGGCTCTGACGATAGGGGGCGTTGTCAAATGAGACTAAACGGAGCTATATGTAAAAGTTAAAAAAAGACAAAATTAAAGCAGCGCTGAAATAATTACTGTAGAGAATCCTCCGTTATTCTTTCTCAATAAGCCTAACATACAACCATTACCAATATTTAACCTGTAACATGCTTTTGTTTTTATATTTTTACCTCTGACATTATAACCTCTGAAGTTTTTAACTCTGACACTTTTACATCTGACATTTTTACCTCTGACAATTTTCCGCTGACAATTTTTCTTCTAACATATTTTCCTTTGAATGTTTGCCTCTGAAATATTTATTTCTTAATTGTTTACTTCTGACGTTAATACAACAAGCCATTGAAATCGCCCCTGAGTTAGTTTTTCAAAAGTAGCTGCAATCGTGTTTTAAATCAGATGTTCCGGTACGTATTTAATCACTGATATCATCATATTTAAGTTTAATATTATTGTATACTTCAGAAGTGTATAAACATATTAGAAACTAGAAGAAGACCTATTTCCTATTTATTTCTTACAATTTTTCAAACGACTCTTTTAAAAATTACTTATTTTACAGCTTATATCTAGCATGGGTTGTACACAGTAGCGTACGCAGGATTTTTTTTCAAAGGGGGGGGGGGGTTAAAATTTGAAAATCGCGCCGAAAGTTTCGCAAAGACTCAGCCGGCCGCTGAATAAGCGGGGGGGGGGGGGGGGTAAGAGCACTTTTTTTTTTGGAGTCCAGTTTTTGACCAAAAATTTCGCAACGACTCTGCCGGCCGTTGAATAAGCGGGAGGGGTCTTAAGAGCACATATTTTTTTGTCCCGAAAATTGGAAAATTATGCCGATCGATATTTCGTTCAGTGGGGGGGGGGGGGGCCGGGGGGTCGAGGTCAGTTTTTTTTTCTCATCCTTAAGCACAATTTTTTTTTCTTTTTTTTTTCTTTTTTTACACTTGAAAAAGTGAGGAGTTATGGGTTATATCCTGCGATACCCACACATTTTTTTTTTAATTGAGGGGAGTAATCCCCCCCACCCCCCCCTCCCCCCCCCCCCCGTCTGCGTACGCGCCTGGTTGTACAATAAAGCAGTTGTGGGTAAGTACGATATAGTAGAAGTACGAACAAAATAGAACGATGCTGTAAAAGTTTTCACATTCATACGTTTTTTATATCGTTATAGCAAGTTAAGTTACAAAATCAAAGTGCATCTATTTTTGGGATGATGTTCACTTTATGACAGCTGTGCAAGTATGAATAAATAAGTAAATGTTAAAAATTATCATATTGCTTATCTTGCGAATGTTGTGACGTAACTCGCGATTTGCAGCTAATTGGGTTTTTCAGCAAATTTGAAATTACTATTAAAATGTCATTTCGGGTCCTCAATGAAGAAGAATCCAAAGTTGAGATATTTATGTCTATTTCCAATTTCTCTCTCAAAGTGTCAATCGTTGTCAATTCGAATCATGGTTATAATTTAAGTATAAAAGCCCGGCGCACAATACAAGATCTGACTACGATTCGATTTTGAAAAGAATCATGATATCGTTTTATATTAACATTTAAACATGTGAAATCTTCACTTAGTCATTTGATAAAAAATCAAATTTTCTGAAATTTACGATTTATGAAGCCGATTCGGCTTATATTGTGACTAGAAGAGTGAAATGCACCAAGATTCCGACTGTTACTATTCTTTTATTTAGACCCTAAATCAGGAGGATAGTGCATGGTTGTTTAGATTTCCATCATATCTAACCACACTTTCTACACAAATCGGATCGCAGGACAATGTGTAGTGTGTGACGGGCTTAACTGTAAAGTGGAGTGGATAAATATGAACTGTGTAGTTGCGTGTGGGTGCGCGTGTAAACGAGAGAGCAAAATGAGTTGTATAGACAGAGAGGGAAGCGGGAAAATAAGTGATACAGAATCGAAATAAAAGAGAATGGTAAGGGCTAGGAGGGAGCTGATTTATTTATTGCATTCACACTGTACTAGAGGGATACAGGCTAGGAAGAAAGGATGAAAAGAGAGAGCGCGTGTGTGTGTCAGTGTCCGCGTGTGCGTGTGTGCGTGTGTGTGAGTATGGGCGGGTGCGTGTGTTTGAGTGTGAGAGTGAGAGTGATGGGGAGATACAGAGACACACAACCAATGTAGGGCCCTGTGTGTGCGTGTGCGTATTGTCTCCCTCCCTCCACTCTTTCTTTATCCAGCCCCCGTCACCCCTCCATTCTCTCTCTCTCTCTCGCTCTCTTTCTTTCTCCAGCCCGAGAGGGTGTCCTTGATAGCAAACTATTGCTCATTGATCGTATAAACTGGGATTGGTGTATTTTGGGTACGATACTTTGAAAGTTGCTTTGTTGGGCAAGACACGGCAACGTGTCTAACAGAGATGAAATGGGCCTTTCTACGCGTACAGAATGCTTTTTTAGTGCTTAAAAAGTCAAATGAAAAATACATGATTATCACTGAATTTGGCGTTCTTTTCAGTACTTTCACCACTTGGATACCTTAGAACATTTAATGTTGTTTAGTGCATTTTATGAACCTAGAACAGTTGAAATATCTTCTTTTGTACTAAGTTTAATGCCTCTTTTACATGAAATGATTATCAAAACTAATATCAAAACTGGTATCTAGTTCAACAACAATGCAAATAGATAAAATCTTTCATTTTAGGGATTTTATTCCAATGTTTCCTTTGTTTGTAAATTAAAGCAGAACAGTTATGAGGTTTAAAGATTTACACGCAGCTCTATCATGTCATGTAAAACAGTCTACGATTAGTTTATTTGCATAAATCAGATGAATTGGCAAAATCAACTTTCTCCATCAGAAAAAGATGTGACACAAGACAATTTGCATAATATTATTTTCATTTCAACAAAGAGGCAAAATAATTCTCCTGTTTAGAGCAAGGAGGGTATCAACTCATATTCTTTTTACAATGGGTTTATGCCCTTCTATCTCCAAATAAGATGTCATCTTTCTGATTCTAAAGCACCTACAATTACTAGTACTGTAAATAACAACATTAAAACAAAAACATTTAAGGAAAGCTTCCTGTTACAAAAGAGAAAAAGGCATTCAGAATGCACTTTAAAGTATATAATGTAATACAATTAACAGATCATTCTGGGGGTAAGGTCAAGCTCAATGCGGCGTGATAATAAAATGATGAATTTGAAATAACATCATCTTGAACACTGATAATAAAAAATCATTTGCCTTTCTAGAGTAACTCTCAGTTTCATAAAAATTATAAAATTAACTGGATCAGCCAATCACAACAAAAAACAATGCTACACTAACATCATTTCAAAAGTACATTGGAAATAATAATGTATTTATACATATAAGGCATATTAAAACATTTCAATACAATTAGAAATAAAGTCACAAAGGACAGTGCTCACAACCAAATAATATGATAAGAATTGTAAAATTGTAAATACATGTGCAGCCTAGTCATGAGAAGACATTAGCCACAGCAAGTCTGACGTAAAATCCATGTTTTCTTTTCCCGCTAGATCTCTGGGGATTGTTCTAACTAATATTGCAGATCATCATGTACCTGTACATTCCAATGATATCTTTCTCTGAGAGATTTGTTGAAAAGTGATTTCATACATCATAATCTGAACTCAAAATTGTAAAACCAGAACCTGTCGTGCGTATGTGTTTTCGCAAAATTCACTAGTGGTTCGGATTCCTAAGAGTTTCATGCCACAAAATGACTCAATCAAGACTCACCGATCACTGAATTTTGTGTAATTTGCATAACATTTCTTGACATTAAACTTGCTTCTCTTTCCAAATTGCAAAAGTTTTTGGTTTTTACGTTGTATTTTTTTTTTATACCATTTTTTCTGAATGGTGAAAGTTTAAACAAAATCGAATAAAAATAAGAATTGCTTATATTACTGAGATGAAGGATTGGACAACTTTGCCATGTGTTCCAACACACAGGTATGACTCAGCCGTGTATTTTCTTTTTAGAGGACCTATACAAATATGCCTTGCATACAAATAATTGAGTAGTGCTCGAAGGGAGAAGGCACTTTTGAGAAAAAAAGAAATTAATCATATGTTTGTACATGACATATGGGAGAGTTGCCAGTGACTACATTACAATCCACTGACCAAATTGCCAATTTGAGCTTTGCATAGCTTTAGTCGTCTCATATTTCAAACATTCATAACTTCCTTTTTATTGGTCCGATTTATCTCAAGCTTTCACCATTTCTCTATCTCTTAATTTTCTGCTTGTATACATATCAACTTATTATAAAGCTAAAAGGTTGGATTGCCCTTTAAAAGGTTATATTGCTCAACCTAGTCTCGTCGTCGTCCTACGAGTCATGACTGACCATTTGTGACCGTATTGTTCATGCCAGTAAACTCTTTTATTCCGTCAGCCCATCAAACTTTTGGCCTACCACGTTGTCGTCGACCCTCAACATGACCTTGGGTAATATACTTCTCCAGGTTGTCACCTTCTTTCTTAGAAACGTGTCCGAAATACTGCAACTTGTTCTTATCTATGTTCTGGCATATGATGACCTTTGCTCCAATTCGGTTCTTGACAAAATCATTTGATTTATGAGCCTTCCAGGATATCCTCAACATCTTCCTCCAACACAACAATTCGAAAGCGTGGATTTTCATTATGCTGCTCCAAGAGCCCACGTCTCTGACCTAGTCTACGGTACTTGTAAATCATACATGTATCCTATGGTTTTACATATAGCAATAGAAAAGGATAACAAAATGTATAGTATAGAGCTGCAAAATATACAAACTTTGTCGCATAATATACAACCCATTTTATCTTCTGTATAATGATATATAGAAGTGAACATAATTTATTGGGAAAGAAGATCATCTGCACGCTCTGGTGGCTTTTATAAAAGCGACAGGTAGATATCACTCATTGTAGCTGTTGAGTTATAATAGCTTTTCCAAAGTGATGTAAAGAGCCAACTGTATTTATTTATTCTTTTATTATATATATATAGGCCTATACGCTAATTTTTATTTAGTATTTATATCATTTCATGTTCGCCTTCTATGTCTCTTGAGGAGGAAGGAAGGGAAAAGTATAGTTTAGCACTGCACAGTTAACCTTTATTAATACTCGCACCCTGTTCACGGTCGATACCTAAACTATTGCCCGCACCATCGATTTAACGGTTACAACCAACGAAAAGAAGCTGTGAAACTCAGTGGCGACCATTCGAGGAGCAATATTGATGAAAAATGTAACACTGAAATGACTGAATCAATATTTGAGCCAAAGAAAAAAAAACAGCGCCATCTAATCATCATAGATGAATAATTCGAAGAATAGTATAGCTTGTAGGCGGAAATAATTTTTGTTCAGATCGAACAGCCTTAAAACCCAACAACAACAACAACAACAGCGGGGGGGTGTAAGAGGACACGTTTTTTGCTTTTTTTTTTGGTCTCGAAATTTGAAATTTTGACATTTGGCTCCGTTGGGGGGTCAGCCATGGGAATATTTTTTTTTTTTTTTTTTTTTTTTAAATAATTAACAACAAAAAACAAAAAAAAAAAAAAATCAAAGGGGGGGGGGGGTTAGGAAGGATGGGGGGGGGGGAGGTTAACACAAAAATACCAAAAGGTTAACCCCCCCCCCCCCCCCCCCATGTGTACGCGCCTGTACGTCACTAATGACGCCTCTTGTGCAACAAGCATATAAAACTGAATACTGGGACTCATTCATATCAGAAATGCCCAACTCAAATGTTTCAGCATCCAACGTGTATTCACCCCCTCTTTTTTCGTATCATGATAATTATGAACTAGTCATCAAACCTAGTTCTTAAATCCTGATTAATATCAGACGTGACATTACGTGAAGTCAAACCCGCCATACAAAGTAAACGCAATGTGACAACTAACGGTGACGCAACACTAGTTCTTTAGGTAGAAGTGACATTTAGAGATGCCCAAAGTACGACAGGAGTGAGAGGCGAATCTCTCTGGGAGTTGTCTCCCTGGATTGCTCCTGTATCACAGTTATGTGCTTGCGACATCCTTACAGAAACAGATAGTCATAAAACCTACCCTTAAATTTCTTTCATTACTATAATATACATTGTATTGGCTATAAACAACAATATACTTGTATATGTATTAAGCGTATGTTACCTTGCTTTAATGTTAAAAGTGATGTTTCAATTACATTATTGCAAAATTATGTCATGAAGTATGTTAAAAATAAACTTGATAGACGTATGTGCCATTTTGACCGACATGGCGCATTACAAATGGTCACTTTTTATTATAAGTTTTCTTCTTATTATTATTCTTTATTATATCCCCCATACTAAGAATCTTGCAATCTGATTGGTCTAAACGAGGTCACATGATCAATGATAGATTGACCATCACTTGAGCTGTGAGTTAGGGGTGTGATAGTACTTCTGTACAGTAAGCAAATATTAACCGACTACGAAGGTAATGGTATAGAGATATCGACTGCTACGAGAGAGGACTGGCTGTTTTTATACGCTCAAGGGAAAGTTGATTCCGCTGCCATCACAGTCGTAGCAGTCGATATCTCTATACCATTACCTTCGTAGTCGGTTAATATTTGCTTACTGTACAGGTTACCCCCCCCCCCCTTCAGTTTTTTGTATATGTGTATTTTAGAGCAACCCCCCCCCCCCTTGTGTTTTTTTTAAATTTTGTTATGCCTAAAATAATGACCTTATCCCCCCCCCCCCCAACGGACCAAAAAAAAAAAGTGTCCTCTTAATGAATAGATTCATTCAGTTTGGGGATTTTTTGTTTGAATCATATTCTTTTGTTTTGATATTTCACGATATAAACTAGGGAGGTATGCGGATTGCACGATATTCCATCGTAGAGCTTGGAGTTTGAATGTATTGTTATTTTAATCTTTTGCATATATTTCAACAAAATTAAAAAAATTATTCTAGACATGATATCATTGAGGTGTGAAGTATGTTTTTTAATATGATTGTATTATTATATCCTCTATACCAATATCGCCTTCATTTTAACCAAGATAAATTTATTTAATCAAAATTACGTTTTATATCGAGGTAACAAATTGGTAACAAATTAATTTGTTTCCTGTATTTGCTTTTTTTTTGCTATTTTTGCTTGTTCACGTTGTATATCATCTCATGTCAAGGCATTCTTGCCCATCTATCAATATTGTTACGTCCTTCACCGTTACAACCACTTCATTCAAATGTTAGTTTTGTTCACGTTGTATATCATCTCATGTCAAGGCCTTCTTGCCCATCTATCAATTGTTATTCACCGTTACGACCACTTCATTCAAATGTTAGTTTTGTTTACGGGAACCTATAATCTACAAGTTGAGCTTTTCAATAGGTTCCTCACATTTCACCCTGTATAACCTTCTTTTCAATACAATTAATTTCGACGTCTTTTCAAAGAAGTAATTATATAATGTGACACTTTTAGTATATTTCATAGTATGTTCTAATATTGTCAATTATGTGAATTCTTGTTTGTGAAATGTGAAACAAATAAACTTGAAACTTGGAAGCATTATGATATATCCAAATAAAATGACAGAGAGATGAGGTTACTGAAAGCGATTTTGCAAGAAATTGAGAGTTTTTGTTTGGCTCTTAGAAAGAGGAGAAAATTTAGTGAGCAGAAGAGAGGGAAAAGATTGGTGCTTAATAAAGTAGAAAGAGATAGGGAGTCAGAAAGGAAGCACAATATAACCTCAAAAGATCTTAGATCTTAGATTTAAGATTTGTATTTAGAATCCAACCTTAGGTTTTGGTTGCAATAAAGAATTAATGATAACATATGAAGAGAGTTGGAAAGAGAAAGATAAATGAAGAGAAATTTCGTCATTTATGTAAATGAGTAATAGTGCAGGTTAAATCGACAATAAAAGGAAACTTGTACAAGCATGAGAAAATAACATTTTCTTAAATATCGGAACATACAGCTGCTCCAAAATTCACAAGGAACATCCGGACAACGAGATACTCATTTCCTTGGATTAAAGATTGATCTCCTGATGACAGAATAATGTTAAAGGTATTTTCGTGTCCAACTATTGTACATTTAGCCCCAATTTTATCGTCCGCTGGAACTGTACATGAACTGCATCGGCATTGTAAGATAATGTAATACATATACATGTAACATCAAAAATCACGCTCATGGAGTATAAAAACAACAACAACAACGGGATACTTACTAGTGAATAAACATGTAAAGCTTAAAAACGATCACAAAGACTTTCAACAATTAAACTCTGGCAATTTCAATAGCCTGTGCCAAATATTGGAATGTTTAAACATGACAATGACATTATTACATAATCATAACTGGTTTCTATAAACGATACGATAGGGCAGTGGAATTGCCCATATTAAGCCTTAAAGCTGATTTCTTGAAAGTGTTTGCGATCATGTCTCTCAGACCTTTCCCCTACAGCATGCCATTTCCAACTTGCTATAAGATTTTAAAAAATAATGTCTATATGTTCGAGTTAACGTCAAATGAGCAGTGTTTGTTTTCATGTCAATGTTAGTATAGAGGGGACACTAATATCAAGGGGTGCATCGGTCTCACTCACACAACCGCTAAGGGGAGGTTGTAAAAGGGGTTCTATCATCTTCTTTTATCGTCCTCCGACCCACACATCCGACACATAGCCTTTCATTTTCTCTCCTTTCTCTCCTTTCAATTTGATTCGATTTTTTCGGGGGGGGTAGGGTTGTCAATGTGCCCGTGCCTTTGATTATTGTGAAGTGCTGCCATTGTCCACAATCATTAAAAGTGACCATCTTTAGCGGATTTTTTTTATAATTTTAATTATGACTTGTACCTTCATTGTAAGGGTCTGGATTATGCCTTTAAACTACCATATTCATTTCCGGTCATTGTTATCCACCGCTTATAAGCCACACGTCATAATAACCAGAATTTCAAATTCTAGTGTTCTGAGAGTATTTTGAGGGAGGAATTTTATCAAGGGAATTTCATAAATATGTAAGCAGGCGATATGTCTATATAAAACCTCAGTCTCTCTGGGCTTAAATCAAATGTTGTCACAACACTCCAAATGATGATGAATCGTTCTTGGTACCTTGCCTGTCTTGTATTTGGAAGTCTGATGCTCGTGGTGCATCATGCCTCTTCCCAATGTAAGTCTTTCTTAACTATATTATACAGCTAGTATACTTGTCATTGTTATTATATCACAGTGCTATTTAATTCATCGTTTATCAATATCTACTTGTTATCTTCAATATCTCACCTCGTGGAGGTGTGATGACTAAGTGGTAGAGCAGTGGTCTCGTAACCGGGAGGTCCGAGGTTCGAAGCCAAGTCAATGAGCAAGTTCCCTTTGGTAAAGTATGGAATGCCCATTAGCAAGTCACGTAGAGAGAGAGAGAGACACACACACACACACACCATAACAAACAACAAAAAAAAAACAAAAAAATCTTTTTTTTTTCATTACCACAACTTTTGGTTGTTGAATCAATGGGATATTAACAAACTATAAGAACACCGTTTGCAGCCATCATAATAGTGAGATTTTAGTAAAAGAGCGTACAGTTTTACATTGCTGTAGTAGCTATGTAACGCTAACACCCTAGAAATAGTTGGACAAACAATTCCTCGACTGCATGACCGATCAATCGGGTAAATCAAAGCTTTTGCGTTATTCACTCCGTTTGAACGGAAATGAATACTCAACTCTCAAGCAATTTGTTTTTCTTTCCAAAATGCCAACAACTCCCCCAAATCAATGGCCGAAATGCATTTTAATCGATTTATCATGATGAGGGGGGGGGGGGTGTAGTGACACAAAGATAACCCTTTTGAGTATAATGTAGGCGGTCCACTTATTTATCCATTACTTGGTTTCACCAATCTTAATAGGTAATCCAACCTTTGTAATAAGTTCAATTGGTTCTCGGATAATTACCCCCTGACAATTACCAGCGGGACAATGACCCCCCCCCCCCCCCCCCACCCCAAGAACAATTACCCCCGAAAAATTACCCCCTCGGACAATTACCCCGAAGATAATTAAGCGTAGACTTCCCCTTTAATGAAAAGGGTGTCGGTAATTTCGGGGGGGGGGGGTAATTGTCAACATAATACCAGTATTTAATTGATTTGAATTGAACACTTTTACCGAATTATTCTGTTTTGGAAAAAGAAAAGGTAACAATATTTTGCTCTATTATTGATTCCTTCATTTTTTATTTCGGAAATTAGAAACTTCGTATTGCTAAAGATCTGTGTACACAACTTTCCTCTCGTTTTTCTTGTTATTTTCTTACATTTCAATGAAAACATTTTTGTGGTAGAGTACTTGGAGAGTACTCCAATCATTGAAAAATTTGATCAATTTATATAGATTAGACCATTAAAACTTGGTCAGCTAAAAAAATAACCCTCCCCACGATTACCATAATAAGACTATTCCCGTGAGTTTGATACATTTCGATGGATCTATTTCAATTCATATTCTATTTTCCATCAGCATTTTCCGTCAGCCTCTCATCCGGCGATCCCCCTTTACCTTGTTATTATCGTGGAGTGCCGTATCTTCACTCCGAAGTGTGGCACGTTGACGAATGCACAACCTGTTCGTGTGATAACAGCACTACAACATGCGTGATGGAATATTGTCGACCAGCATTCTGCGATTATGATGAGACCTTTAGACTGCCAGGAGACTGCTGCTTTTCCTGTCCGTATCGTAAGTCTTCTGATAGCCCCCCCCCCCCACTCCCACCCGCCCTCCCATGACCACACCTATGTGGGAATGTGTTGCAATTTACTATTTCAATACATACAACAAACTCCAAAATAAATGGCAGCAGGATTTAATTCGACTTAAATTTGCTAGATAGCCTGATCCCGGCCTAGTCAACTATTATTCAACATGCGTAATTGAACCTTGTCCACCGGCATTCTGCGTTGAACCCCTTAAACTGCCAGGAGGATGCTGCTTTATCTGTTCGTATCGTAATTCTTCTGAGAGTCCCCCCCCCCACTCCCACCCGCCCTCTCATATGACCACACCTATGTAGGACTGTGTCGTAAATTCACCACTACAATACATACAACAAACTCCAAAATGGCAGCAGGATTTTTAATTGATTTAAATTTGCTAGTTTGCCTGAAACTGGCCTATTCAACTTTTACTGTCTTACAAATTTGGGGTTTCCAGGTTGATCCGGGGGGGGGGTACGAAATTATCGCTATTTCCCTTTGTGATACTCTCTAACCCCCCTTTCTCCCCTAATTATCTTCTCTTAACTTTGTTGGCCTCTCTTTTTCAAGATTACGTCATCTTTTTTCCCGAAGTGCTGCGTATATGTTATATCAGACACGAGAAATCAAATGTTTCAGCATCCAACGTTTATTCACCCCCCCCCCCTTCTTTCCCTCTTTTTTTTTTTGTATTATGATATTATGACTAGTCATCAAGTCTATTTCTTAAATCTTGATTCATATCAGACCTGGCAGTGCTTAATGTCAGCCCTACCATTCAAAGTCAACGCAATGTGACGAATAACGCTGACGCAACAATAGTTCTTGCGGTAGAAGTCAAATTTATAAATGCCCGAGACACGTCAGGAGTGAGAGGTGAATCTCTCTGGGAGTTGTCTGCCTGGATTGCTCCTGTAAACACTACTCACAGGTATGTGAATGCGACATCCTTACAGAACACAGATGAAGAGTCATAACCTGCGCTAAAAAAAAAAACGTTTCTTTTATTACCGTAATGTACTTTTTGTTTTGCTTTTTACAACAGTATCTCCCATGTGTTTCAATTCATAACTTAAGCGTATGTTATCTTACATATTCTAATTTTTATTATATTATTGCAAAATTTAGTCCCGAAATAAGTTAAACTTAAACTTATGTGTATCTTGCCTACCTTCTTGAATTAATTAATAGACGTATGCCCTTCAATCATGCAATTTTCTCACAACTGCGCCAGGAGTATTAATTTTGACAGACAAGGCGCATTACAAATGTCTATTATTATTATTGTTATTATTATTATTATTATTTTTTAATTATTATTATTATTATTATTATTATTATTATTATTATTATTATTATTTGTATTTCTATTAATATTCGTATTCGATATTCCCCAGTTTTGTACGTAGGCCTTTATTCTACGATCTGTTTTGTAGATGTTTAATATTTACGTTTATTTATATATGTTATTCATTCTATATTGTAAACTGTTATCTTTACTCTTTGGACTACAATCATGTATCATACTTTTCAGGTGGGCTGTATCTAATACAGACCACCTTATATTTTTGTTAAAATCGCCTTTATTTATTATTATTTATTTATTTTTCTTATTTCGACCCACTTTTTTGTGTTCAAAATAATTTGAAAATGGCAAAATCAAATGTCTTAAAATTTGTCACACATAATATGAATAGGCATATGAACAAAGCACAGCAAAGTTTTCAACCTTGACCTTGACTGATGACGTGATCTAGGCGCCATTTTGTGAAGTTTTCTGAAAATAAACTCTTGATCATATCTTCATAACCAAAAGTGATTTTTCAATCATATTTATCATGATCAAGGTCAATATCAGTCCGGTCAATTTCAGGTCAAAAAACGCGCGCGTGCGCGTATGTCCGTGCGTCAGTGCGCGCGCAAAATTTGTAAATGCTCAAAATCGTCTCCAATTTATTTTGCATACGTTTCAGGTCATTTTAAGCATTTTATAAAAAATCGCGCACACGCGCATGCGGGCGTAACACCATTACACAACAAAGAATCGCTATTTTTTTTCTATTATGATATTCTCATATTCTTTCGAACAATTTGATATAATGTTTATCTCTTTATGACCATTCAAAACAAGATGAGCGTCCATTCAAGATAAATGTCCGTGCGCGCGAGCTCTTGTAATACTTAGCATATATGGGCAAAAACATGCCTATAGAAATTCTATTATAGCTCTTTGGGATGGAACTGGACCCCCAATCTTTTTTCATATTTTGATAGAGAATGAGTCGGAAATATGATTTAATGTCTCATTTGGCTATTAAAAATATTTAGACATTATCATAATGGCCTTTGACCTAAAAATAGGAATTTGCATATTATGACATCAGCATATTTATGGGAAATTGATTGTACCTCTGTAAATATTGATCAATTTTCTTCCAAATTTCGATATGTTGTAGTTAAGATAAATTTCTACAAGCTCAACAATCACCATTTTTCATTTTGATGACGTCATCAGAGTGAAAATTTCGATTAAAGGGCACATATAAGAAAGTTTTTAAATTGCGTGTTATGCCTATAGAAGGTGAATTTCGTTCACGTCATGAATCTACATGGTATTGTTTTTTAAGAATTTTAAAGCAGTATCTCGCTTATTTATGCTCTATTTTGTCTCGAATTTTAGTTGACCAGCCCACCTATACTTGTTCCAAACAAGTATTATATGTCTAGTTTTATTTGTATTAATAAAACCCGATTTGAATCGCGTTGTCAGTACAGAAACTCGGGAATGAAGGCCATTCTTGTCGCGTTATTATCATTGCATTTGCTAGAGAAGTGTATTTTTTAGTTAGTTTATTTATTGAATTCGTTAATAACTTTCATTATTGATTACATCATTAGTTAATTCATCTATTTATTCATCTATTTATCTATCTATTCATTTACATATTAATTATTATTCGTTTATTTATTTGATTATTTGTTAATTGTCGGATGGTTCGGCGTTACCTGAGCCTGGGATGGGAAATTCAAAGTTCATCACTGTGATCCCCGCTCAAATCAAGCCAGTGGATGCATACAACCAGGTCATATACCAGTAATACTAGTCAGTATGTGAATTGTTCATTTTGCATTCACTTTGGTCATTCTCAGTCACACCAGGATAGGTTTCACCGAGCAAGTTCTCAATGTTGATCAGGCATCGCAGAGGTACATAAAAATTTAAAAAAAACTCATCTTCCTGGACGTCGTGTGTACCTTCGTTGCTCCGTCTTTAAACTGCGGCGAGGCCAACGTCTGTGTTGAGCTGAAACGTGGAAGAAATGCAGTAACATACGATGGTCTTCCTTTCCATTTTAGAAGTTTCCCCATAAGGTCTACACCGTTGATTGGCTGCACTTCACTATGTACTGGTAAGAAGTAGGCCTAGCTATGGGGGCTAAAGTTGAAGGGGCGACTGGCAGGGAACGACGGGGAGGGGGGTACACAGATTATTGGGTGGGCTGAATAGCCCCGGAAGCAGTATTAAATTCACTTAAATCTGCTATATTTTGCCTGATTCCGGGACTCTTCAACTATTACTTTGTAACAAATTTGGGGTTTCCAAGTTTATCGGGAGGGGATTGGCACAACAAAATCCTTATTTCCCTGGCGCTCTTGTCTAACATCTTCATTCCTACTCGTCTATCTTTATATCTTTATATAAGCAGTAACCCAGCCAGCTCTGCACCGATGATTGGCTGCACTTCATTATGTAATGGTAGGAAGTAGGCCAAACTATGGGGGCCCGGGTAAAGGGCGACTGACAGGGAAGGGGTGGGGGACACAAGGTTTATCGGATGGGTAAAATGGTCGGACCTAACAATGTTAACATTGATTAGTTCAGTTCAGATCAGTTCATTTATTTCAATCATAAAACCTTAACATAATATATATACACAAGTAACATGAAACAATCATAATCTGACAATTTTTGAATTAAGAAACTGGAGACTAAAAAGGAAGTTTGAAAAACTTGTATGTATAATAGTCCCCTGACATAAATAATAAATAACGAGATTACATGGTTGTACACGTTACTACGACAATAACGATATATAAATAAGATACTACACATTATAGATACACACCGATGAACACACACACCATACACACACACACAAGCATGGTACATTGCAAGGTAGAACGAGTTAAAAGAAAGAGTTAAGGGAAATAAGAAGAGACCATTACTGTCTCTTCAATAGAACTTTAAAGGATGATATAGTTGTGCATACTGTTGGCTTATCAGTTAAATCGTTCCAAATACGGGGACCATTATGTCTAAAAGAGTAAAGCATTAAGCAATATACCATTGTTTTTATATATAATCTTCCATGTTTGTGTTTTACCATTATCATTTATAAAATATGTCGATTTTTTTTTCACCTTCAGAAGATTAGATTAGATTTTAAAAAAGGCTCTCCTGAAATATGCATCGGAATCAGTCTAGACTGTACTCCGATCAACCCTCGTCCTTGCTTTCTGAGTTCTGTCCTTAACTTCCGGTCTGGATCCCCCCCCCCCCCTCTCTCTCTCTCTCTCTCAAAAACTATAGTTTATTGACCCGGTAGGAAATAGCTAACGATGTCATTATACTCTAACTGTTTTAGGCCGACACATATATCCTTGTGTGGATACGGGAGGAAAACATTTGCACGAAGATGTCTGGCAACGAGATCCGTGCACACAATGTACTTGTAACAACGGAACAGCTGCGTGTACTACAAAGGAATGCCCCGATCCTGATTGCAACAGGCCTGTGAGACTTGAAGGCGAATGCTGTCTATCCTGCCCATATCGTAAGATATATCCTGAAGTTTTTAAGCCTAGTTTACATTTGGCCTGCGATTAGACTACTGAGTATCCTGCCCGTAACCCTTTTCCCTTGCGGCCTCCGTGTGGAGGCAGGAGGCGACCGTGAGATTTTCTCACGGATTCACGGCTCCGCGACCTCTACAATTTTGATTCGTTATTTCGTAGCCCGTAGACATGTCGTAGGTTGAATGCATAATCCCGCACGGGCATCGCGCGGAGGCCTGGCGCTGATCGTTTAGCAAACGCACGATTTTCGGTGAACATGGGGGCAAAAAAAGGGTTCAAAACGGCAGGGCGGCTGCGCGGTCACCGCGCCTTATCCCCGCAACTTCTGCACGGGCTCCTTACGATTTCCGTGCGGAGGCTGCGGAGACTGCACGGTAACTGCACTGAACTTTCACGACTTCCCTACATTCTCCGAGCATGTAGCCTCTGTACGAGTTTGCCCCGGCCTGCCTCCGAGGGCTAATACGAAAAGTGGCACGATGCTCGTAGATAATGTAAACACAAACATCGTAGCCGGTAACGTCCTACCAGGGCATGTCTCCCTGGTCCTACGATGCCCAAAATATCGCACGAAAATTCAAAGACCAATTTGTCGAACGGCGCCCGGGGCAAATGTAATCTAGGCAAGGTAACACATTATTATGAGGGAATGAAATGACTCTAAACTAGAGATGTATATTAATGTTGACAGTGGGTGGGGGGGGGGCGTAAGTTTATCGCCCGAATGTGAACTTCCAGTTTTTGTTGCGCCGACGCGATGGGTCATGGCAGGGTCTGCGTGAGTTCCCGAGAGCATATAAAATCAGCCAGACCTCGAATGTTAAAGCAGTCGATATGTCTTATATATGCCAAATTGAAACAAAAATCTACGAAGAATTCTTACCTTATCCTTTTATTGAGTAAAGATTGGTTAAAACATCTCGGAAAATCCGAGACACTGTCTGTTTATCTTTGCCGGAAAAAGGACTGAAATTTTCGATCAGTTGGGAATCGCAGACAAAAAGACTTTATGGTGTCTGCGCTCGCTCATAAAACATTTTAACACGTAAATCAATGGGGATCGCAGCAAAAAAATATATTTTTGTTGTAACTGGAAGTTTGAGGGATCTCACTCTGGGACTATTAATCGGTTTTGGCATTTTTCTTATCTTTACGGGAATGGCTAAAATCACGACTCCAATTTCGACCAAGCAGATGGCTGGATTTCTTAAGTAAGGTATATAAAATAAATACTACATCGCCTCCCGAATAAGAATTGACGGGTGGCGTAATGGTTTTCCTATTTTGTTATGTGACACGATAAAACTTGTACCTTTAAACAAAAATATCAAGAGCGGTTCCAGAAGATTTTTTTTGGGGGGGGGGGGGCTTTGGGAAATTGGATTGGAGGTTCTTGCATTCCCCTTCTACATATACCATGCTTATATTTACGTATAATTAACATACATAATTATATGATATTAACATGTAGGCCTATTTTATTTCAAATTCCGAATGGTTTATTTTTGGAAAACGGCACGCAGTGCACTTTTTACTGGCCTATTCTTTTGGTAGCCAAGTATCGCATAACCTCCTTAAATCACTTCGTCATTATTCCTTCTCTCTCTCTCTCTCTCTCTCTTTCTCTCTTCTCTCTCATCTTCCATCCTATTTATCCAAGATGTAAGGGTGAGGAGAGTGTCACCGTTTGTCATGGCACGTGGAGACCAATTCCACCTTCGAGTCTTCATCACCATCCATGAAAGCCAGCACACTACAAATGTTACAGGGATAAATCTGTGGAAACTTAGTGCCTGGGTAGCCCTTGATGAGACTAACACTGGCAAGAGGTAAGATATGCCGACAACATTAATACTTCAAAGTTTGTCTGTTATTGGAAAAATTAAACTCATATGAGATAGCAATGCCCAATGAGAGTTAACTGTATGCCTAAAATCATCAAACTTACCCGGCAGCGACCAAGAATGACGGAAAGGTTTTTTTTTATAAATATAGAACCTCAATAAATTCGAAAAGTTCTCAAGAACTTAGTTCCTTGAAATGTGAAAAGCGAATACAAGACATTATATAGTTAATACGTCACCAGACTGTTCGCGTTTAAAATCACGCCGCGGAACAAATGTTAGTTGGTAAGACATTGTTACTCTACATTTGCCTCTTTCCACCCAGGTTTAGTAAAATATATATACTCCTCAGATATGACTATAAAGAACAGATTCTAGATGATACGCAGAGGTCACAGCAGTACGTGAAAGGCGAGATACCGGCGTTCGCTGTTGATTTCGGCAGTGCAGACCCTGCTGTTGCTTGTGGCAGTGCCTTCTATATCTGTGTTAGATTCGACATGGACAGCGACTACCAAACGGAGCATGATCGTGGCTTTGAACTCTCAGGACTTCCTGATAACTCATCACTCATCGGTTGCACGTCTACCACGATCTCTGAAGAGAAGTGCAGTACCGTAGACAAACCTGATGGTACGTAAAATCAGCACAGGCAGGTCACCTGAGGGCGCAATTAGGAATATAACTGACAACCCCACCCCCCCCCTTAATAACCACATTTTGAAGTGTCTTCTGAGACCTGGTACATGAATGTGCTCAAGAACATTACAAGGGGGTGACACACTTTTTGATGTGAGACTTAACGTATGTCAGACTGTTTGTAATACTTGGCACGGAGCGCTTGTGCTCCACTCTCCCTCTTCAAAAGAAAAACAGACAAATAACCTGCCACTGCGTAAAATGATTTGTTTTGTAAATACATATCTGGACCACCAATCTCGTACATGGGTCCCTCTAATTCGAACTCACTGCTGCCTTGTAATAATGTTGGAAATGTCTACTCTCATGGTGAAGAATGGAAATCGAATAAATGTTCACCGTGTGATTGTGATTGTGGATGAGTGGATACGTCGCCGGACTGTCGATCACAAGGTCCGCGGTTCGAGTCCCGCCACGTCACTAATGTCCTTTGGCAAGAAATTGGTCTATATTTGTCACTCTCCACCCAGGCGTTGAATTAAATACTTAATGCAGCTATTTATTCAAACTTGTGCTATATCTTTTAACAATATATGTTAATTCTTTACTCTCTTTCTATAGAATCTCCTGTCAAGCCTGATGTGTGGATACCGCTGGTGATATCGACGATCGTTCTCGTTGTTGTCGTAATCATCGTCCTGGCCGTTGTGTACTTGCGTCGTCGGAAAAAAAATCGAAAACCCGACAGATTGTGATGCCCACCAGATGACTTTTACAGAATAATTGTATAATTAATTCTTAAACAGGGAACTTCATGGTTTCTGTGTTATGTATTTCTTTGAGGGAAAAAGATGTATTCAATTCTAACCAACTCCGCAAAACAGACCAGTTCGTAATGGTAATAATGACCCCAAATATCCACAGATCTTATACCAATGGAGTAGTCCCGCTTCGTGCATTTTGGAAAAATCATCGCCAAATTAATAGATTTAATTCATGTATACCGTTTGTTTGCTGTCTTGTGAAGAATAATTCCAACAGTGTTCCATACAATTATGTTGCCATAGGTGCATGAATGAATGTTTAATACATAACTCTCACCGTTGGGTTTTACAATGTTGGTACTAATTACATTTAGCTTATTGCTCAAGAAATGACAATCTGTCAAAGTCGTGATATCTTAAATAAGAGTAAAATCTGTCAACAAAATAGGTTTATTTAAACTCAAATTTGGTAATCGATCAGAAATGCCAGTGGTGGATTCAGGGGGCACCAGAGAAACGTGCCCCTCCTCCTCCCCAAGTGATGCGGAGGAGGAGTTTTGGGCCGATAACTATTTTTTTGTTTGTGCGTGTAAGAGGCTTTTAATACGGACTTTACGGAAGTAGCCCCCGTCTCCCCTCGGCAATAATCGGGCAAAAAAATCTTAATTTTGGGCCGAAAGGTAAATCATATTGCTCCGGTTGTCTCATTTTCGCTCGCTGGAACATTGCTAGCACAAACCACTGACCTCTACCTCCTTTACGGATTATCGCCTATTCCCGCCCGTGATAACGCTTGAAGTGGGCTCGCACGCGCGGCGGCCATTTTACACTTCCAAAAGCGATACGGCCCACTATACGTTACGTACTAAAAGGCTGTATTGTCTGACCGTTCATGAATATTCATGTTTTTGCTTACCTCGGCAAAATGCTTGCCTCTACTAAATGGAAAAATTAAGGTGGGGGATGGATGAAATGGACATAATGAACAAATCAGAACTGATCTATGGTAATTCATGCTTCTTATCCTTCGTGTGCTTGACTTATAACCTTCCAATCGCGTGGTAAATTGAGTCCAAAGTTCGACTTGTTGTACATGTGTTATATAGGCAATGGCGAGCTTGCGAAATTACGGTCGGTGAACTTTCAAAAGTCAATGAGACATGAGGGTTCCAATGAAAGAGCTAGTGATAACGTACGTCGGGGTGGATGTGCTTTTCGTTTAAACAAAAAATGAATTTTTAACGAATTTTTTGTTGTAAAAGTCTATTGGCTAACGTATCAGGCTGCTGGCTCTGACGATAGGGGGCGTTGTCAAATGAGACTAAACGGAGCTATATGTAAAAGTTTAAAAAAAGACAAAATTAAAGCAGCGCTGAAATAATTACTGTAGAGAATCCTCCGTTATTCTTTCTCAATAAGCCTAACATACAACCATTACCAATATTTAACCTGTAACATGCTTTTGTTTTTATATTTTTACCTCTGACATTATAACCTCTGAAGTTTTTAACTCTGACACTTTTACATCTGACATTTTTACCTCTGACAATTTTCCGCTGACAATTTTTCTTCTAACATATTTTCCTCTGAATGTTTGCCTCTGAAATATTTATTTCTTAATTGTTTACTTCTGACGTTAATACAACAAGCCATTGAAATCGCCCCTGAGTTAGTTTTTCAAAAGTAGCTGCAATCGTGTTTTAAATCAGATGTTCCGGTACGTATTTAATCACTGATATCATCATATTTAAGTTTAATATTATTGTATACTTCAGAAGTGTATAAACATATTAGAAACTAGAAGAAGACCTATTTCCTATTTATTTCTTACAATTTTTCAAAAGACTCTTTTAAAAATTACTTATTTTACAGCTTATATCTAGCATGGGTTGTACACAATAGCGTACGCAGGATTTTTTTTCAAAGGGGGGGGGGGTTAAAATTTGAAAATCGCGCCGAAACTTTCGCAAAGACTCAGCCGGCCGCTGAATAAGCGGGGGGGGGGGGGGGGTAAGAGCACTTTTTTTTTTGGAGTCCAGTTTTTGACCAAAATTTCGCAACGACTCTGCCGGCCGTTGAATAAGCGGGAGGGGTCTTAAGAGCACATATTTTTTTGTCCCGAAAATAGGAAAATTATGCCGATCGATATTTCGTTCAGTGGGGGGGGGGGGGGGGCCGGGGGGTCGAGGTCAGTTTTTTTTTCTCATCCTTAAGCACAATTTTTTTTTCTTTTTTTTTCTTTTTTTACACTTGAAAAAGTGAGGAGTTATGGGTTATATCCTGCGATACCCACACATTTTTTTTTTAATTGAGGGGAGTAATCCCCCCACCCCCCTCCCCCCCCCCCGTCTGCGTACGCGCCTGGTTGTACAATAAAGCAGTTGTGGGTAAGTACGATATAGTAGAAGTACGAACAAAATAGAACGATGCTGTAAAAGTTTTCACATTCATACGTTTTTTATATCGTTATAGCAAGTTAAGTTACAAAATCAAAGTGCATCTATTTTTGGGATGATGTTCACATAAGTGTAATATATTTCTTTATAAATTTTTATGAGTTTTTATAAGTTTTATGTTACAGGACTGCACTTTATGACAGCTGTGCAAGTATGAATAAATAAGTAAATGTTAAAAATTATCATATTGCTTATCTTGCGAATGTTGTGACGTAACTCGCGATTTGCAGCTAATTGGGTTTTTCAGCAAATTTGAAATTACTATTAAAATGTCATTTCGGGTCCTCAATGAAGAAGAATCCAAAGTTGAGATATTTATGTCTATTTCCAATTTCTCTCTCAAAGTGTCAATCGTTGTCAATTCGAATCATGGTTATAATTTAAGTATAAAAGCCCGGCGCACAATACAAGATCTGACTACGATTCGATTTTGAAAAGAATCATGATATCGTTTTATATTAACATTTAAACATGTGAAATCTTCACTTAGTCATTTGATAAAAAATCAAATTTTCTGAAATTTACGATTTATGAAGCCGATTCGGCTTATATTGTGACTAGAAGAGTGAAATGCACCAAGATTCCGACTGTTACTATTCTTTTATTTAGACCCTAAATCAGGAGGATAGTGCATGGTTGTTTAGATTTCCATCATATCTAACCACACTTTCTACACAAATCGGATCGCAGGACAATGTGTAGTGTGTGACGGGCTTAACTGTAAAGTGGAGTGGATAAATATGAACTGTGTAGTTGCGTGTGGGTGCGCGTGTAAACGAGAGAGCAAAATGAGTTGTATAGACAGAGAGGGAAGCGGGAAAATAAGTGATACAGAATCGAAATAAAAGAGAATGGTAAGGGCTAGGAGGGAGCTGATTTATTTATTGCATTCACACTGTACTAGAGGGATACAGGCTAGGAAGAAAGGATGAAAAGAGAGAGTGCGTGTGTGTGTCAGTGTCCGCGCTCTCACCTCAGCATTCTTGTGGGGTTTTATGTGCGCTTCACATACCCCTTGTGAGGCATTTTTACTTTGTGGGGTATTTTTTCAGGACCCCACAGAGTAAAGTCTTTCAAATGACTGTATATTCGGTGTCCTATGCCCTGCGGGGCATTAGAAGTGGTACCCCATAAATGACTTTTTGTGAGCGTGTGCTAAAACTTGCACACTTTTTATGGTAACATCGTAAGCACACCGCGGGTTGTTATCGCCAGGTTGTACATACCCCACTAGTAGGGGACCACAAGGTATATCTGGAACGCACAGAAATACCCACAATCAGGTGCCCCACAAAGGCCCTGATGTGAGAATGCGTGTGTGCGTGTGTGCGTGTGTGTGAGTATGGGCGGGTGCGTGTGTTTGAGTGTGAGAGTGAGAGTGATGGGGAGATACAGAGACACACAACCAATGTAGGGCCTGTGTGTGCGTGTGCGTATTGTCTCCCTCCCTCCACTCTTTCTTTATCCAGCCCCCGTCACCCCTCCATTCTCTCTCTCTCTCTCTCGCTCTCTTTCTTTCTCCAGCCCGAGAGGGTGTCCTTGATAGCAAACTATTGCTCATTGATCGTATAAACTGGGATTGGTGTATTTTGGGTACGATACTTTGAAAGTTGCTTTGTTGGGCAAGACACGGCAACGTGTCTAACAGAGATGAAATGGGCCTTTCTACGAGTACAGAATGCTCTTTTAGTGCTTAAAAAGTCAAATGAAAAATACATGATTATCACTGAATTTGGCGTTCTTTTCAGTACTTTCACCACTTGGATACCTTAGAACATTTAATGTTGTTTAGTGCATTTTATGAACCTAGAACAGTTGAAATATCTTCTTTTGCACTAAGTTTAATGCCTCTTTTACATGAAATGATTATCAAAACTAATATCAAAACTGGTATCTAGTTCAACAACAATGCAAATAGATAAAATCTTTCATTTTAGGGATTTTATTCCAATGTTTCCTTTGTTTGTAAATTAAAGCAGAACAGTTATGAGGTTTAAAGATTTACACGCAGCTCTATCATGTCATGTAAAACACAGTCTACGATTAGTTTATTTGCATAAATCAGATGAATTGGCAAAATCAACTTTCTCCATCAGAAAAAGATGTGACACAAGACAATTTGCATAATATTATTTTCATTTCAACAAAGAGGCAAAATAATTCTCCTGTTTAGAGCAAGGAGGGTATCAACTCATATTCTTTTTACAATGGGTTAATGCCCTTCTATCTCCAAATAAGATGTCATCTTTCTGATTCTAAAGCACCTACAATTACTAGTACTGTAAATAACAACATTAAAACAAAAACATTTAAGGAAAGCTTCCTGTTACAAAAGAGAAAAAGGCATTCAGAATGCACTTTAAAGTATATAATGTAATACAATTAACAGATCATTCTGGGGGGTAAGGACAAGCTCAATGCGGCGTGATAATAAAATGATGAATTTGAAATAACATCATCTTGAACACTGATAATAAAAAATCATTTGCCTTTCTAGAGTAACTCTCAGTTTCATAAAAATTATAAAATTAACTGGATCAGCCAATCACAACAAAAAACAATGCTACACTAACATCATTTCAAAAGTACATTGGAAATAATAATGTATTTATACATATAAGGCATATTAAAACATTTCAATACAATTAGAAATAAAGTCACAAAGGACAATGCTCACAACCAAATAATATGATAAGAATTGTAAAATTGTAAATACATGTGCAGCCTAGTCATGAGAAGACATTAGCCACAGCAAGTCTGACGTAAAATCCATGTTTTCTTTTCCCGCTAGATCTCTGGGGATTGTTCTAACTAATATTGCAGATCATCATGTACCTGTACATTCCAATGATATCTTTCTCTGAGAGATTTGTTGAAAAGTGATTTCATACATCATAATCTGAACTCAAAATTGTAAAACCAGAACCTGTCGTGCGTATGTGTTTTCGCAAAATTCACTAGTGGTTCGGATTCCTAAGAGTTTCATGCCACAAAATGACTCAATCAAGACTCACCGATCACTGAATTTTGTGTAATTTGCATAACATTTCTTGACATTAAACTTGCTTCTCTTTCCAAATTGCAAAAGTTTTTGGTTTTTACGTTGTATTTTTTTTTATAACCATTTTTTCTGAATGGTGAAAGTTTAAACAAAATCGAATAAAAATAAGAATTGCTTATATTACTGAGATGAAGGATTGGACAACTTTGCCATGTGTTCCAACACACAGGTATGACTCAGCCGTGTATTTTCTTTTTAGAGGACCTATACAAATATGCCTTGCATACAAATAATTGAGTAGTGCTCGAAGGGAGAAGGCACTTTTGAGAAAAAAAGAAATTAATCATATGTTTGTACATGACATATGGGAGAGTTGCCAGTGACTACATTACAATCCACTGACCAAATTGCCAATTTGAGCTTTGCATAGCTTTAGTCGTCTCATATTTCAAACATTCATAACTTCCTTTTTATTGGTCCGATTTATCTCAAGCTTTCACCATTTCTGTATCTCTTAATTTTCTGCTTGTATACATATCAACTTATTATAAAGCTAAAAGGTTGGATTGCCCTTTAAAAGGTTATATTGCTCAACCTAGTCTCGTCGTCGTCCTACGAGTCATGACTGACCATTTGTGACCGTATTGTTCATGCCAGTAAACTCTTTTATTCCGTCAGCCCATCAAACTTTTGGCCTACCACGTTGTCGTCGACCCTCAACATGACCTTGGGTAATATACTTCTCCAGGTTGTCACCTTCTTTCTTAGAAACGTGTCCGAAATACTGCAACTTGTTCTTATCTATGTTCTGGCATATGATGACCTTTGCTCCAATTCGGTTCTTGACAAAATCATTTGATTTATGAGCCTTCCAGGATATCCTCAACATCTTCCTCCAACACAACAATTCGAAAGCGTGGATTTTCATTATGCTGCTCCAAGAGCCCACGTCTCTGACCTAGTCTACGGTACTTGTAAATCATACATGTATCCTATGGTTTTACATATAGCAATAGAAAAGGATAACAAAATGTATAGTATAGAGCTGCAAAATATACAAACTTTGTCGCATAATATACAACCCATTTTATCTTCTGTATAATGATATATAGAAGTGAACATAATTTATTGGGGAAAGAAGATCATCTGCACGCTCTGGTGGCTTTTATAAAAGCGACAGGTAGATATCACTCATTGTAGCTGTTGAGTTATAATAGCTTTTCCAAAGTGATGTAAAGAGCCAACTGTATTTATTTATTCTTTTATTATATATATATAGGCCTATACGCTAATTTTTATTTAGTATTTATATCATTTCATGTTCGCCTTCTATGTCTCTTGAGGAGGAAGGAAGGGAAAAGTATAGTTTAGCACTGCACAGTTAACTTTTATTAATACTCACACCCTGTTCACGGTCGATACCTGAACTATTGCCCGCACCATCGATTTAACGGTTACAACCAACGAAAAGAAGCTGTGAAACTCAGTGGCGACCATTCGAGGAGCAATATTGATGAAAAACGTAACACTGAAATGACTGAATCAATATTTGAGCCAAAGAAAAAAAACAGCGCCATCTAATCATCATAGATGAATAATTCGAAGAATAGTATAGCTTGTAGGCGGAAATAATTTTTGTTCAGATCGAACAGCCTTAAAACCCAACAACAACAACAACAACAGCGGGGGGGTGTAAGAGGACACGTTTTTTGCTTTTGTTTTGGTCTCGAAATTTGAAAATTTGACATTTGGCTCCGTTGGGGGGTCAGCCATGGGAATAATTTTTTTTTTTTTTTTTTTTTTTAAATAATTAACAACAAAAAACAAAAACAACAAAAAAATCAAAGGGGGGTTAGGAGGGATGGGGGGGGGGAGGTTAACACAAAAATACCAAAAGGTTAACCCCCCCCCCCCCCATGTGTACGCGCCTGTACGTCACTAATGACGCCTCTTGTGCAACAAGCATATAAAACTGAATACTGGGACTCATTCATATCAGAAATGCCCAACTCAAATGTTTCAGCATCCAACATGTATTCACCCCCTCTTTTTTCATATCATGATAATTATGAACTAGTCATCAAACCTAGTTCTTAAATCCTGATTAATATCAGACGTGACATTACGTGAAGTCAAACCCGCCATACAAAGTAAACGCAATGTGACAACTAACGGTGACGCAACACTAGTTCTTTAGGTAGAAGTGACATTTAGAGATGCCCAAAGTACGACAGGAGTGAGAGGCGAATCTCTCTGGGAGTTGTCTCCCTGGATTGCTCCTGTATCACAGTTATGTGCTTGCGACATCCTTACAGAAACAGATAGTCATAAAACCTACCCTTAAAAAAAAAGTTTCTTTCATTACTATAATATACATTGTATTGGCTATAAACAACAATATACTTGTATATGTATTAAGCGTATGTTACCTTGCTTTAATGTTAAAAGTGATGTTTCAATTACATTATTGCAAAATTATGTCATGAAGTATGTTAAAAATAAACTTGATAGACGTATGTGCCACTTTGACCGACATGGCGCATTACAAATGGTCACTTTTTATTATAAGTTTTCTTCTTATTATTATTCTTTATTATATCCCCAATACTAAGAATCTTGCAATTGATTGGTCTAAACGAGGTCACATGATCAATGATAGATTGACCATCACTTGAGCTGTGAGTAAGGGGTGTGATAGTACTTCTGTACAGTAAGCAAATATTAACCGACTACGAAGGTAATGGTATAGAGATATCGACTGCTTCGAGAGAGGACTGGCTGTTTTTATACGCTCAAGGGAAAGTTGATTCCGCTGCCATCACAGTCGTAGCAGTCGATATCTCTATACCATTACCTTCGTAGTCGGTTAATATTTGCTTACTGTACAGGTTACCCCCCCCCCCCCTTCAGTTTTTTGTATATGTGTATTTTAGAGCAACCCCCCCCCCTTGTGTTTTTTTTTAAATTTTGTTATGCCTAAAATAATGACCTTATCCCCCCCCCCCCCCCCCCCCCCCAACGGAGCAAAATGTCAAATTTTAAAATTTCGAGACCAAAAAAAAAAAGTGTCCTCTTAATGAATAGATTCATGATATCATTGAGGTGTGAAGTATGTTTTTTAATATGATTGTATTATTATATCCTCTATACCAATATCGCCTTCATTTTAACCAAGATAAATTTATTTAATCAAAATTACGTTTTATATCGAGGTAACAAATTGGTAACAAATTAATTTGTTTCCTGTATTTGCTTTTTTTTTGCTATTTTTGCTTGTTCACGTTGTATATCATCTCATGTCAAGGCCTTCTTGCCCATCTATCAATATTGTTACGTCCTTCACCGTTACAACCACTTCATTCAAATGTTAGTTTTGTTTACGGGAACCTATATAATCTACAAGTTGAGCTTTTCAATAGGTTCCTCACATTTCACCCTGTATAACCTTCTTTTCATTACAATTAATTTCGACGTCTTTTCAAAGAAGTAATTATATAATGTGACACTTTTAGTATATTTCATAGTATGTTCTAATATTGTCAATTATGTGAATTCTTGTTTGTGAAATGTGAAACAAATAAACTTGAAACTTGGAAGCATTATGATATATCCAAATAAAATGACAGAGAGATGAGGTTACTGAAAGCGATTTTGCAAGAAATTGAGAGTTTTTGTTTGGCTCTATAGGAAGAGGAGAAAATTTAGTGAGCAGAAGAGAGGGGAAAGATTGGTGCTTAATAAAGTAGAAAGAGATAGGGAGTCAGAAAGGAAGCGAAATATGACCTGAAAAGATCTTAGATCTTAGATTTAAGATTTGTATTTAGAATCCAACCTTAGGTTTTGGTTGCAATAAAGAATTAATGATAACAGATGAAGAGAGTTGGAAAGAGAAAGATAAATGAAGAGAAATTTCGTCATTTATGTAAATGAGTAATAGTGCAGGTTAAATCGACAATAAAAGGAAACTTGTACAAGCATGAGAAAATAACATTTTCTTAAATATCGGAACATACAGCTGCTCCAAAATTCACAAGGAACATCCGGACAATGAAATACTCATTTCCTTGGATTAAAGATTGATCTCCTGATGACAGAATAATGTTAAAGGTATTTTCGTGTCCAACTATTGTACATTTAGCCCCAATTTTATCGTCCGCTGGAACTGTACATGAACTGCATCGGCATTGTAAGATAATGTAATACATATACATGTAACATCAAAAATCACGCTCATGGAGTATAAACAACAACAACAACAACGGGATACTTACTAGTGAATAAACATGTAAAGCTTAAAAACGATCACAAAGACTTTCAACAATTAAACTCTGGCAATTTCAATAGCCTGTGCCAAATATTGGAATGTTTAAACATTACAATGACATTATTACATAATCATAAACTGGTTTCTATAAACGATACGATAGGGCAGTGGAATTGCCCATATTAAGCCTTAAAGCTGATTTCTTGAAAGTGTTTGCGATCATGTCTCTCAGACCTTTTCCCCTACAGCATGCCATTTCCAACTTGCTATAAGATTAAAAAAAGTATGCATGTCTATTAATGTTCGAGTTAACGTGAAATGAGTAGTGTTTGTTTTCATGTCAATGTTAGTATAGAGGGGACACTAATATCAAGGGGGTGCATCGGTCTCACTCACACAACCGCTAAGGGGAGGTTGTAAAAGGGGTT